>NW_024429197.1:47645803-47888303 GCF_017639785.1 Mesocricetus auratus | reverse complement strand
CCTTCCCCACACTCCTGTGAGAAACCCTTCCCTCATACTACTGTGAGTAACTCTTCCCCATACTGAAGTCAGTAACCCTTCCCCACACACATTTCATTTCACTCATTTATTTTTACACTCATGTGTTTGTTTTTTCTTATGTGTGTGTGCGTGTGTGTGTGTGTGTGTGTGTGTTGGTGCAAGTGTGCTACAGCATGCATGTGGAGAGCTGAATGCAACTTGTGGGAGTCACTTCCCTTCTTCCATGTTTACATGGGTGCTAAGGACTAAACCCAGATAGTCAGGTTGGCAGCAGCAAGTTGTCTTGTTGGGTAAACATTCATTTTCAATGTTTTAGTTGTATGGGCTAGGAAATTCAAAGAATGTGTAATAGAGTAGACCAAAAATAATGACTTTATTATAAATTGCAGCAAAAAGAGATTGAACGTTCCCTGCCTCTCATTCGTAACAAATTCCTAGGCTCCCAGGTATAATGATTCCCCTCTACTACCTCTGGCCCTGCCTGTTTCTTAACTTCTTTATGTTTCCTTTTTGAGAGAATATGATAATTCAATATTGATCAAACAACATTTTGACAACATGTGTGAAAATTTAAACAAATTCTGAAAACAATCCTGTATAGTCCCCTTTATCCTCTCAATCCCTATCAAAGTTAAGGACAAAATAAGATGACTCAGGTTGGCTGAAATAAATGTTAAACAATTATCTCTGCAATAAATTTTTAAAGTGCACAGTGAGAACAGAGGAAGTCAATGAATATGTCTTATCAACGCATTAAAAAGTCATCTAAAGTGAACTGTGATCCTCTGCCACCATTGCCTCAGAACTGCAAATAGCAAGATCAACACTAAGGGCAGGAAATGTCATTACATTGGAAGAGCTGGCACTGGTTTTGTTTGTTTTTCCCTGAGTCTGAGCTGCTCAGAAAGCATTTAATTTGTGTAAATATACACATTAGATTCAGAAAGGATTAATTACTCTATAATCAATAGCCTTGCAGATGCCTTAGTCCAATATTCCAGAATCCACACATAAAACACAAGTTGGAAAGAACCCAGATGTGAAATCCTAGAGGCAGGAAAATCATTGAGGAGACAGACCACTTTGCTAGACAGTGACAGAACCCTTATTAGACATTAAAATGATAAAAAGAGAAATCTAAACATCAGCAAATAAACACAGGAGTTTTACATGTAATATAAACTCATTTTGTTTTTTTTCTAAGTTTGTTCTTTGGCCACTTAATACACATATATAATGTATTCCAATTACAGTCTCCACCAACCCTATTTTGGTTTGGCTTGGTTTGGTTTTTCACAGTCTAATTTCTGTCAACCTCACTCCTCCCTACCAGTCTTCTTCTTGGATTCATGACTTTTGTTTGGGTTTTGTGAGCCACTTAGTTTAACCAGGGTTATCTGTGTAACCATTGTCTTGGAACCGTGCCTTGAAAGTTGATGGATTTTTTGATGGGTACACAAATAAAGGCAATGACTGTTCCTTTCCCAAAATCCATAAGAAGCAAAAACTTTATCTCTGAGGGAAAAGGTCCCGTGAGGTTTTCCTCCAGCCATACATGAGCACAGAGGCACCCAGTCTTGTGCAGATCTAGTATGTTCATCCACTGTTGTCATTTCTTTACTTCAAAGTTATGTCTTGGTCAGAAGATGGCATTTCGCAGGCCTTCTGTATTCCAGCCCATACATTATTTCTGTCTCCTCTTCTGTGATGTTCCTTTAGCTTTAGAAGACATGGTAGAAATGCCTTTAGAGCTGATCATTCATCTGTCACTTACTCTCAGCACCTTGTGCAGCTGTGAGTCTCTGTCTCCGTATTTGCCATCATTCCCGGGAAAGATGGACTTTTTCAAATAAGGCTGATTGTGGCATGTGATTGTGGGTAAAAACCTAAATATTCAAAGAGGGGATTGATTCTATGTCAATTTAGCTGAAGGATGACAAGCAGTTCACCCTAGGATCTGTAATTCCCCAGTATATTTTTCTTCTTTTATCTTGAGATTACAATATGATTACATTATTTCTTTCTTTGGTTTCTTCCATGCAAACTCTCCAATATAACCCCTTGTTTTCCTTCAGATAAATAGCCCATGTTTTCATTAATTATTACTGCATGCATGTATGTATATGTATAGGCTTTTAAAAATAGGTTTATAGTACAGGGCATGGATTGGTTCTTATGGATTAGGCTGTACATTCAAAGAGTGTTTGAATGCCCATCACAACATTCTCATGACTGCACAAGTGGATGCATCTTGCTTGACTGGTTGGTCTTACTGTCCTAAGGTTCAAAGCTGGATAAGAGAATCAATGCCTTTCTCCCGTAATAACCTACATAGCACCTTTGGGACCATGAAAGCTATCATGGAAGATGATTCCAATTCACCTCTGTCTTGTTTTTCATATGTCATGATACCAACGTGTGTGGTATTTTCACCAAATGTATCTCATCATCTAGTTATGACGGACACCCAAGGCAAATAGCAAGAACCTGTACTGTCTGGTGGATGTCTGGAAACTCTCTGGTCAGCAATTCATAAAGAGATAGCACACTCTGGCACCGAAGTTTTTGTTAAATAACTCATGGCTTCCAGGAGTAGCTGTTTCACTCAGGCAGGGTTTATGACTTCAAACTCTTTTAATTTAGCTACAAGTTAGTGAGTTTCCCCATGGCTTTATCTTACTCTTTTTCTCCTTCTCCCCAAGTGATTTTCCTACATAAACTTCCCTACTCTCAAAACCTCACTCCTCTAACTGTCTACTTTAAAAAATATGCTTTCTCTTTCTTGTAATACATGATATCACTATGTAGCTCATGCTGGCATAGAACTTACTAACTATGTAGACCATGTTGGCATTGGCTCTGGACTATTCATTATTGTGACTCAACATCCAAGAACTGGAATTATAAGGTAGCACACCAGCCTCAGCTACAAATACAACTCAATACACATACTATTTAAATGAAAATTTCTTATTTCTTCAAAGAGAAAGAATAGTTTTATCGTGGGCGGTGGTGGTGCATGCCTTTAATCCCAGCACTCGGGAGGCAGAGGCAGGTGGATCTCTGTGAGTTCGAGGCCAGGCTGGACCGATAGCCCCCGAAACAATACAGAGAAACCCTGTCCCATAAAAACAAAAAAAAAACCAAAAAGAATAGTTTTATGGTTTGGGTATGAAGTGTCTGTAAAAAAAAAAAAACAAGCTCTTGTGTATATGGATCCCTATTTGGTAGGGAATTTGTTTTAAGGTCACCAAATTGATAGATTTGAGAGGTGATTTTTTTAATGAGGACTTCACATTCTTTAGTTAATTAATATAATAGAATGGGACCAGGTGGTATAGTCTAGATGGAGAAAGTGCATTATTGGGGGCCTGTTTTTTAAGAACATATCCTATCCATCTCTCCTCTCTATCTCTGCTGTTATACATGAACAGAATTGTTCCTTATTATGCCCTCTGTTGCCATTCTAGGCTTCACTACAAGCTTGAGAGTAAGGTGGCAGCCAGCCATGAACTGGAATTTCTGAAGCCATAATCCAAAATTAACTTCTCCTCCTTAGAACTATTATTTTATTTGAGCTCTTTTATCATAGCAACAGAATGCTAAAATATCAAGTATGCAGCAAAGACAGACTATTAATTACATCTCTCTGATGCGGGCTGCCTTGTATTTTTACTATAATCACTCTGTGTTATTTCCTTCTCATCCTCTATGATGCTAACAGGCCCTCGTAAGTAGTTATCTTCTGCAATTTTGCTCTTTAGAGTCTTCACTCTATCCAAGATACTGTTGTGAATGTTATATATGATGAGTTTCTGATGTGAACTTGCGTTATTGCTGATCATATTACTGCTTCTAGCTACCTCATGTCTTCCTATTGTTTTTCTCCTATACTGCTATAAATAATGAAAATAATAAGCTTTATAGTTTAAGTAGGACATTTGAAGTTAGACCAGAACATGTGATACAAAATTAAAATGTCCAAAATGAGCATGTGCAGAAACACGCCTGAACCAGTGAGGGATGAAGAAATACAGTTGTAATACAGTTGTGGACTGTATGGGATGCACCGGAGCATAAAAGGTAACTTTTTCAAGGAAGTCAAAGGTGCAGAAAGATTGCCCCTGAAGATGAATACACTCTGCCACATGATTTGTTCTTATATTCTCTGTATAGACACTGATTTTATGCCAGCTCCCAGGCAAAAAAGTGGAGGATCAAACAAGGTTAGGGAAGCAACCTGAGAGAATATGATGGAGAGGGCATTTTCTGAACTGAAGCACTGTGTTCTAAGTAGCCCAAACTGCCTGTCAACCAGCTGCTTCTATCGCCCAGTTACAGCTTCCTTTTGATCACGTTTACCATCTCTATATAGAAAACTTTCAATCCCATATCGCTACAACAGAATGAAAAAATATTCTTACATAGAAACTAAAAATCACAGGAGAAACCTAAAGCCAATGTCATTAATTCTTTGTTATTCTTTTCTTTAGTCTGTAATAGAATGAAATACTCTTCTCTATTTACCAATTAATCATAGCACACACTGCTTTACACTGAGGCTGTGTGGCTCTTGGCTTTCCCTATTTTGTGAAAACTTTTAAACTAAAGACAATGAATTACACTTGCTATTCATTTGGAATAGTTTCCCGGCTTCACAGCATACCTGTTCTTATACTCAGCTGACTGAACTATCACCTTTAGGGATACCTCTTTCTCAGTATTTTAGGAATCTCTAACATTTTTTGTCTACAGCAGAGTGCAAACATATGATGATGTCTCATTTATGTAGTAAGCCAGCTAGGCAGTAGTTACGTTCTCTCCGTCAATGTTCTCCAAACACAAAAGGCCAGTTATTTTCTCCTTTCCATACCTGAGGTCTCACCAGCAACAAATAAGTAAACAAAACAAATGAAGAAGAGTAGAGAAGAAAACTTGTTGTTCATACTTAGGCTGTCCTCATGTCACACAAAGTGTGCTTTGTGTGCTGTTTAGAGAATGGGTGCACTGTGCCTGTGGCCATCAGTCTAACTCATATAGTCTCTGCCAAGGCTCATGGAAATTCAAGGAAGATACAGAGCCTTCAGGGTCACTGTCATATCACAGACAGATGTGAAATATAACTACCAGCCTCCTGAAATGAGTTCATCAACTCAGAAAAGAACAAACCAGACTTGACAACATTCTTGTCAAGAGGATGGATAGGAAAGGCCAGGCCTTTGCCACATGAGTACACACTGATTGTTGCTCAGGGCTTGGAGAATGATGAGCAAGTGGAGGGTTTTTGCTGAAAATGTTAGCCATGAACACTCAGACTGAGAAAGGGGTGACTGGATAAGAAAAGGTGTGCGAGAACAAACTAGCTTTTCTCTCTCTGATTATTTTTTGAAGTTGATCTAAAAGGGAGAAGAAAAGGGATAAAAACTTATCACATTTTTCCTTTCATTTGTGATAACGTTTCAATACCAAAGATAAAATCTGATGAAAATCTCACAGGAAAGAACTGTAGAATCTATAGTATGCAGTGAGTTTATATAGAGCTTATGTTTCCACTTGTTAGCAGCCTCCAGAGGTAAGCTACTGCTACATGTGTGCATTTAAAATAGTGGAAAACAGACAGAGTTCCCATTTTTTAGTATAGCAAAATGATATGAGGGCTGAGTACAATGTACTTTGCTATATTATAAAACTTCTTAAGAGGCAGAAAGTTACCTCCCTAACTCAAAATTCCTTTATTGTTTTTTCTTTTCCTCCTAAGATATGGTCATGATGAAAGTCACAGTCAAGCAGCTTTCTTATTTCACTATAATTTTCAGCTTGAAACTGTGATGCAATTTAGAATCCCAAGAAGGATTAGCAGTGGTGTATTCTTGGTTTTACTTCGTGCACTCTGGTTATTGTCGAAAGTTATTCCCAGGCTTTATTCCTTCCATACCCTTATTGCACACATATTCACATATTAGTAAACACACACATAATATTTCAGGCTTGAATATGTTTATACTTGATATATGCAGAGCAAAACATATAGTGTTCCATTTATCAGGGCTGCAAATAAATCAGGTTGAGAAACAGAGAGGAAACTTGCTTATGAATAAATTATCTTAAATTACTCCATTTACAATATTTCCAATATCACTGCATCAAGAATGCACCACTTGCATGCATTAAATGAATTACGTACAGGCATATAGTGAGCTGTTACTGAGCTCATTAATACTAGTGCCTTTGTAGAATATATAATGACTTTCAAAGATGTCCATGATACATTATTGAGACAACAAAGAAAACTCTGAAGAAACAGTTATACTTTGTTTCCAATTTTAAAACTATAAAATATTATTATATTATAACTAATCCTATCTTTATGTAACTTAAAACACTAGGAAGAATGTATGTGGGAAAAAGAGTGAAAGGAAATATGAAAAATGAGTTAAATGCTTCATCACTCTGACCAATAGTATTTCTTCTACTAATTTAACTTATCTAGCATACTTAAAGAGTGAATGAATCAACAATGACAAACTCAAATTGACCACATGTTCCCAAACTTTTGCAAGTATTTTTGAAAAATATCACCTTGCAACGACTATTGCATATATTTTAAGTGGAGTTATGTTTCAATTACATAATAGAAATTTCTCGTGAAGTTCTCCTGTCTTCAATGATGAAGACTGAATAGACAAATTAATACAATTGTTACTGTAAATAACCCAAATTCAGAGCTTTCCATAATTTTGAGAAGTGAGAAACAGAAAAGTCTAATGTTAGGCAAATGAAAGAATTATAAAAGTAATATTTCTTTATGAGTCCTTTTCCAAGCAATGGCTCTCTGTGACTAATTATTAAAAACCACCTCCTAAATTACATTAAATACAACAGGTAAAAAAAAGTAAGCCACCCATGAATTATAACAGTTTTGCTTTCATCTTCTATAGGCAGGTTGAATTCTTGTCCTTTCTATAAAGACCACCCTCAAAAAACCAAAACCTAAAAAGAAAATGTCTGACATTCAGGTGTCTAGTTTTTCTTCAATAAGCATTTTCCGGAACTCAGGTTTGTCATTGTGTTAGCCAGTTTTATGTCAACTTGACACAAGTTAGAGTTACCAGAGAGGAAGGAGTCTCAAATGAGAAAGTGGCCCCTTTAGATCAGGCTGTAGGCAAGGCTGTAGAATACTTTTTAAATTAGTGATTGACATGGAATGACTTGGCCTATTGTGGGTGGAACCATCCTTAGGCTTGTGGTCCTGTGGCAAGGTAAGCAAGCCACGCAGAGAGAAGCAGTAATCAGCACTCTTTGATGGTCTCTTCATCAGCTTCTGCCTCCAGGTCCCTGCCCTGTTTGAGTTCCTGTCCTAAGTTCCTTTGATGATGAACCATGATATGAAAGTGTAAGCCAAATCCACCCTTTCCTTCCTAAATTGCTTCGGTCACGGTTTCCATCACAGTAGTAGTAACCCTGACTAAAACACTGGTAGTATTAACTTGGCATTCAGTAGACACTGAGAGATGATTATCTAATAAAGACAAAATTCCAAACAGCAAGTGTAATCAAAGTTGCCAAACATGCAGCCTTCACTCTGATCTACTTTTATGCTTGTATGTGAGGAGACATACGTGTGTAAGCATATATTGTGCTACTCCTGGGGGTGTTTATCCTATGGTAAAGATTTCAAAACCAAAAACCATGAGAAAAGTCTTACTCTAATTCATCCAAATTCATCCAGCCATCTACCCATAGAAGGTTAACAAGTTTGGCTGAGATTCTGAGCACTGAATATGAATTTTTGTCATTTGTGATGTGGTGTTTAGAAGCAGAAATCTAGCCAAGCAGTTTCACCAAAGTATATTTTAAGTAATGCTTCTCCTTTAACAGAAAACAAATGTAACATTCAAAATGTTATTGGATGTACATTCAGATCACAATGAACTGGCTTAGAACTACAAATAAACTTGAGAATGCTATTGTGATAGCCTACACAATTTGTGTGAGCTGGGTCTTAAAAAAACACTGTGTTCTTTCTGGAAAAATAGAATTTTTGCCATAAGAATGCACTGAATGAAGGTACTGTGCTTCCTATGAACATCTGTTCTCAAGGCCCTTGAACAGTGTCTGTACCTGTCTGTCCTTTCAGAAAAGAGAAAAACAGAGAGAAAAGGGAATGGAAACTGAGATGGGAGGAGGAAATAAAGTAAGCAGTTCCATATATTATTGTTTCCCTCCACATACAATATCCAGTTCATTAATTTAAAATTTCTGAGACGTAATCTGTTTTCTTTAAAAAAATTCCAGATTGTCAGATTCCAAAATAAATCAACATTGATGTAACAAAACAAGTCCGAAAATGAGGAAAAATGACATCTTTCAAGATCAACTGTTCCACAGAGTACAGAACAAGCTGGCAGCCTGCAGAAGATCATCTATTAACTAGCTTAAGAACTACAGGGCGGGGGACATGCCTATTGTCAGTGGATGCCAGAGTTGGGAGAAAAGATCCTTTTCTTCTTGGGGACTGATCTGTTGTGGCATTTTTGTAGGTAGTGACGTCTTAAACATAGACAAGGCTTTTTAATGCACATTTTAGAATAATAAGCCACATATAGAATATGAATTAGAATTTGAGATGCCTTGGATCATTTTCACCCATATATGGGTAGTTTGCAAAATAATTCAACAGTGGACAGTGTGCACAAGTTAAAATGAATGACTGAAATGCAAATATAATTTGAGGAAAACAGACAATAACACAGCATTTATTCAAAAGGCCATGATTTACTTCTAACATGGGTATGTTCTTTGTATTAATTTGTTGTGTTGTAAGCCAATAACCTGAACCTATTATGTAGTGCACACTAAATACACTCATGGGCATGAAAGTACAAAAGTTGCATGGTAAACACAGTATTGCATCTAAGTAACTTGGCCAAATAAAATTTTGATAAACAATACTGGTGAATTTTGTAAGTAAATGCTATCCCAGAATTTTTGGATCAATATGGACTTAATGAGATGTGGAAGATATATGACTGTATGAAATGAGAAGCGGAAAACTCTGGTACAGGTGAACAGGAAAAGAAAGTGAAGAAATGGGAGGTGGGACATGCAGAAGAAAAGAGAAGGGCTTCAGAAAGATGGAAACAAGGGAAGAACAGCTATTGAAAGTAAAAATCTGGAAACTGGAATAATACATTACAAGATAAAGAAAACAGATAGAAGAGTATTGTAAAACTGGATGCCAAAGGAGGATAAGAAATGAAGCTGGAGAGATGGTTCGGCAGCTGGGAGCTTTGCAGAGGACCTGGGTTCAGTTGCCAGGACCCACATGGTGGTTCACAACCATCTGTAACTCTAGTTCTAGAGAATCTAGTAGTTAATGAGATGAAAATAGCAGAATAGATACAACAGAGGAGGTAATGAGACAAAGACTCTGAAATAAAGGAAAACTGAAGAAAAAAGAACACTGGTTTGACGTGAGAGGTTTTAAAATTAAAAGCGAAAACAAGTTTATACATCAAGAAAAACAAAAGCAATGATCTACCAAGAATTTGGAGTAGAAAGAATGAATAAGCACCAGCAAAAGTATAATAACAAAAGTATTAAGGGGTGTAATTAAAGGCAAACTCTCAGATACAGAGCAAAGCAGACACACACAACCTTGATCCTGCTGCCTTCATCCAGCCATTCTGCCCAGGCATCAAGAGCACCTTGGTCTCTGCCACTTGGTCTTTGACCATACCAAGTGTGAACGAGAGCAAGAGAGCCTTCCCCTCCAGCTTATCAGTGGTCACATAGCAAGCAGACAAGACCACACCCTAGGGCTGGTACCCAAATGTTATAGGTGGAATGAGTTCCTACAACACTTACCTCTTTTGTCTAAAAAACGGTTTTAAACCTAACACAAAATCATATGTAACAAGAATAATTATCAAATATTGTCCAGAAGAAAGAAAGGATAAAAACAAAAATGGAACTACAACCAATAAGAACAACATCAATCAAGAAACACATATTAAATGTCTAGGCTGTAAGTAATTGGCAAGTTAAAAGAGTATTATGATAGCTGCTCTGTCCTGAAGAGAATAAATCCTCTAGTTGATATACAGTAGCTAAGGTATGAGAAGATAATAACTGTGACTATCTTGTAACTGTGACTAGATAGTAACTGTAACTCTCTGTGTATTTTCCATCTTTACTTGATCCATTATAATTTTTAACTCTATTTGTCCTTTAAGGACCTCAGCTTACTGTCCTTAAATTATATTTTTAATCTATGACTTCGTCTATCTTCTGTCTTCTGTCTCTCAAGCCCATGCACACTTGTCAAACACACTATGACCTGTTTAGAGACCTCTTTGTCTGAATCTTTCCTTATTGTGTATCTGTAATCCTTCTTTGACCAGGAGAGCTTTATTTTTTTGTTTGTTTGTTTATTTATTTTAAGTGGTAAGTTGACTTGACTGGGACTAAAGTGACTGGCTCCATTCCATTCCTTGACGTATGCAAGTCTAGTTTTATGATAGAGGTACTGACAGGAGCCACATGCATCACCCCCAACTGTGGGGAAGTTTGAGATCCATACTGCCAGCTGCTCATAAAATCCATACAAGTGTTTGGTAGCAAGGCCTCTTTACTTTTTATCATTTCTTTGTTTGAAAATCAATTTTCCTCAGTTTACACACCAATCAACAAACTCTGGCACCTTACTTTGACGTAGACCCAAGGCCTTTCCCTCTATATCTAGGTTGAACAAGGTATCTTTCCAGAGAGAATGGGCTCCAAAAGCCAGTTCCAGCACTAAGGATAAATCCTGGCCCCACTGCCAGTGGCCCCACACTGCCTAAGTCATACTTACTGTCACCCACATTCAGAGGCCCTAGTTTGGTCTTACGTAGGTTCTCCTGCTGTAAGTCCAGAGTCAATGAGTTCCTACTAGCTAGGGGTAGCAGAGCATCTTAAAAGGGCCTCATAGTTTTTGCTAATGCTGAGTCAGGAAGTCTCTCTTAAAGGAGCTGTTCCTCTGTTTGCCTCTAGCTTCAGTCCTCTTGTCTCAGATCTTGAGTTAATGAAATTACAAGCCTTACCAGGCCTGATTTAGGTCATTTTTATAATTGATTTTTCTTAAGTCATGTCATGCAGCACAGCCTGGTTATAATCAGAGAATAAAGGTTGTTCATTTATTCCTGGTTCTCTTTAACCAACATCTTACAAAATGCAGTGTTTGTTTTAGTATACCTATTTAGGTTGTACAAGTATTGGCTAGAGAAAAATCAAAGAGAGTAGAAACCAAATATTATTGAGATGTAGAAGATAACCACAGATTGGCATAGGGCAGTTTATTTCCCTGTATGCTTTCTTTGAATATCGGGCCTGAGAATTTCCAAATGTGAAATTCTTCCTTCTTATTGTGCTGCTCCTCAACGGGTCAAGGATGATGCTCTTACGTGAGCACAAGTTCTGTAGGGTAAATTAAGATAAAGGTCATTTCCAAGACAAGGCTCTCTCACAGGATCCACTGACTGGCTTCTAGGTATATCTGGCTGAGTAATGGTCACCCAGATTTTCCCATCATGGCTCATACTGTGGACAATCATCAAGAAAACTTCTGGATCATTAGAGCAAGTTAAAGTAAGTAGAAGAATCAGCTATTTTGCAGGGAAAAATAACAAGCTCTATTTATCCATTTAAATGCTAAATAAAGTTAAAACAAGAACATTAGAATTTGCTGCAATTTCTCTGAGTAAATAAAAATGTAAAAACAGAGTATTGGAATTATGAAAGGAGGAAGAACAAACAACATGCTTTGAAATAGGCAGACTGAAGAAGTACTTGGTAAGGGGAAAGGATTCACATTACCATTACAATAGACAGAATGAAGAGCCAAATGCTATACAAAGGAGATAGGATTTAGCAACTGTAATATTTTAAAAAATGATGTAAATTTCTGGAAAGGAAAAGTAAGGAAAGAAGACCAGAAATTGATTATATACTGGCTATCTTGTGTTAACTTGACACAAGGTAGAGTTATATATTTGAGGAAAAGGAACAAAAAGTGAGACAATGTCCTCATAAAATTGGCCTGTAGGCAAGTCTGTCAGATATCATCTTGATTGATGTCTTTATGATGAAAGACTCAGCTCATTGTGAGTAGGTGGCATTGAGTTGTGTAAGGAAGCTGACTGAATAAGCCAAAAGAAATGTCAGTCAACCGCCCTTCTCCATGGCTTCTGCTCCAGTTTCTGTTTCCAGGTTCTGTGGTGATACCTTGTTTGTATTCTAACAAATAAAACTTCCCTGAAAATCAGAGGGCAGAGCTAAGCACTAGTTAACCATAGAGGTCTGGAGGTCTATACAGATAGACAGGAAGTGTGTACATATAGACAGGAAGTGATATGGCTGGGTGGAGAGAGGAATATAAAGTGGGAGGAAGCAGGAGTTTGACCTCTTTTTGGTTTGAGGAATTTGCAGAGTTAAGAATTCTAGTGAGTGACTGCTCTACTTCTCTGATCTTTCAGCTTTCACCCCCTAATATTTGACTCCAGGTTTTTATTATTAAGATTAATTACAACTCATTTTACAAGGTTCCTTCCCTGGGTTTCTGCCCTGGATTCCCTCAATGATAGACTTATGAGGTAGCTGTGAGGTAAAGCAAACTCTTTGTCATACTCAAGATTTTTTCAGCCATGGTATTTTATCACAGCAGTAGAAACTCTTAGATTAAATTTGTTGCCAGGTTTGTAGATATTGATATGATAGACATGGTGGCCATATTATCTTTGGAAGGATTGTGGCTGCATTTGAACTTGGGGCAGGAAATCTACTGAGTGCTTTTTTGCTTCCTTTTCTTTTGCTTTCTTTTGTATTTGTGTGTTTGTTTTTTTTGGAAGCTAGAAGATTAGAATACTGAGAGCCGTGTAGAGAGCTGGCTTGTGGAATTTCAGAAAACAGCAAAAACTACCAAGGTCATTGGTGTGATATTTTATGTTAATTATCTGGGTTGTGCTGTCAGGTGTGGATGAAGAAATGTCTCTAACAACAGGCTGGCACTACTGAAGTAAAACCTTTGCTTTACTGCTTTGCTGGTGAACTGGAGTCGAAAAATTAGTGGTGATTCCAAAGAGACTAGAATTATTGATACAAAATCTGTGAGAAGAGTTTTTCAGGGTCAGCACACAAAAAAATCTCTGGTCTAGAAGAAATCAAGGCTATACCTGGTGTTCACAGCTGAACTTGGTCATGTGTAAGTATGTCCCAGGTAGTGCTGGTTTTGAAAGCATGAAAATATTATGGAGGAAAGCTATGCTTAGTACCACGAGAAGCCAGGAGATGCCTTGTTGCATTTACAGCATCAATTGAAATAGAAGTCCCAAAAGAAGAGGTCATGGAGAGAAGTTGAGGCTTGGTACTTTGTGACTGAATAAGATCCCTGAAGAGAACCCAGGAGATGCTATTGGTGAGGTTACAACTCAGTTGCAGTGAACAAACCAGCATTTTGGAAAGGCCAGTAGCATGGAATGACCACCAGCAACAGCAACAGGTGTAGAATGGAGATAGTCTGAACAGAAGAGAAAAACTGTGAACATTGGGGATGCCAGACTGCCAGAGCTGGATAAATGTCACTGTCCAGGTCACATGGAGCACAAAGGAGGATGAATTTGACCTAGACATTAAGCGGCAAAAATTTTACACTGTTAATTTCTTTTTTTTCCTTTGATTTGATTGTGGCTGTCCCCTGGTTCTTCCCTCATGTAATAAGAAGCTATGTAACTTATTTTTGATTTTACAGGAACCCGTAGTTGAAAGCGTTTAAATGTTTGAAGAGCTTTCAGAATTTTAGAGAGATCTCAGATATTTTTGGAGAGGCTTTGACCTTTGGGACTGACTGCAGATGTTTTAAAGAGATAGAAATTTTAAAGTGCTTAAAAATTTAAAGACTATGGTACCTTTAAAAATTGGAATGTTTTATACTATGTTATTAATATTAACAGGCCAACTTGAGGACACATGTGAAAGGAAAGTTTCTAGTTGAGTAGTGATGTCCTTGTGGGTCAAATCGAAGACAAATCAATTATGCTGCCTTATTTTTTGTCAACTTGACTCAAGTTAGACTTATCTTAGAATAAGGAACTACAGCTGAGAAAATTCTTCCATCAAACAAACCTGAAGGTAAGTTTGTGGAGCACTGTCTTGATTGGTGTTGGTGTGGGAGGGACCATGAAGAAGGGAAGAGGGCAGTGACCCTGAGCTGTGTAAAACAGCAGGCTGAGCAAGCCATGAGAAGTATGTCAATAAACAGCGTCCCTCCATAGTTTGTTTCACTTCCTTCCTCCAGGGTTCTATCCTAATTTTCTCCCCTGGGTTCCCTCTGTGATGGACTAAGCAGTATGATAAAATAAACTTGTTCTTTTCCAAGCTGCTTTTAGTCAGGGTATTTTTTCATAGCAATAGAAACCATATGTATGAAAAATGGTGTATAAATAAAGTTAAGAAATAATGTTACAAATTTGAATCATATGTATGTATGTTATTGTAGCTATAAAATAAAAATATTTATCTTTAGAGTTAGTTCTGAACAAGGAGTTCTTGTTATATTTAATAATTAATCAGACATTTAAATAGTGCATGAATAATTCACTTACAAATATTATTAATCAGTTCATTTTTTCCTTTAAAATTTTAATAAAATGTTTTTATTATATTTTCCCATCCTCCTATTGCTTCCAGACTCTATTCACCTTCCTAAACACACAACTTTATGTTCTTTCTCTCTTTCAAAGAAAATAAATGAAAAAACAAACAAGAAAAAGTAAGACAAAAAATGCCAAAACAAATAACCAAAAACATTCACAAAAATATTTTAGAAAAACATGGAGTTTGTTTTGAATTGGAAAGCAATTCATATCATGATGAATCAAAATGGAGAAAGGGGAAATACTGGTGTCAGCTTGTTTTTTCCCAGTTTTTTCTACCTGGGCCTACAGACCAGAGGATGATGTCCCCCACATTCAGAGTGATTTTGCCCTTCAGTCAATCCTCTCTAGAAACTCCTCACTAACACACCTAGAAACAAATCTGACTATCTTCTAGGTCATTATAAATTAGGTCATATCTCTTGTCAGCAAATGACATCTCTAGTTCTGGAAACAAGTTACATCTAATCAAGTTGTTGGCCAAAGGGCCCCCCATAGGAACTCCCAAAACAATTTGGGCTATTGCCTACACTATCAGTTGCACTCATCAAACTGAGGGTAAAGCCCTGTTGCTGAAAGCAACATCTACACAACTCATTTAGTAGCCAAGAGGGTGCCTAGCTAGAGCATTCACACATACTGACGGGTACTGGAGGATAGACTGCATGCTACCAAAGGATAACAGTAAACACCAACTCAGTTACAAACTCTTTGATCTACAACAATGACCTGTGTGCAAGTTGAATTAGTGAAATAGTGGCACAAAGTTTGTAGGACTAACTGATCGATATCTAATTGGATTTAAGAACCATTCCATGAAAAGGGATCCATGACCGACACTGCTTGGGTTGCCAAAAATTTGAGACTAGATATGTTATGAGCCTAGGATAAAAACAAATAATACGTACTGTTCTGCTAAAGGACTGTAGCAATAAAATGACTCCTAATGACATTCGGCTACACTCAGAGGTCAGTGTCATGCTCAGCTATCATCAGATAAGCATCCCACAGAAGTAGATGGGAATAAATACAGAGATGCACAGATGGACAATTTGTGGAGACTAAGAAACCTTGAAACACTCAGTCCTAAATGGGATATCTCCAACAATTTACTCCCTTAAAAGCTCATGGAACCCCATAGATGAGGAGACAGAAAGTTTGTAAGAGCCTGAGGGGATGGAGAATGCCAAGGAAACAAGCCTTTTGTGCAACTAAGAGAAAGAGAAGATATAAAGTGTTCTCATTCACAAGGATTAAATAAGAAATAAAGTTATGATAGTTTAAACTAATTTTAATGAGTATCTTAGTTATTTCCATGTTACTGGAGAGTTTTAACAAACTATCTTGTGGGTATTTTCACTCTCTGAATGTATATTTATTTCTGAAATCATATAAACACTTTATGTAAAAGTAGAGAAAATTGACAAAAATTGCATGCCTTTCTACCAGATAAACTAAGAAACATCAACATTTCACGTTCTCTTCCATCCTTTTCTTCCCTGTCTTTGCTCGAATTAAAGGCTTAATATCCATTCTACCCTCTGCTTATAATTTCTGTGAGAGAAAAGTTATTTTCTCAGTTCTATCAGAGTGATCACCAATTCATGAAAAGTTCAAGGTAATGAGGTTTTACTCTATCATACAGGAAATTTCCCACCCCTAGTCTTTGTGTAGAAAAATGCCACATAGGATATGCCAGACCCATGACTTGAGGGTTAAACCAGCTGACAAGGAATGGAGGCATGCACCCCTATCATAGAGCTCTGTTTCCTCCTTCTTCACTTAGTGATATCTGTGCTATTTTTTTAAAAAACTTATTTCTTATCAGGCAGCTTCATAGATTACCAATTTATGCAGGGCCAGTTGCTCCAACACACACACACACACACACACACACACACACACACAATTCTTTTTTTTCTATTCTTTTATTTTATTTTATTTTCCAGTTTAAATTTAGATAAGAAACAAGGTTGCTTATCTAAACAAGTCAGTTCCAGGTCCCTCTCCCTTTCCCTCCCCTCCTCCCATGCCCTACCCCCACCCCACCCCCGTTATCCCCTCATTCCCCCAGGGAGGGTGAGGCCCTCCATGGAGGTGTCCATAGTCTGTCATTTCATATATGGCAGGGCCTAGACCCTTCCCCAAGAGTTCAGGGTGAGAGTGCACCTCACATTGTTCTATGGGAGTCCAAAGTCCGTGTGTATACTTGGGATGGGTATTGATCTGCTGCCCAAGGCTCAATAGATTACCTAGGCCTCCTCACTGACACCCAGATTCAGGGGGTCTTGATCAGTCCCATGCTGGATTCCCAGGCTGATGCCTGGGATTTAAGAGTTAACCTTTGTCTGGTCAGCTGTTTCTGGGGGTTAAACCAGCCCAGAATTAATCCCTTTGATCATCAGTCCTCGCTCTCTGTTACTGGCTTTCTTGAGTTCAGCTCATTACTTAACCAAGGGAGTCTGCCTCTTCTTCGATTAGCCACTAAATGAAGTTTCTGTTTCCCAGACTCTCTGGCCATAGGATTGTAGGCTGGCACTCCCCAGATCTATGTCTAAAATCCGTATATGAGAGAGTACATGCCATGTTTCTCTTTTTGTGACTGGGTTACCTCACTCAGGATGGTTTCTTCTAGTGTCATCCATTTGCCTGCGAATCTCATGATTCCATTACTTTTTTCTGCTGAATATTACTCCATTGTGTAGATGTACCACATTTTCTCTATCCACTCTTCGGTTGAGGGACATCTAGGTTGCTTCCAAGTTCTGGCTATTACAAATAAAGCTGCTATGAACATAGTGGAACAGACATCTTTGTTGTATGAATGGGCATCTTTTGGATATATGCCTAAGAGTGGAGTTGCTGGGTCTTTTGGTAGGTTTATTCCCATTTTTCTGAGGAATCTCCATACTGATTTCCAAAGTGGCTGAACCAGTTGGCACTCCCACCAGCAATGGAGGAGTGTCCCCCTTTCACCACATCCTCTCCAGCATAAATTGTCATTGGTGTTTTTGATTTTAGCCATTCTGACAGGAGTGAGATGGTATCTCAGAGTTGTTTTGATGTGCATTTCCCGGATGGCTAAGGATGGTGAGCACTTTCTCAAGTGCCTCTCGGCCATTTTAGACTCCTCTATTGAAAACTCTCTACTTAGTTCTGCAGCCCACTTTTTAATAGGGTCCTTTGATATTTTGGAGACTTGCTTCTTGAGTTCTTTGTAAATTTTGGAGATCAACCCTCTGTCAGATGTGGGATTAGTGAATATTTTTCCCATTCTGTGGGCTGCCTTTTTGTCTTGCTGACTGTGTCCTTTGCCTTACAGAAGCTTCTCAGTTTCAGTAGGTCCCATTTATTAATTGTTGATCTCACTGTCTGTGCTACTGGTGTTATGTTCAGGAAGCTGTCTCCTGTACCAATTTGTTCAAGGGTACCACCCACTTTCTCTTCTAAGAGGTTCAGTGTGGCTGGATTTATATTGAGGTCTTTGATCCATTTGGACTTAAGTTTTGTGCATGGCGATAAACATGGATCAATCCGCATTCTTCTACATGCCAGTCTCCAGTTATGCCAGCACCATTTGTTGAAGATGCTTTCTTTATTCCATTGTATACTTTTAGCTTCTTTGTCAAGGATCAGATGTTCGTATGTGTGTGGGTTAATACCCGGGTTTTCAATTCGATTCCATTGGTCTACCTGTCTATTTTTGTGCCAATACCAAGCTGTTTTCAGGACTATAGCTCTATAATAGAGCTTGAGGTCAGGGATGGTGATGCCTCCGGACGTTGCCTTGTTGAACAGGGTTGTTTTGGCTATCCTGGGTCTTTTGCTTTTCCATATAAAATTGATTATTGTTCTTTCAAGGTCTGTGAAGAATTGTACTGGGATTTTAATGGGGATTGCATTGAATCTGTAGATTGCTTTTGGCAGGATTGCCATTTTTTACTACATTGATCCTACCTATCCAAGAGCATGGGAGATCTTTCCATTTTCTGTGGGCTTCTTTAATTCCTTTCTTTAAAGATTCAAAGTTCTTACGATACAGGTCTTTCACTTGTTTGGTTAGCGTTACCCCAAGGTATATTATGTTGTTTGTGCCAATTGTAAAGGGTGATGTTTCTCTGATTTCTTTTTCAGCCCTTTTATCATCTGTATATAGTAGGGCTACTGATTTTCTTGAGTTGATCTTGTAGCCTGCCACTTTGCTGAAGGTGTTAATCAGCTGTAAGAGTTCCCTGGTAGAGTTCTTTGGGTCATTGATGTAAACTATCATATCGTCTGCAAACAGTGAAAGTTTGACCTCTTCCTTCCCAATTTGTATCCCCTTGATCCCCCTTTGTTGTCGTATGGCAATAGCTAGAACTTCAAGTACCATGTTGAAAAGGTATGGAGAGAGTGGACAGCCTTGTTTTGTTCCTGATTTAAAGGAATTGCGTTGAGTTTCTGTCCATTTAGTTTGATGTTGGCTGTTGGTTTACTGTATATAGCTTTTATTATGTTTAAGTATGTCCCTATTATCCCAGATGTCTCCAAGACCTTTATCATGAAGGGGTGTTGGATTTTGTCAAAGGCTTTTTCAGCATCTAGTGAGATGATCATGTGATTTTTGTTTTTCAGCTTGTTTATATGGTGGATTACGTTGATGGATTTTCGTATGTTGAACCATCCCTGCATCCCTGGGATGAAACCTACTTGATCGTGGTGAATGATTGTTTTGATTTGTTCTTGGATCCGATTTGCCAGCATTTTATTGAGTATTTTTGCATCAATGTTCATGAGGGATATTGGTCTGAAGTTCTCTTTCTTAGTTGTATCTTTGTGTGGCTTATATTTAAATTCAGTTGCCTTCTCTGTAGCCTAGGTTTTTAGGTGATATGCTGTGTAAAAAAATGTGAACCTTTTTAAAACTTGTTCAGCCTTGAAAACCAAAGGTACTTACATCTACAAAGATCTGAGAGTTTTGAGCACTGACACAGAATCCAGTCATCTGTGTGTGAAATCTGCATAGAACCAGTAGTGACATTTTACAAATGCAACACAGTCCAAATGTTATAAAAACCTTTCTGAGGCAATGCTAACAAAACACTCAATTTGGCGTGAGCAAAATGACACTTTTTTCCCACCTAAAATGATAGTTATATTATTGCAGTAATAAAGAACTATATGAAATGTGTGATGTTGGCTAGGAAAATACCTGTTTCTTATAATACTTATGCTACCTCTAATACAATTCTCTCTGTACACAAAACTGAGAGTTATGTACATCGAATTAATCTGTAACCCCCCCCCAAGTTTTACAATATGAATTTCCCACTGTTAGGAACAAATTTGGGGCACTTTCTTTTCTACTAAGATGTAAAACAACACATTCTACAATTTGTTGTCATAGCTGAGACTTATCAGTCCTGGCTTATTTGAACTATCAATCAGCAGAACACCCAAAGACAGAGCAACAAATCAGGTTTAAGAACAAATAAATCATTCTCATTGGCATTGTCCCATTATTCTTCATTCATAGTTGTCAGAAACCTGGCATCAAAGAGAGAGAGAGAGACCAGCTTAGTCTACAGAGCAAGTTCCAGGACAGCCTCCAAAACAATACAGAGAAACCCTGTCTCAAAAATCCAAGAGAGAGAGAAAGAGACAGAGAGAGGGGGGAGGGAGGGAAAGAGAGAGGGGGAGAGAGAGAGAGAAAGAGAGAGAGAGAGAGAGAGAGAGAGAGAGAGAGAGAAGAGCTTAGAAGAAGCTGTGACAAAAGTAGTTGCTGGAAAAAGATAACTTAATTACTTCACACTAGTTACTAGTTAATAGCCCTGGGTTCTACCAGAGACCATCTGTACTAATAACTTTGAATCTGTCTTTTTATCCTGAGTTGTGAGTGCATAAAAAGTACCGATGCTACACAGATTCAAGAATCATTCAAAAATAGAAAAAGTCAACAAACATTAAGTATATCAAAGATGCTGAACAATGAAATGTATATCTTCAAATGATTTGAGAGTATGATTTATCATGTAGTTGATGGAACTGGTCATTTTTTGTTTGGTTGGTTTTCTTGAGTATGTGTGTGTGTGTGTGTGTACTTCAAAGAGCAGGCCAGATTTTTTTCAGGTGTGGGGAAGGTTAATTATCTTCTGATTCCAAGTAGGTAAAAACATTTCCAGAAATAATTACACATTACTTCTCTATTTTTGAAAAAAACTGTTTTTGTTTCCTTATGGCTTCAATATAACCCTTCTTAGAAAGTTATACAGGATCTTCTAAACCCTGCAACTGTGAGATGCTGGCTTGAAATCTAAATCCTAATCTCTAAGAAATGAGAAAGGGGAGTAGAAACCGAGAGCATGTCACCTGGTCAAATACTGTGTGTGTATTTTTCTGACATTTCAAACACTCACTCTAGTTGATAAGCTACCCCTACCACAAAGGAGCAGAATAGAAAAGGCAAAGAAAGAGAAGGGAGATTAAAGATGCCATCTTCAGTTTTTCAGCTTATACAATCATTCACGACGGAAATGAGAAATTCAACAGTTTAGCTTTCTGTTCTTCATTCATTGAGATTCTGTAGACTGTAGTGTGTCTCAGAATGTACTTCAGAAAATACGCAGAGAATCTCCTCATTTTCTGCACTCCCAATTAGCCTCTATTTCAAAACGTATTTCCCTAGCCTCCCAAATTGTCATCACCTATTTACTTTGCTATCTTTATAGTTGTGTTCCTTAGCTGTAAAGTCTTTCCTTGGTGTTAAATGTCTGCCAACTTGGACAGCTGAAGATACAGAGTTGGCAGAGCTATAGCATTGTCGTGCTCATTTTCCCAGAGCCCAGCATAGGGGGAACATAAAAAATAAAGGCCTATTTTCACATGCAACCAACACTAGCTCAGTTACTGAGATTAGCTTGTGAGGGTGGAGGAAGCATGGACTCACCCCTTCTCATTTAATGTGTCCTTTTTATCCACTTCCATCTGCAACTCAATGGATAGGAAATACGATGGCTTGGAGAAATCTGTTCGTTCGGGTAAAACTGTTTGGAGGTGTCGGGGCTAAGAATAGGCATAGGCTGACATTAAATAGTAGGGACACATGCTGAGTTGGCCCAGCCAAAGCTGGTGTCTACAGCAGCACACTAAATTAGAATTCCAATGGGAGAACACTTTTAGAATTTTCCTGGGCCTGATCACTCAAGGACGTTTCAGTTTATAGAAGCAGTGGAACCCTTAGACCAGGTTGATTCAGGTATCCTTAGAAACTGTTTTCAAACCAGAACACAGGAGAGAAAGCTATCACAATAGTCAAAGAGAAAAATATTTTGTCAGTAGAGCACCAGAAGCTACATAAGCCAAGCAGGTTAAACATTAAACCCAATGTAGAAAGAACTATGCTTTCTAAGGTTAGGGAGCAATTCTGTTTTTAAAGGTTTCCAGATTGCAGTTTTTCTCTGAAACTTTAGCTGATTCAAATCTTTGCAACATCTAATATAGAGCTGAAGTTGACTATATGTCTAAATCTGTGTCCCCATAAATGTCACAATTATAGAAAAAATGCCCTGTGTCATTTCAACTCATTGCTACTTTGTCAGTTGCAAATATTTAGACTTAAGTCCCTGCTTGGTTAGGGTGGTGGTATAGCAAAGAACATGCCACTCTTTAGATCATGTTTAGGAAAAAATTTTTCTGTGAATACAATTGATCTACTCTGGAGATTCCCCTGCATTGTCTATTAAAAGCAAATACTTCCCATGTTTTCACATTCTACCAAACTATATATGGGTGTGCTTTCTTTCACAAACTATCAAACAAGTTTGTTCAAAGAAATGTGTTAATTCACAGGCTTATAGGGCAAGGAGCCTTAGGCTGGAGAGCTCATATGCCATTCAAGTCCATAACCCTGCCTTCAGGCAGGACCCTGCCAAAAACCCATCAGACACTTGGAAAATGTAACTTGCCTTCTAGGGCTGGAAGAAAGACATTTTCAGTGACTCCAGTGTTCAGACAACTGACACTGCCTATCTACATGCCTAAAAGGGATGCCTCCAGTAAACAGACCTATCTCTTCATATTTTGTTCGACACAGAGTTGGAATGCAGTATTAATAAATCTGATAATCATGCTATTTCACAGACAATAAGCCAAATGACCCAATTCTTTTCTCCTTTTCATCATAGTCCTATTCATTATTTCAATGAACATTACAGCTCCAGGGTCTTGGGGGCTATAAAAATTATTTTATATGTGTATCAATTCACTTTTCTTCCAAACAAATAAACTATTTGCCAGGTCCATCCATTTACTCGAACAATTATACATTAAAATTCCTATGAGTTGGCAATTTGGGGCATTGTATCAAAGAAGCAATAATAGCTAAGCAAAAGTTCTGCCTTCTTGAGGTGCAGAGCCAATCCAGTGAGGAGAATCAGCCATCAGTCAAGTACATAAGTACAAACAAGGAAACCCAGGTACAACTAATTGAATTTCGTTCTTTCTTCTCCAGCCCTTCTTTTTCTTTTCATTTTTTACTGAAATTGGAAAGCCGCAGCAAATAGAGATTTAAAACACAGATTAGGAATTAAGACAGATTGCTTGAGAGGGCTATCCATTTTCTATTTCTTTGACCAGCAAGTAGTCAGATAAGGCTTGCCAGAGTTAAGACAAGGTGTCTATCTATGGAAAAACTTGGAGTCACCAAACCCTAGTATTCTGTTTCATCAAAGTTTATCTTTATACTCCCAAATACTACTTTTATCCTTAATCAGAGAACCCTGCTGTTCTACTGAACAGTAGTGAATTCTAAAGATTCATGGTTGTACAAGGTACTGAGAAGTAATTGCAGATGACTGCTTGGCCCTAAACCAAGCACTTATATTATATCCTCTACACTCTACAGCTCAGAGAATACTATGAACCAGGACCTGGAAAGGATATAAGAGCTGAAGGATAGGTTAAAGGGCTGTGAGACGCATCTTCTTGTCAAGACATGCCCTTTGCAATCGCAAATTCACAGCAGCCTGCTTTGGATCTCCATCAATAGACTGGCATGGAGTGAGGTGGGGCTACCAGGGCCATACCCTCACTGCTGAACAATTATTTATTACTCATAGATTCAGGGAGGAAGGAGTGTTGTACTTAGTTGTGTCTCCACTGGTGACTCAATCTGGGACCAATAGGTGAATCTAAACCCATGCTCACAAAGATGGCCCCATTTAAACTAAATGGGCCATAAAACAAAACCAAAATCATAACTTGGGAAGGAAAGGATAAGGAAGAAAGAGAGCTGATTGGTATGGAAGGGAAATAAGAAAGGGTAATCATAATTTACTATATGCATGGGTGAAAATGTCCAAAAACAAAATTACAAACCTTTAGTGTCACTGCTGACTCGATTGCAATACGGATTAATTTACTAATAGCATATATTTTGAAATGAGGGTTCAACTACTCTCATTTAGATCCATTTCCATACCCTACACTTTGTTTTCCAATTGGAGAAGCTGTTTCATTTTAGTGATTTTGTGTTAATTTTCTACCATAATTTGACATTATCTGCCTGAGTATATTAATCACTAATGTAAATTTAGAAATCTCATCTTCTTTACCCAGATTATATTTTTACCAAAAACTATAAAGTATCTTCATCGTGTATTATGTTGAGAATTTCTTTATGTATCACATTATTCTCTAAAACCCTGACAAAGTGATTACTATGATGAACATTTGGCTAATGAAGTATTACAAAGGAGATAATAAACAGGTTGTCTCAGATAAAATAGTCAGTGACCTAAATGTAATATCACACCAGATATGTTGCCTCCCCAAACGTGAACTGTTCCTTGACAACAGGTTTCTAAACAAACATGTGATGTCTGCAAACATCTATGAGGACCCTCTGCATGTGATACAAATATTGATCCAACTGGGCTAATGAGGAATGAGCATCCAGAAATGCCTTCATTGCTGTTCACTGAAATAAGGAATAAATATTAGTTGGCATTATCAAAAACTTGTGCAGTTTCCTCACTTATTTTGTATTCATTCTTCACATAAAACCTGAAAGGGAGGAATGTTAGTATATAAAGTCTCAAGTAAATCAAGCAATTCTATCTATTCTTTAGAAAATATGAAAAGCCTGTATTTGAGTTAGGGCATATCTAACTCCAGAAAAATATGCTCTCCATTGTAAAAAGTTGCAATGCCAATGAAATAGTGAATCTTCTTTCATTTATATTAAGAACAGTTGACCATGAATACCAAATTGTTCTTGTATGTTATGTAACAAATTTGAAATTAAATAAACACCTATGTCTACCAAAGATAAGAATTCTCAGCCATTAAGGAGGACACACAGTGAACTAAAAAAAAGGGTATGGTGAAGAGCAGTCAAGTGACCACCTAAGTCTTCATGTAGTATTAAGGGCAAGGCCCAGAACAAACCTGGGTGTTCTGACCCATATCTTATTTCCTATGTTGTTATATACGTAGGTAGTAGAGCACTTTGATGCAGGTTGTGGAGTGAACTGAACATTGACCTTAGACTCTAAGGTCTTCCTAGTCCTTACCTCATGTCTGAATAAAGCCTGGAAAAGAGAGGCTTTTCTAAACAGGAATAACTCATGAAATTTAAAACACCTAGCAAAATTATCAGAAGTCATTTCCTTCTTCCTTTGATTCATATTTTTGCCTTAAAAAATCGCAATATTAATGTGCCGGGCTGTGGTGGCGCACGCCTTTAATCCCAGCACTCAGGAGGCAAAGGCAGGCGGATCTCTGTGAGTTCGAGGCCGGGCTGGACCAATAGCCTCCAAAACAATACAGAGAAACCCTGTCTCGAAAAACCAAAAAAAATAGCAATATTAATGTAATTTCCCTAAATTCCTGCAAAGCTTAAGGTAGTTCCATTGCTGCACTTCATACTGTAAGGACAATGTCCAGAAAAGCTGTTTATAAGCAGTAGCTAATCCCTTGGATAGTTTCCAAGACACACCTACCTTCTGATGAATGCTTTCTGTCATGAATAGAATCTCAGAATATAATAAGTTTGGTTCCAATATATATTTAGTTTAAGATCTAGAAACAGATGAATTGAGACTGAACTTGCATATGATCACTAGGACCAAAACCATTCTTAATGTGAGAAAGCAGAAAGTAATTTAATCGCAAAAAAAAAAGAGTTTCTCCTAGAGGTAGGAAGTCATAAAAGCAGCTTATAACATGAAGTGTTTTATAACTTACAGTGTTTCATTACACATTTTAATACTTGGTTCTGATAACAACCTGATGAGGGATGATAAAGGACATTAGGTTGCCCACCAAGAAGCAAATGCCATGCTAGGTTAAAACTTAGGGGTTTACTTAAAGAAGGAGGAAAAGAAGAAGGGAGTTTCTTCAAACCACAATGTTGGCAGATATTTGTAGAGGGAGAATGGAAGAGAGGGAATTGAGTATACAGAACCTCTTCAGGAAAGCTTCAGCATGAATTTGTAAAATGCATGAGTTCGAGATGCACATCAGCAAAGCGTACCTGTTGTATTGCTGGAATGGGTCCATCTTACAACGCTCAGTCCTTGGCTTAAGGCAGTCTTCGGGAAACATTGTCTCAAACTGACACAGTCTTAGATTCAGAAAAATAGCAGCTAGGAATATCAACAAGTTATCCTACAGCAAGAAATCTGAGCATTGTATTTTCACAAGTGCTACAGATTCCAAAGATCATCCAAATAGCAAGCAAAGAGGTGAACTCAGATGTCTACTGACCATTATTATTTCATAAAGTACTTAATGTAATATACACAATGCTTAGGAAGAAATTTTGCAACTGAAATGTCATGATCACTGATTGCTATTATACCCAATTAATAGTCAAATCCTGTTATTTTTAGAAATCAAAATCTATAGTCATGTATTCAAACACAAAGTTATACAGTGAACAGCCTGGAAGATTTCAGATGCATAAATATTGCCCTAAGTAGTAATAGAAAAGATAAAATCCACCCAGGTAACACTTGATAAAAAGTTTCTCATAGATTGGTTTTGCAACTAGTCACCTCCTAGCATATGTTATGATATAAATCTTTATACAGTTCAATAGATTAAATGGTTTGCATTAGAAAACTTTAAAGTACTTTTACAATTCCATACATACATAGTATATCTATTCATCTCTAGCCTACCCATCCTCTCTTAATTCCCTTTCACTGTTACAAATCTACCGCTATGGTGCTCTTTCCCCAATTTACTTGTATTGGTTTTGTTTGGTATTACTGAGAGTTTAATTAGGGGGCATCTACATGAAATTTTGATAGATGTTTGACATTCTATAGCTTAATTACTTTTACCAGTTTTTGTATTTGGGTGAATAAATGTAAATTAGTCATTAAAAGAAAAAACTCATTTATCAAAAGGCATGGCAACAATATTTGTCAAGGATCTCTTAGTTAACACATTGCAAGAAACATCTAATTATGAGAACAACTGATAAAAAATATATTTATCTTTTAAAGATCAATGAAAAATCCAAAGCCCAGAGTCATTAGCAAATTAAGATTGGACAGGAAATGGTAAAATCCATATGTGAATTTGGTTCCATTGCTTATCAAAGATGGATGAAGCATATGAAATAAAAATACAAATTAACATGTAACTGCTCACCTTTTCTCCAATGATACAATATTTTCTACACCTAAAACACTCTTTTCCTTATCTTTCATAGAAATATTCCCTTAAACAATTTACATACAACATTATCGCTGAATCTACCTTTCTTTACTACACATGCCAATTGGTTGAGTCTCTGTGTTTCCCTCAACTGTTTGCACAGTAACTCCACTGCAGCTCTAATATATAAGCACTATGCACAAAATATTTGTTTGACTTCTGTAATAGCCAAAAATTCCCTAAGGACACAAGATGATTTTCTTGACTCATGTAAAGTCAGTTACTGGTACTTGGCTAATGTTTATTAAGCGAAGTCAAGATTATATGGTAAAAACATAAAAATTAACCACCAATTTTAAGAATATTGATTAACTAAATCCCATTCATATCTAATAGGTGAGTTTCCTTTTATAAGTGTAATCATACTATTTTGCAATGAAAATGAGTTTGTGCTTCCTTTTTTCTGTCATCATTTCAATCATAACAAAGTCATACAGCATTATATTATAATTATTTATACTCTCAATAAATATAACATTCAAAATAATATACAGATGATATAACAATAAATAGCTATATAATGAAAAGGCTAAAATTTATTTTTGTTTACAACACTTCAAGAATCATAGAATTAAAAAGATATTAACATAGTTCATATGAATTGTAATACAGTAGAAATTATACACAGTGTGGCTTCAATATTAAAAATTTTTTGCATTAACCTTCAATTTTTGTTACCTTAACATGTCCAAGTACATTAGAAAATTTTTATCTATGCGATAAAATTAGCCAGAAACATCATAACTCTTCTGTGAACTGTATCATGATGATTTTAATTTTGTGAGTTACAATAGAATAATATCAATAATTTTATTTATCTGGTTTAGTGTTGTGTGGTTTATATACAAGCACATGTTAGGAGATTAAAGACTTCTTGATTCTGGAACTTCTTATACAGACACCAAATATAGTAATATATTGAATATATATTAATATTTAATAAATTCCATTTTAGCATTAAATGAAGCAGAAAACAAATACCTTGAAAACAAGTGAGTAAGGAAAAACTGTGTGTCTTTTCCTTTGGGCAAATACAAGGCCAATATGATGTCTTTACACAGTGGTACAGCGGCTTCATCATCTTTTTTTTTTTTCCATCATAGTCCCCCACGTGCTTTATTATAAAACCATTTATGTGTTCTCTTCTGTGAAATTCCCACCCAGTCGTTTTGCAAGTTTTTCATGGGCTGATATTTTCTCATTGACTCTTAGTCTTTTATGTTCCTTTGTCACAGTTGCATGAGTTACTGATCAACCCTCTTCCTTTTTCATCTGCAAATCTATTCACCCAAGGAGAAGCACTGTGAGCACACCTGGACAATGAAAGTCTTAGGCCCTCACTTCTGTTCTAGACCACTGTAGTGACATGGCCCTGTGGGTGTGCACAGAGCTGAGCCTGGCGCTGGGAATAAGTCCCATCACAGTACTGACTGCTGCTGACCCATGGTGCTTGCCTTTGCAGGTGGAACAGGAGGATTTTGTAATGGAAGGGCATGGCAAGACTCCACCTCCTGGAGAAGAAAGCAAACAGTGAGTCACCGTTTATTAAAAGGGTCCTATTACAGATCCTCAGAAGAACTTGGTTCAGTGTTCGGAGAGCAAGTTTGCTGGGCTGTGTATACGTCGGAGATACAGTAGTGCATACCAGTTGCTTTGTTGATACCTTCCTTCTATTTATATGCTAACTAGAGGGACAAGAAAGTTGGCTTTGTTGTTTTTCACACTTGGCTAATCAAAATTTATGTTATGCTTAAGCAAAGGCTTTAAGGCTCAGGATGTTCTAAATTGAACTAATTAAGTTTGGGTGTTTTCCAAAGTATGAAATGGTGCTTTCTTAGCAATGTCTTCCTGAAGGAGGCTCAATTACTAGGTTGTCTGCACACGCCAAGTGTGTACATAGTACCTCTGAAATTCAATTCCAGTGATAATTGAAACTTCTGACCATTATTTAAGTATCAAAGTTTTTATCTGATGAAACAAGGCCTTAAATACCATAACTTACCCAACATTATCGGGATTTCAGGATTTATCTCCTCCAACTTCTGCAAAGGTAGCTGGTTTTAAACTTCAATTTGGCACATTTGTTGTGGCTTTTTAGTGGTGGTGAATAGATTTTATTTTCCCTCATCTATCATAGGATTTAGAAAATTGTGTTTCAAAGCAGACTGGTTTTTCATATGCCCTTTTAAAGAAAAAACACTTAAGATGGGCTTAAAGCACTGACATAACTCCAAGTTTTATTTAGACAGTAGTTTCTTAAATTGAATGGGATGGTGATTCATAGGATTTACCAAAAATCTGTAAATAAAAACTCCTCTTCTTTGTCTTTCTCCCTCTTTTTTTTCCTAGAAAATAGTTTATTTTGGTGTATCTTTTTTTTTCCTTTTTTTTCTTTTTTTTTCTTTTAATTTTAAATAGCTTGTTTTACATGTCAATCCCAGTTCCCTCTCCCTCCCCTCCTCCTGCACTCCCCTTCCACCCTCCCTCCCACCCTATTGCCAAATCCTTCCACATAGGGGATGTCTAGAGTCTATCATTTTACTCTTGGTAGGGTCAAGGCACTCCCCTAAGACCGACAGTGGGGAGGCCAGAATGGGACTGATCTGGACCCCCCAAATGTGAATGTCAGTGAGAAGGCCTGGCTTCATCATCTTTGTGCATCACCAAAAGAGTCTTCATTTGTGGAGCATTAAGCTTGTCTGAATGTAATGTTATAAATCCAAAGCCGTCTAGAAAATCGCTGGGTCCTGCAATCAGTAATATCCTTGCACTAGAACAAAGCAACCTAGTCATCAGTAAAAAAATCAAATTGCAAATGTTTCTGGGAGTGAAAAGAAGAGAAACACTTTCTATTACCACTTGAAAAAATATGACTCTGCCCAGTGTACAGTTTATGTGTTTCAAATGTGTTTGTATGGGGTACAGGTTGCTTCAGAGTCTCTACTAGTCCTCTACTTTTGCAAGAATTTCATGGTTCCTCACTGATTTGCATGTCTTGCACCCAAAACACAAAACATAAGTATGTTTTGTACCTTTTATATAGGAACTGCACCTAACATACATGTAAAATATACCCTGTTAAATAGCCTGTTACATAGTAGACAAGAAACCAAGTTTGATAAGGTAAAGTTTCTCATTGTTGTTTATTTCCATGGCTTTACACTTGTATCTGGAATACTCAGCTTAAATCTCCTTTTCCATGGACACTACAGCCAAGGGTTTTATACTAAATGGTTGAGATAATGCCTATTAAACTCATCTGAATGCCTTAATGGGTTGTGCAAAATCTATTGTTTTATCTTATTACTCCTACACAAACTCACCAACATCCAGTTTTTCTTGAGAATTAGAAACACACAGCAAGGAGCGCATGCACATTTTACACATGGCACCCTGTCCCAGCAAATTGCTGTCACGTTGAATTTTCATCTATAAGCATTAGTGCCATTTTCACATACCTGTTAAGCAATCTTCTGTTATTACCTTGCAACACATCATTTATGTCTCTCTCTTTACTAACATAAGACCATTATCTTGCCATTCAGCAATGACAGATGATGCATCCAAGATTCCGAATGACACCTTTGAAATACACAGAAGGAAGAACTTATTTTTTACAGGGTATATTTTCCATGTACGTTAGGTGCAGTTCCTATATAAAAGGTACAAAACATACTTAGTTTTTGTGTTTTGTGTGCAAGACGTGCAAATCAGTGAGGACCCATGAAATTCTTGCAAAAGTAGAGGACTAGACACTTTGTCAACAATTATAAATATGCAAACGACTATTCTACATGAAAAACAAAAATATTGAGAGCTTGGATACAAGGAAAGGTAACACAAAGAAAAACTTCATGCACTTGTAAAGTTTGTCCAGTTAGCATGAGGCCAAGATTGCAATGCAGAGAGCCAAAGGCTTCTACCTAGATCACATAGAGAATTTCTAAAGATCATAGACTTGAGCCTAAGTGTACTTGCATATCAAACCTCTCCTTTAACAGACATTTACACTTATTTGCTAAGGCAAAACAGGAAAAATAAGTTTAAACAGTAAGTATGAAATACAAAACATGGGGGAACAGGAAGGTTGAGTTGGGGGAAAGAATAGCGAACACGATGAGAGATAGCATAATAGAGGGAGTCATTATGGGTTTGAGAAGAGATCTAGCACTAGTGATATTTCCAGAGATCTACAAGGATGACACCAACTGGCAAATTAAGCAATAGTGGAGAGGCTACCTTAAATGACCTGACCCGATAATGAGTTTGATGACTACCTTATATGCCATCCTAGAGCCTTCATCCGGTGGCTGATGGAAGCAGAGGCAGACACCCACAGCTAAACACTGAACTGAACTCCTGGATCCCAGTTGCAGAGAGGGAGGATTGGTGAGCAAAGGGGTCAATACCAGGCTGTTGAAACCCACAAAGACAGCTTCCCGGAAAAGTGGGAGTTCTTGGACCCCAGACTGATGGCTGAGAGGCCAGCACGGGACTGATACATACCCCCTAAATTTGGGTGTCAGCAAGGAAGCCTTGGAAATCTATGGGGCCTTGGGAAGTAGATCAATATTTATCTCTGTCATACAAATGGACTTTGGGAGGCCATTCAACATGAAGGGATGCTCTCTCAGTCTGGACACATGTGGAGAGGGCTTAGGCCCTGCCCTGGATAAAATGACAGACCCTGAAGATCCCCATGGAGGTCTTCCCCCTCTGTGGGGAGCAGAGTGGGAATTGGGTGGGGGGTTGGGGGGTTGGTGGGGGATGGGGGAGAAGGGGAAGGAGAGGTAGCTGGGATTGACATGTGAAGCAAGCTTGTTTCTAATTTAAATTAAAAAGATAAAAAATAAATACAAACAAGCAAACAAAAGACAAAAAGACAAAAGCAGGTAATTGCAATTCTTAAATGCCCCCTCCCAATCAAGAGGGTTTTTCGTAAGAGTTTTTGGGAGAAAGTGACCTACTATACATTTTTTTAGTTTTTCAAGACAGGGTTTCTCTGTATTGTTTTGGAAGCTGTCCTGGAACTCGCTCTACAGACCAGGCTGGCCTGGAATTCACAGAGATCTGCCTGCCTCTGCGTCCTGAGTGCTGGGATTAAAGGTGTGTGCCATCACTGCCCGGCCCTACTATACATTCTCAAATCTGAAGCTTTCAAATCCCTTCCTGTAAGTATGTCTGTCTGCAGGACAATAGAACAGTTAGCACAGTACAGTTTGGGCCATATAGCAAGGGTCACAAAATCATGTTTCTGTAAGTCTTGCTGTTTGACTTTGAAGATGTGGGGAAGGTTAGGAAAGTCTCCTATACCCCAAATTAAATGGTTAAAAAAAAGTACATAAATAATTTCAAAGAAATTTTTTCTGAAGTACAGAATTAGATGCTGAATTTTTAAAAATCATAAGGAAGGAAGGTTTGATTGTGCATTCAGAGAAATGGAATTAGGTAAATGCATGCTTTGAAAGCACAGGACGTAAAGATCCTGAAAATAAATGGACATGGGACAGGAGGCAAAGCATGTTCTTTGTGTCACTCAAAGAACACAAAGTTTGTGTTGTAGAGAAAATAGAGTTAGTGAATGATTTTTAGTGGCTAATGAAATAAAAAAGTTATATTCTACCTATGTAGGTCTTCACTAAAAAATATACTGAATGTTACTAAAGCTGTAAACAATAGAAAGGGGGACCAGCTCATCTCTGACTCAGCCTGACCCCACTACACATGTGCTGCTGTCCTTGGTGTCCCATGATATTTTAGAGTCTACCATGCATGGTGTCCCACAATATTTTAGAGTCTACACTGCAACTGAGGTGTATCTTCACCAATGGTCTCCACTTGCCTCTCTTGAAGGGATCCTAATCCTGCCACATGGTTCCAAGGTTTATCTTCTATCCATGACCTCAAAAATCCTGTCACCCAAACCAATACCTACTGGAAGACTCATGCACATTACCAAATCTTTGGAACAGAGCATCTGTGTACTAATTATGAAGAAATAGTTCCAAATTATTTCATCTCAAAGAATCTGGTATCTTATTAATTGCACTGGTTTTTCAGCCTCAGATCACAAGTATCAATTGTTCCAACAAAGTACATTAGTGGTACTAGTCTCTTCTTGACCACAACTGATTCTTCAGCCCTACCTTACAAAAAAACCACAGATCTTAAGTCAAAATACCATATAATCATCCCCAGTAAAGAATTTGCTTCCCTCTGACACTTCAGAATCCAGGTTTCCATCCATAATCTACATTTTTCTCAACACTCTTATCTTCCAAGCTGCCGGGAAAGCTCATTAGGCTTAAAAAAACTCAATGACTTTTTCAACACAAATTTGCACACAATTACATAATCAACACCAAAATAACATGGTTCTTTTACAGCAATACCCTGCAGTGCAGTACCAATTTCTGTCTAAGTTTGCTTTGTACTGATGTGATAAACACCGTGACCAAGAAACGGTTTATTTCATCTTAAAATTTCCAGATCACAATCCATCACTCAGACAAATTAGGGCAGGAAATGAAAAAGAGAGTGGATGAATACTGCCCGATGGCTTGCTAAGATTTTTTTTTATAATCCAGGCCAACCTGCACATGGTGATACTTCCCTCAGTGGGGCTGTACTCTTACTCATTAGTCATTAATTAATTAATGCAAAACGTAGACTACAATCTAATGGTTGGAACCCTCAAGTAAGAGTCTACCTTCATAGATGGCTCTATATTGTATAAAGTTGACAAAAAAACCCTACCCAGTATATTATGACAAACTGCAATTTATGGTGGTGTGTTGTAGTGTTTTCAGCAATAAAGGTCCAATCTCAACTGTTGAGAGTCAAGCAAGGCCTATGTTGATCATCTATGTTGCCTGGGGAGTAACTTGGACTACCCTGAAACATGTGAAAGGCAGTTTCACATGCTTCCTACTGGTGTTTTTGTCAGACTGTTGTTCTTGTGGAAAGCATTGTCAACCCAACTGCCTGAACTTTCTTCATATATATATATATATATATATATATATATATATATATATATATATATATATGACATTACTGTCTTCTAAAACTTACGCTTACACTAACAATAAGTGTAACTACTATCCTCCATTGAAGAAACTTCTCTTTACAGCAAATGGAGACCATCATAGAACACCACAGTTAGACACAATGCAGAAATAAACAGACTACGTGGAGCCCAGTCCAAACAGAAATATCCACATAACAGTGCCTGCATCCATGGCATGTGGAAGATAATGGAAGAAGGGAATAAATGATTCTAAGAGACAGATACCAGAACGTCTCCCATGACAGTGTCTCCTAGAAATGGCTACATAAACAAGACTGCTTGTATTAATGTGGAAGGCGAGAAATTCACTGGCTCCTACTCCTAGAGAAAGAACTACAAACAACTAATGAATTCTGGGTGAAGGATAATTAGCTTCTCTCTGGGATAAGCCTCATTATTGGTTGTCAAATGGGGATTGGCATATATAGCCTTAAACTATATATGCACAGACAGTTAAAATGGACTGAACAAGTTTTATTTACATATATTTGTACAGGCACACAAACATACATATATGTGAATGTGTAACCATAATAAACAATTAAAAATGCTGTCAACTTGAGAGTGAGGGGATGCAAAGGACAAGTTTGAGAAGGGCTAAAGGGAGAAAATGGAGAAGGAAAGTGATGTAATTCCATTTGAGTTACCATTAATTTAAAAAGATAATTTGCAACTGAAGGACATAATTTTCTCAGAATAAGTCTTTTGTTTCTAAGGGTGTTGACAATGGGTTAAGATTCAGATAGGTGATCTTGAAAATGTACAACAGTAGACAAAAAGGATATATTACTATTTTTCTTATAGACCTTAAATAGAAGAATAGAAATGGACTTCTTCATTTTGTATGCATGCGTGTGTGTCAGACAAACAGACAGACAGAGATGTGGAGCACATGTGGAGGTCAGAATAGAGCTTTCTCTACCACATGGGGTTATAACTCAAACCCAGATCCTCAGACTTAATTCCAAGTGCTTCTATTCACTGAGACATCTCTTAGACCAAAAGCATTGTTTTAAATAATGACTTTGTACCAAGTGAAAACCCATTGAAACAGAATAAATGTTTATAAAAGATTTTGCAGTTATGCAAATGGGAAAAATTGCTGAATGATACTATTTCACAAATCACAGATTAAGTACATATCTGCATTATATAATCTATACTTAGTAGGTTTCAATTAAACAGTTATTAATATACAAGGAAATACTTTTTCACCATGTCTTGATAGTAGTGAATTCTGAGATACTACATTAAATTCATAGGTTCATTAACACCATTATTTACTGGATAAAATACCATAATTGAAAAATACATAAAATCATAACACCAAACATAAGCATTTATTGCATTTGAGTCAAAAAGTTAAGTGAGCCATAAATTATGTAATACAATGATGACTTTAAAATCACAAATCTAACTTTTGGCAACGGATTTTTTTAGGTTCTGGTTTTGGTTTTTCAAGACAGGGTTTCTCTGTATTGGCATGGATGTTGTCCTAGATTTTTTTGTATCTAGACTGAACTGGAGAGATGTCTCAGAGGTTAAGAGCACTGGCTGCTTTTCCAGAGATCCTGAGTTCAATTCCTAGAAAACACATGATGTCTCACAACCATCTGTAATGAGAACTGGTGCCCTCTTCTGGCATGCAGGCATACATGGAGGCAATTTATTTTTCAGTTTCTATGAATAATTGTGTTGGGACTTTGATGGGAATTGCATATAGCCGTTATTATCTTATTAATCCTACTGATTCATAAGCATGGGAGATCTAACAGTCTTTAATTTCTTTCCTCAATGTCTTCCACTTGCTTGTTTATAGTTATCTCAAGATATTTTTGTTGCTATAGTTAAAGATGATGTTCCCTTAATTCCTTTCTTAATGTATTTGTATCTGTATATACAATGGCTACCAATTTTCACTTGTTAATTTTTATCCTGTTACTATATTAAAAGTGTTTACTACTTTTAGAAGTTTCAAGGTGGCATCTGCAAGCTGGGATATTTTGACTTCTTCTTTTTCTATTTGTATATCTTTGTTCTTTCTCAGCTGTCTTATTGCTTTACCTAAGACTTCATGTACTATGTTGAACAGTACTTTTCTTGTTCCCGATTTTATTTAAAATGCTTTAAGTTTCTTTCTTTTCATTTTAGGATGATGTCTGTTATAGGCCTGTCTTTATGATATTGAGGTATGCCCTTTGTATTTCTAGTATCTACATGACTTTTAAAGTATGTTTATAATTAAAAATATTCCTCAAAGGCCAGGCAGTGGTGGCACACACCTTTAATCCCAGCACTCAGGAGGCAGAGGCAGGCGGATCTTTGTGAGTTCGAGGCCAGGCTGGACCAACAGCCTCCAAAACAATACAGAGAAACCCTGCCTCGTAAAAAACAATTCTTCAATATAGTATTTAGGTAAGAATCATTTGCCTGTTTGTAAAATAATGTGTGCTTTGATGTGATTATAAGAAAGGAAAGTAGAAAAGAAAGGAAGGAAGGAAGGAAGGAAGGAAGGAAGGAAGGAAGAAAGAAAGAGAAATGGGGGACAGAGGGAAAAGGAAGGAATGAAAGAAAGAAAAAAGGAAAATGTGAAGGGATAGAGAAAGCACGAGAGAGGGGAGAGGACAGAGATGGCCTATCGGGAAGAGAACCTTTTTTACAGTTTTGATGATTATGTCACAAACCAATGGTCTATCCTTAGGCTGGCCTAGGAAATAATAAGCCCAGGGTAGTACTTCGAGTTCTCTACCTTTGTTAGAGTGACTGATTACATTCATTCCACTTAGTTCTTGCCCCTCACAACTGGGGTTAAGTTTCTCAATGAAAACCTAGAAGCAGGCAGTGATGTAGCTCAGAGCAGGGTAAGGACTTCAGAGTCAGAACTGCAGAAGCGTCTGCGTACATGGCACTGACTTCCTGTTTATTTGCCTGCCATGTCCCAGGATTTGCCAACTGCCCATTGTGAGCAGCAGACCGCCCTACTGACCAAGCAGGAGCAGATACTAAAAAATTGGCAGTCAAGGCTGCTACTCCCTGGGGACAAGGCACGCTGCTTTGGAACCAACAGTGTGATGAACGTTTTAGAGGGGCTCCAGTCGAACTAATTATCGCCCACATCCATCTGTGCCATGTGGCTCCCTGCCAGACTTTTAGATTATTGTGTGGTTATGGGCATATTCTTCTAGAGATTTGCTCCAAACTCATTATTCCCAGAGGCTCTTCGGAAAAGCCGCTGAATCCGGAGCTCCTGGGGACCTTTGGAACAATGTAAACTCGAGGTCCCTTCCCCACTGAATATGGATCTGGGTGTCTTTCAAGATTTTGTAAAAGTAAAATTTGTGTGCTTTACTGCTCATCCTCAGATGCAAAATATGCGGCCAAACTCCAAGGCATTTCAGTGTGCATGCTGAAGTATACCCAACATTCATTTCTATTTTATTTAATTAGTTTATAATAATAGGTCCATATCATCATATGATTCAAAGGGCACTTCCATTCCCAGGCATGGAGAGGAAAGTGAGCATTTAGTAGCAGGTCTAAAGCCAGACTTAACAGCAATCTGGCTCCTCCTTTTCTAGCTATTTGTTATTTGGCTGCTTATTTAACTTCCCTGGGCCTCGGACGCCTCATATGGGACAGAATGCATTCACTGTTTCTACTAGGTCAGTTATTGAGAAAATTAAGTACATCAGGTGTAAAATGCTTAAAATATTACCTGGCACATACTATAGGAACTAATGTAATGCTAGTGACAGTTGTTAATGTGTGGCATTGTTAAGTCAATATAAATCCACAACACGCATGGCATGCTTGGATGTAAAGGTATTCTCTATTCTGCTGACATGCCAGAAGATGCTTTTTCTCTGCAGTTGACTTTGGAAGAAAGCATTTGTAAAGGGCTAACAAGGAAAATAACACATTTTATTCCTGGGGAATAGAGCTCTCCGCAGATATGAATATTTTTATGTGTATTTCAAAAAGTTCAAGGGGAGAAAAACAGGATATGTTCTCTACAGGGGGTGAAGGCAGAAGCAAAAGCTGGAGGAAACAGAAATTAATGAATAACTTACCCTTCAGAATGAACTTTATTTTTTCCATGTCGGCTTTTGCTGAGAAAAAGAAATGGCCAGTGAATAAATATATGCCTGTTTAGTGAATGGCTAGTGAGTAAGTATGTGCTTGCATATTGACAATGTAACAAGGCTTTCTCCCAAAAAACAAATTCCACTAATACACCGGTACTCTTAGAAATACAACAGACTCCTAAGTTCTCTTCTGCCTAACTCAGCTGGAGTGATTGGGAAACTTGGAGAGGTTTCTGTGTGATTAGGCTCTGTACCAAATGTGCTTTCTCATGCACACTCTATACTTTAAGCCCATAAATTATTAATGTGTGTTAGAGCAATGTATAGAAACTCACCCAGAATCCAAAATTCCAAATAATAGTAAATGGTTAAAAGTAAAAGAGACAAAGGAGACGGTTCTATTGGTTTGGTTCGAGTTGAAACATTTCTACTACTCCCTCAGCATTGATTTTAAAGATCTGAATGACACAGAATGATGAATAATTCAGATTTCATTTATTAGTCCACTGACCCTATGCATGGCTTCATAAAAATGAAAATAATGTCATTCTCCTACTTCATTCTCCATAGAATGGGAAATGTCTATGTGGCTGAGCAGAGCTGTGAGATGCACTTTGCTCTAGTGCAGTGTATACACATATATTTGCATGTCATACATTTAGAAGAAATGTTGAGATAAAAAAAATGTCAGTAATGCATAAAGGGGACCATTTTGCCCCCTACTGGCTACTGACTTGATCTGAGGCAAAAAAAAAAACCTGCTGAATATTCTCTAAAACTGGTTTCTTGGCAACTGGAACACCACAATATAAGATACTGTTCTGTGATCTCAGCCTGAGAGTGACAGTGCATCTGTCCTGGAAGACTGAGATTTCTCCTACGGTTTTCCCTCTCTAGTCTAAGGATATAAATCTGTCACATGAAATGCCCAGCTTGGGAATTGGAATAGAGGCAGTACTCCATATAAAACAAAGATTTCAGAGAAAGAAATGTGCTCCTTGAGGGAAGACATTGAATTACATCACTCATTGAACAGCCTTGAGACATGTTGGGGTTACCAGGGGTAGACGAGTCTATTAGAAACTGGAAATCTTTGCTACAGTAGAGTATTAACAATTGTCAGTGCTGCTCTTTTGAAAGTCAACCATCTCCAGTAACAGTATATGATCTGCTCTTTCATTTATTGGTAGTTATTTTCTCAACCCAATACATTGTGTGTAGGTGTGGGCTAACTCAATTAAGCAATGTTCAACAAATGTTTTCAGTCAATTATAGAGCATTACAATCTTGGTTATTCACCTATTTCAATCAATACTAAATTATCAAAAATACTTGTTAAATATTTGTTTCAAAATAAGTGTGTGATCCCAGCATAACGGTGTAAATTTATAATCCCAGCACTTGAGAGGGTTAGGCATGAAAATCATGTGAAGCAACAGTAAGACCCTGTCTCCCACCAAAGGAATGTATGAGGCGCTACTGGCAGTTGATAGCTGCTGGGAGATGAGAAATCCTTCTTTGGGGATGTGGCCAGTACTCCAGTGGATGTCCCTAAAGGACCATAGTATGTTAATAAACCAAAACAGCTCATGAGGTTGAGAAGGAGACATGCTGGGGAAATCTAGGGGAGTAGATTGAGATTAAGGATTGATATGCTCACACTTCATTGTATACAAGAAAGAAATTCTCACGGAGTGTGTAAAAAAGAATATATGAAATTTTTATATGATACTATTGACATAAGAGACCTCTTAATAATAAAATGGAGTTATAATAGGTTAATGCATGATGCTTCTGTTAGAAGTGATAGAAATATAGTTTATTCCCAACTCATAGTGGTTCAGGTCATTGCTTACAATTTTAGTATAAATCTTCTCACATTTTGGTATTCCTCTGTGCTAGTCCCTGGGGTCTGACCTAATGAACTTGTTCTAGAGGGTAAAGTGTTATGTCTTAAGTATCTCTGTCTTCAGAACTTACTAAAGCTCAGGATCCACAGATAATTTCTATAGATAAAACACACATCTACTAGGGGACACAATCTCATAGAAAACTCCCTGTTTCTCTGTCTCTTAAAACATTTCTACTCCTTGGGGAGAGAGAGAGGGAGAGGGAGAGAGAGAGAGAGAGAGAGAGAGAGAGAGAGAGAGAGAGAGAGAGAGAGAGAGAGAGAGAGCAAATAACTTTAAATTGGTGGGGAGAATGAGGTAAATGTTATAATTATACAATAATCTCAAAAAATGAGTTTTTAAAAAACAATATGCCAAGGTCTACTTCAAATTCCCAGGGGCTGGGGAAGGAATAACCAAGAGGTTGAACACAATTTTATCATCACTAAAAACGTCCTGCAAGTGAGAATCCAAAGAAGACAACAAATGTGCCTGTGGCATGTGCCTAGTCAAGAGAATGTGTTCACTGCACTGCCAGGCTAGCGACATTGAATCTCTCACTAGATCATCAGCTTCTCAGCCTCATCCCAAAGAATTCAGAAGGTTTGATGGATAACATGAGGAAAGATATAAAATTCCCTGAAAAAAAATAGGTGGCCTGTTACCCTGTATAAGTTTCCTATTTGAAAGAGATTCAAACAAGGAAGGAAAAAAATCTAGTATCTTAACATTTTGTCACATTTGGTTCACATCCTAACAGGACAGAAGCCCTTGTTTTGCCACTTAAAGTTATACTTTCGTAATTCCTAAATATGAACAGAGATTTCATGCCCTCTGCCCATATTTTCCTTCAGCTAAACACACACACACACACACACACACACACACACACACACACACACACAGACCAAAGCAGACATCTAGCTCCAGTAAGTATAGAGTACAGAATATATTTACTTCTTGGGAGGTTTTGGGATGCTCCCTAACATATAGATGACTTGTGTATGTGGAGAAAAGAAGCATTCAGAATCAGGAGAAACTGGAGGTGTTTGGTAAAGAGACTAGAAAGCTGAGAAGAAATAGAAGCAACAAACAAATGCTTTATTTTCTTTTTGAGAGTTCTGAGTGCTATGCCATGAACGAGGTGTTAAGTCTGATGTGGCCTTTGGTCAGCCATAATGGTGCTGTGTTCTCCAAGAAAAGTTTCTATAATATGTGTGATTGTTTTGTGTTTCTATATGGAGGTACTTCCTAGAAGAGTGCTCTGGGCTCTTGCTCATCCCTCACGTAGGCATCCATAGAGGATGTAAGTTGTCAAGCCCATGAGCTACACCTACTGCTTCAGCTTTTGTAACAATCATCTATTAGCAAATCATAATCACTAGGATCAAATATCTCTGCCCAATTGCAAGAAGTGGCGATTCCTGGACAGATCCACCATCTGCCTGTACAACTTGTCCTAAGAATAAACTAGCAATGGAACAAATGGTGGGGAAAGAAAGGGTGGAGAAGAGGAACAACAAACAGTATTTTCAGGTTCTGGAAAGTTTTAGCTGAATTAGCTGATGTTTTCAACACTTTCTTGGAGGGAAGGCAGAATGAGCATAACATATGTCTACTAAATTCCAATATCTGGAACTTGAGTTTTGTATTGAAGGATGAGAAAAAAAACAAAACAAGACACATAAAACCTTATATTCTAGATTCCATGGGACGTTATCATTAAACAATCTGCAGCTCATTGCCTCCAGCACCAGCAAACTCTAGTTCTGGGTTGGCTGGAAGACTCGGTTGCTAAGGTTCAGTATGTGGTTTGAATCCACCCCCCTTGGCATATCTAGGTGCAAGTTTTACCTAAGTGCACACAGCCGAGACAATAGCATGATCGCCAAGGAAGAATAGGTCTTGTTGTTTTGTTTTTTTCTGTCTGGAAAGTCTTCGCAAGCATTAGAGAACATGTGTTATGACATTGTTTGCTCTGAATGTGATTTATGAACAACAAGGCATAACCTGCAAAGGCAGCAGAGTTTTCCATGTACTACGGAGCACTGCTGAAGCTCTGACTTCAAACTCGCACCAGGCCTGATAGGAACACCAAGTCTGTCTCCAAAGGCCTCCTGCTGAGTGAAAACAGAATGAGAAGCCAGCAATAGTAAAATTTAGAGTTCATTTTCTTTGGTCTTTTTGTTTTGTTTTGTTTATTTTTTCGAGACAGGGTGTCTCTATGTAGCTTTGGAGCCTATCCTGGCACTCACTCTGTAGACCAGGCTGGCTTCGAACTCACAGAGATCTGCCTGCCTCTGCCTCCTAAGTGCTGGGATTAAAGGCATGCTCCAACAACGCCCAGCTCTTTGGTCTTTAAATACAACATTTCAAGAAAATCTGATTTGGAACTTTAAAGATTTCCACTGAACTTTTTGAGAAGTTAAATATGCGGCTTTCTATCTATGGCCCAATTTCTTTATTAATGCCAAGAATGCGTTTATATTAAGATTTGAAAGACCTCAGAGTTGTTTGTATTAAATCATTGGTAAAATGTATTGTCCCCATAAGCTTATAACAATTGTTGATCTAGGCTATGGGCACATGTCTGGGATTTTTAAGAGGGACCAAGTTTTTATCCCCAAGTGTAATGAGATTGTGATGCCCAATTGTAACTCTAGACCCGATTGCATTCGGTGCTTAAGAGATCACAGGGTGTACCTCTTGAGGGTGTTTCTAGGAAAGATTAGCTAACTGGGAAGAAAAATCTTGAATTCCAGTGGTACCATGCTGAAGGTTGGGGCCTGTAACCTCTCCTTTTTATGTGGCTAGTTGTATCCTGACCAGAGAGGCAAGGAACTAGGTGTGAGGTAACCAGGGAAATGGGTGCTGTATTTTGATATCTGCATCTCCATATGATTTGAATGCTTCTTTGTGCTTGACATTCTTGCAGCCATAGGTGGGTCCTTCAGGGACACCTTGGCCCTAGAATCTGCACAGTAGAGTGAGACAAAGTGAAAGTCACTCTAATGAAGGAACTTAACAATAGCATTTCAAGAGGGTGGAGAATCAAAAGGGGTTTTTAGAAATTCACAACTCAGTAGGCTTCTCCCCTGCTTTGGGAATAATTCACTCTGATCTTTCTGTAGACTGTGTTTTGTTTTGCTAATAAAATTTCTGCTTAAACTGTCTATGTGTCTCAGCTGAGACGTCTGGAAGCAACAGTGTATCAGTAACTACAAATACAAGGAATAGCCACAGAGGAGGAATTGTCCATATTAATATTAGAAGTAAGATTTAAACTGGTTTTTTTATTGGAGGCTTCATCAGTTGTAGATCATACCTGGTGGCTGTTGCTCTAATGTTCCCAGAATTAGGGATTCTTATAGAGCTACCATGTTTCCAAAAAGTCAGTAATGACAACACTGGAGATGTTTCACTGGTGCTGTGACTAGACTAACAATGTCTAAAATCAGACACTTGGTGCCATCAGTTCTCATTTGTTATTTCCAGTCTGTGCAATCGTAGCCTATCTTTTTTGAGTTCTTCAGCATCAGGGTTATTGCCTCTATAGTGACAATTGGCGTATTGGCATCATTCAACTTTTGGGCAGTGATGAATGTCACAGGTAGACAAATGGATTACCTACAATGGTGCAATCATATTCTTGAGGATAGAAAGAGTCACCAGGGGTATGAGTTCAGAAAGTCAACTCCTCAAGACAATTAAATTATTTCAGTGACCAATTCAAGGATTTTTCAGTACCTAGAGCTTATCTAGCCTAAGGGGTAATGTTTGCCTTCTTTGTGCTCTTCTCCTGCCACGTCACGTAGTCATTAGACTGCTTCCATAAGGTGCCAACCTATATGGTTGTCAGGATGGATTTGACCAGCAGGGCTACAGCATATCTTGGAAAATTGCCACAGCATTGGAGATGACCAGGCTTCCTCAATAAAGGCAAAGACTATGTGCTCTGGACTTCAAGGATCAACAGAAGCAATTCTTGACTGTGTAGAACTCAAGTCCTGTTGCAAAGTTGAGTGTTGAGTTTATTTATCCTCCTAAAAGCTTAATTTAGCAAAAGGAAAGAGTTTTGATTTTAACTGCTTTTTCTTCCACCTCGGAGGTTAGAAAATGTAGTACACTAGATACACTGTCTGAATTTGTTTTATGAATGTATATGTATGCACAGTTATAGAACATGAACATACACCAAATTAGTGTGTTGATTTACATATAATCCTTGCATTACAAACAAAGGAAATTAAGAGGAATCTTGGTCTTTCAAAGCTCTAAGTTTTTACATGACATTTCAGTGCATGATTTGCAGAAGTGGTCCTGATTTGGTGTAGGATGAACACTTTGGTTTATGTGTGAGTTCAAAATAGTTCTGAAATTGATGTGTACTTTATACTAAAACTGGTTATATTATAAGCACACAAGCAAGTAAAGTATAAGTTTATGTCAATCCTGTCAATTGGTTTCTAAAATTTCTTTTTACTTTGTAATAAACCATTAAGTTCCAACTAATTTAAATGGAGTCTTTGTAGTCATGCCTAATGCAGTCATACCCATTTCTCCTGCTGCTGTTATTTATTTTGTGGAAATGAAAGCCAAAGTTTACTTTGGAATGGCCTGAAAGGTCTTAAGTGGTCTTTGGGCAAACAAGATATTACTTTTTATCACTAGAAGGATACTATTTGTATACAATAATGAAGAAAATAATTTAAATACTTGGTATAATAAATGCCTATAAAGCATTTAAGAAATATATTTTGAATAATTGGATATAGTGTAAATAATACATTTATAGTAATGATATTTCTTAAGACAAAGCAATATATGTTATATGTGTAATATAAATATATATAAATATATACACAGAAACACACACATATACATATATCAGTCTGAAAACTACTATAAAGAACTGTGAGTCCTTTTGTACGTGCTAGAAATTTTAGTACAATACAATTTGATTAATGGGATATGTTATGTATAAATTTTTACATTGTTAAAATATTTAAGTATTTTTAAGGTTTAATATTTCAGACACATAAATTAAAACAACTAAAACCAATAATGCTAAAGAAAACAATTTAGGTAAAGAATTTTTTAACTGCCATTCTAAGCTCCAAGAGGAGTCCCATTGCCTAAACTTTTACTTCAAATACATCCTTAAATATTCAAGCTAGGGAAGCAAGGTACCCTCTAGTGAAAGGTAGCCTCTGGTCTTCCTTTCTCATTACCTAGGAACTAATCAACTACAAGACAAACTCAATAATTTGGTCTCATTTATTCCACTTCTGCCTGAAAATAGTGAGAGAGAGAGAGAGAGACAATGTCTGAATTTCTCTTCATACACAAATCAAAACTTCCTCCCAGGGGTATTCTGTAGAAGAGGAGGGTGCTGATAATGTCATCTAAGCCTTATTCCATGACATGATGTTTGGAGTTGGATAAAATAATCATGCCCTCCAAAATGAGAACAAAGTAAACAAACATGGAAAATTTGTCCTCAGCAAACATGCACTGAAGAAGCAAAATGGGGGGGCGTTATTCAGTCAGAAGAAAAATGACCTCCAGAGGGGAAAAATCAAATTCAGAGAAACAGAGCCACAAGAGGACCGCTGGTCACGGCACTTGCCACAGAACTTGACATCTTGTGTTCAGTCCCTGTAACCCAGAGAGTAGGAGGAAACTGGTTCTCTCAAGTTGTTCTCTGACCTCTGTATACACTACATCATATACATGATCTCACACATTAACAAACAGAGAATTATTCAAAGTGCTTTAAGGACATTCAGGAAGTTCACAGAAATTCAGGAAGACCTAAGACAATAAACAATGTTAAACATGAGATAAATCAAAATAAATTATCTCTAAAAATATTACAGCATCTTTAATATGTGTAATTAAAATACATGACAATACAGGTGTTGAGCAAAAGGTGATGAATGGAGTTGACAAGGTGTCAAAGTCCTGCCTTAACACAAATTTGTCAGAATAATCATGTTCATTAGAGTCAATCAACCATGATATATTTTGTACTTGACAGATTAACCAATAAAATATTTGGGGAAGAAACAAAAAGAATTCTAGCATATCACAGAGGAAAATTAATCGATTTTTACATACTTGAATATTAAAATATTGAAAACAAAGAGAGGAAAAAATGGAAGCATTTAAACAGAGGCCATACATACATAGAAGCAACTATAATCTCTTAATGGAGCTTATTCCTTCAGAAATATTCATTGGTAGAAGGGCTGGCAGATGTCACTAAATATCACTTATCAGAAAGTTTCCTTAAATGTTCAGTTGCCAAAAATTTGTAAGTAAAAGGATGGAGGGGACATGTGGTATTAGGCCCCAAATACTTTCTGCATGAACAAAGTATCAAATAAAATGCATTTATGGCAACAAATGAGATAAGGATGTATTTCATTTTTGCTTTTTAATGATAACAATGTGTTATAGACCAATGTGGAGGCTCAAATGAGAAATGTCCCCTGTGGTCTTGTGCATTTAAACACTTTGCCTCCAGTTGATGGGGCTGTTTGGGATGGGCTTTGAGAGTATGTAGCCGTACCTACTGCTAGTTCACCTCCTCTCTTCTTTGCTTTTGCTGTAAGGATGTGAGCATCCAGCTTACTGCTCCTGTTTCTATGACTACAACTTTCTGCTATGAATCTCATGATCAATTCTTCATTTCGCAATACAAAATAATCTTTTCCTTCTATAAGTTGACTTCGTTGTGGTGTTTTATTACAACAACAGAAAAGAAACTCATAAAACCAGGACATGAAATAATTCCAAGTCTGTGTGCATCAAACAGTAGAGTTGTGGGATGGAGCAAGCACACCTCCATGGTTAAGACAGCTTACCGCTTCTGCAGAGGACCTAGATTTGTTTCTCTATAACTACATGGAGGCTCGAAATTATCTACAGATAACTCCAGTACCAAAGGATTTGATGCCCTTCTTCTGGTTTCTCCAGATATCATGTATGGTATACATACATACATGAATACAAAACACTTATAGAAGAAAACTAAAGTCATCCTCCTTTTTTAAACATAGAGCTGGAAAGATGAATTTGTAGGTAAAATCCTTGCCCTGCAAGAATGGTGACCTGGCTCAGATCATCAGAACCAATATAAATCAAGATGCAGTAGCATATCTGCAATCCCAGCAGGGATAGGAGTGATGGATACAGATAAATTCTCAGCAGTTTATGGGTCAGCTAACCTGGCATATACAGCAGAGATGAACAGGACAGCTTGTCTCAAACAAGGTGTGATGTGAGGACCATCAATGAATTTGATACAGAGACTAAATGAAATCAGTAATGAACTGGTAAAAAAACAAAAGAGAAAATTCTGTCGTTGAGATGGATGTGTTATTAAAAACCTTATTTCCAAAAGAGAAACTCCAGTCCAGATATATACATTAAATATGTATACATATACACATACATATATTAACCTTAGTAATTATAGATAAAAAACTAAAATATTAACATTAGCATGTAATAACACTGAGAATGTATAATACTTTACAACTAGAATTATATGTATGTCAGTACATAAAAGTGTTAACACTTCAAAAATCAGTATGATTAAATACATTACACAAAACAAAGATGAAACAACAATATTGTCAACAGGTGTAGCTAAAACATCATACTTATTTGTGACTAAAACCTGCTACCCAACGAAAACCATAAACTTCCTATATCTGACAAAAACAAACTAGTGATATAAATGTAGTGATGAGTTATTAAATATTCTCCAGAATGAAAAAAGCATGCCTCCTAATTTGTAGTCATCATTGATCTTGAATTCCTACCAGGGCAATGATATGATGAAAGGATATGATGATTAGGAAGAAAGAAGTAAAACTGTCACTCTTCACATATCTTAAGTTCTCAGAAAAAATACAAAAAGAATTCTAAATGACTAGAATTTATTACTGAGGTTTTAGCAAGGCTGCTGGACCCACTGGACCTATAACTTCTACATAATAGCAGCAGCAAAAATTGAAAACTTAAAAGCACCAATATGAATTGTAACAAATGAATTAAATACATAGAATAGATCTGGTATAAGATTCAGTTAAAATATCTAACTATTTGTGAATAAAGTCATGAATACCTAGAGAATATATGATTGCCCATGGGTTAGAAAGTTCCATATTATCAATTATTTCCAAATTACTTTATGGATTCAATACATCTTTTTTAGAAGCCCTGAAAGATTTCCTTTTGTTTGGACAAACTTGTCAACACAATATAACTACATTAATGAATCGATTACAATTGAGCCAAATGTTGAAAAAGGAAAAAAGAATTGGGTTTTACACAAATAACAAGACTCAAATTAGTAAAAATTTAGAATGGGTTTTTTCTAAGAGGAAAGACAATGGGATAAAACAAAGCAATGAGTATCAAATTCAGACACAAGGTACAGGCAATGAAAGAACAGATGCATGAACACACGATACTTTTATAGCTAAGGTAATTTGAAAAAAAAACAGTCTTTCACATAAATGGTTCTATAGCTTTGTTCCTCATTCCTCAAATTCATCTGAGGAAATAAGCTGTGGTCCTGGTTCCAAGTTCATAAGGTATGTACCCTCTAATGAAAATGGATCTCAGACCAATGAGCATGCACCTGAGGAGATGTAATGTCTTACCATCCAAATGAAAGAGAACCATTACTGAACCATGCTACTCTGGCCTATTTCCTTGGATATAACCTAGCCCTCTAGACTGAATTTCTGTGGCATACCATGTCTTTAGGAGGTGAACTGGTTTTTGCACTAACGTCCTCTGATTTTTCAGTAAATGCAAAAAGGTACAAAATAAACAGATAATGAATTAAGTGAAATCAGGAAAAAATTTTAATTTTGGAAACACTCTTACATATCAACGCCCCCCCATTCCCTCAAATCCCCATCCATTCCCCAGAAATAGTGAGACCCTCCACGGGGGATCATCAAGGTCCATCACATCATTTGGGGGAGGGCCTAGGCCCTCCTTTCCATATCTGGGCTGCACTAGTATCTCTCCATAGGGAATGGGCTCCCAAAGTCCATTTGTGATCTGGGAATAAACACTAGCTCCACTGTTAGAGGTTCCATAGACTGCCTTGGCCTCCTAGCATGCAGGACTTGGTTTAGTCCAACACAGGTTCTACAGCTTTGTGACTAGGGCTTGTAAGCTCTCAGTAGGTCAGGTCAACTGTTTCTGCGGGTATCTCCAGTTCCCTCTTGTTTCATTTGCTCATCTCTCCTCCCTCTCCACAACTGGATTCCGAAGAGAATGGTTCAGTGCTCAGCTGTGGGTGCCTGTTTCTGCTTCCATCAGCTTTTGGGTAAAGGCTGTAGGAATGGAAACCAAGGTAGTCATCAATCTCATTATAGGGGAAGGACATCAAAGGCAGCCTCTCCACCACTGCTTAGATTCTTAGTTGGGCTTATCCCTGTGGATCCCCTACCATTTCCCCTGTGCCAGACCTCTCTCCAATCCTCTACGGGCTCCCTTTATCAAGGTATCTCCTTTTTTTATTTTTTTATTTTAATTTTAAATAGCTTGTTTTACATGTCAATCCCAGTTCCCTCTCTGTCCCCTCCTCCTGCACCCCCCCATTCCCGCCCCTGCCTCCCACCCTATTGCCAATTCCTTCCATATAGGGAATATCTAGAGTCTGTCATTTCACTCAGGGTAGGGTCCAGGCACTCCCCTAAAAGTCCAGGCTGAAAGAGCATCCCTCTTTGTGCTATGGACACACAATGTCTGTTTGTATTCCAGGGATAAACACTGATCCACTGCTCAGGGCCCCATAGGTTGCCCAGGCCTCCTCACTGACACTCACATTCAGGGGGTCTGGATCAGTCCCATGCTGGCCTCCCTGCTGTCAGTCTGGGGTCCAAGAGCTATCCCCTGTTCAGATCAGCTGTCTCTGCTGGTTTTGCCAGCCCATTCTTTGCCAATTTGCTCATCGCTCCTCTTTCTCTGTCACTGGGTTCCTTGGGTTCAGTTCAGTGTTTAACTGTGGGTGTTTGCCTCTGTTTCCATCACTCAGTGGATGAAGGAATGGACATTCAAGGTGGTCTCTCCACTATTGCCTAGCTTGCCAATTGGTGTCATCCCTTTAGATCACTAGAGGTCACACTGGTGCCTGATCTGTCTTCTAACCTATGATTCCCTATCCCCCCTCTTCTACCCCCCCACTCAACCTTCCTGTTCCCCCATGACCTACTCTCTCTTCCTCTTCTCCCCCTCTCTTCTTCCCAGCTCCCACTCCCCCCAACCCCTCGCCGTGTTCCCCATCTGTTCAGAGGATCTTGCCTCATTCCTCTTTTCTTGGATACTATGCATATCTTTCAGGTTCTTTCCTGTTTCCCAGACTTTCTATCAGTGAAAGTGCAGACTGGCACTATCCTGATCCATGTCTAAAATCCATATGTGAGTGAGTACATACCATGTTTGTCTTTTTGCGACTGGATTACCTCACTCAGGATGGTTTCTTCCAGTGCTATCCATTTACCTTCGAATTTCAACATTCCATTGTTTTTTTTTCTGCTGAGTAATACTCCATTGTGTAAATGTACCACATTTTCTCTATCCACTCTTCAGTTGAGGGGCATCTAGGTTGCTGCCAGGTTCTGGAATAATGCTGCTATGAACATAGTGGAGCAGATGCCCTTGTTGTATGAATTTGCCTCATTTGGATATATGCCTAAGAGTGGAATTGCTGCGTCTTGTGGTAGATTGATTCCCATTTTCCTGAGGAATCTCCATACTGATTTCCAAAGTGGGTGCATGAGTTGGCACTCCCACCAGCAGTGGAGGAATGTTCCCCTCTCTCCACATCCTCTCCAGCATAAATTGTCTTCAGTGTTTTTGATTTTAAGGGTATCTCCTTTCTTGCCCTCCTCTATTCCTCCCTTCTCAGTCCGCCTGTTCTCCTCCCCCCCTTCTCCCCTCCCCCTTCCCCCCTTCCCCTTCTACCCTTCTCCCCTTCTCCCATATCCCCTTCTCACCTTACCCCCTTTCTATCTATCTCCTCAGGAAAATTATTTATAATCTAAATGAGGCCTCAAAACTAAACTTATTATATTGTCATATACTGAAAAAAAAATCTTGAACCTGGATAATCCAACAAACAAAATAGAAAATACAATCGACCATATCAACAGAAGACTACGTCAAGATGAAAAAAGAATCTCTAAACTTAAGAAGATATTTTATATCAACCTAGTAAAATAGGAAAAACATAATAAAATACTGAAAAGGACTTACAGCATGAGTTTAAGTGGGCATGCTGTGGAAGTTCTAAACATAGAAAGGTACAGAAAAATTATTTGATATAACACCTGATGAAAACTTCATGTGTCCTGGGAGAGATACATACATCCAAATCTGGGAATCTCAAAGGTTGCCAAGCAGATGTTCCTAAAGGAACATAAGTTAAAAACAGAGGTCTTCAAATGCATCAGGATCAAAGCATTAAGTGTCATGCAAATGAACATCCATGAGAAAACCTCTAGATTTCTTATAGGTTGTCTGGAGGCCAGCAGTAACAGCACAATGTATTCAGAATGCTGGAGGATTCTAGCCAAGAATACTCTCTCCAGAAAAGTTGTCCCTTGGAAATAAAGAGAAATGAGAAATACAAAACATCAGAAAGTTTCAAGCATTCCTAGATCAACTATAATACATCAGTCTCTTATCTCCTTGAATTCCTATTTTGCCTACCTGCCCTTCAGTGGAGGTGAACTGAACAACCACACTTGAATACTTGGTTTTGACTTTGTAAGCTGTAGCTACTTTAAATGAAGCTTTTCTCTAGGTTGACAGATGAATGTAGGCATTACATCTCCAGGCAATAATCTCTCAAATGGTTGGTCAGAGCAGTCCAAGTGACTCATTAAAATTTTTCTTAAAGAGTTATAATGTGTAAGTAAACATTGTGATAATTTCAAAACAAAAATAGGAGTACATACATGATCAAGAAGAAATAAAAAATTGAAGCATAGAATCACGGAAACCACCAAAACACAAATTAAAACAAGAGTAGAATGCAAAGGGATTTACAAAACCAGTAGATGAAAGAAAAAATAACAATGGCAGGAGCTGGTATTCATCTGTGATAGACACCTTTCAACATAAATGGACCAAGTACTCCAAATAAAATCCTTAGAATGGACTGGATGTATTTAAGCCAAGATCCAACTATATACTAGCTACAGAGATACAGCCTTTAAGAGCATGCAGAGACTGGAAATAATATAAATGAAGAAATATTTTACACTAATAGTGACCAAAATAGATAAGGGTTCTATACTTATATCAGTTAGAAAACACTTCAAGTAAAAAACTGTGTCAGTGTCACCAAGCAGAAGCCTAAATATTTCTTTTTTATCCATAGACAAATTATACACTCATCCATAATCAAGGAAGCCACTTAAGGCAGAGAATGGTAAAGAATGCTGACAGCCATATCTGTTCAAAGTGATTAGAATAAATTACAGGTGAGTGCTCAGCCCTAAATTGGACATTCAACCACCCTAGTAAATGAAGTCCTGAATAAATGTGTTGTTGTCACGTTGACATGTAACATGTAAAGGATCCCAATGCCTCAGTCCCATGATAATGGTAAAAACTTCCCCTGGTGATCCTCAGAGAAACAGCAAAGTGTTCCTTGCGTCCAGATGGGAGTGTTGATGGGATGTGAGGTACAGCAGCTGCTCCATCAGAGAGCCCTGTCCATCTGAACCAATCTCAACCTATCTCTGCATGTATGTCTGTCATTTCTTCATTCACTGACTGCAGATGTGAGCAATCCCCTCTAAGGCTCAGGGAACAATGTAGAAGAGGCATCAGAAAGCATATAACCATCAGAAGACAGACAGAAGGACCAAAAATGCATAGTATAGTTATTACACACAGTTTCCAAATATCTATGATTGCTTAAACTGGGCCTGAACAAGCGTGGGCCTGTCAGTGGCCAGTCATGGTTCATGGAGGAGCTTCTGGGGCCCTGTCCTCCATGCTGAAATATTGATAATTGCTGGTTTGAAGGGCAGTGACTGTTTTTAGTATTTATTAAATAGTGATCTCACCAGACTCTAATGGGCAGTTCTGAGCCTGTGGCCACACAGATTGTCCTGCTTATAATAACAAAACAAAAGAAAATGACATGCATGATAGAAAGGGACCTGTCAGGAAGTGGTACAGGTAACAGGGGTCAGAGGGAGTTAGGAGAGGGTGGGGATGAATTCAAAGAGAATGTACTATGTACATCTATGTAACTGTCAAAGAAATTTGTTCAGTCTTTTAAAATTATGTTAAGGAAAATGTCATTACTTGGTGGTAAGTCTGTCTTAATTCCTCAAGAAGAATCACAAAACTATGTAAGTATATATGTATCCAACCAGAGGAAACATACAAAGTAAATACTGAAGACAAGAAGGAAGAAACAGACTTTTCAGTAACCGATGCTAAAGCAACTAGATATACATATCAAAACAATAAAGTTATCACCTCCCTACCTCATACTACATACAAGAAAATCATATCAAAGGTCTAAAGGCACTGCAAGTTCCTCAGATGAAACCATGAGTTAGATTCTTTGTAACACTGAATTAAGCATGACACTAGTAGCTCAACAAACTAAACAACAATGTGGCAAATTAGACTCCAGCACAACCAAGAATACTATTAAGGTATGGACCTGAAGATATGGGTCCACAGTTAAATGAACTTGCTCTGCACTCACATTGAACAGCTTACAACTGCCTGTTACTCCAGCTCCATGGTTCTGACCTCCTCTTGGTACCTGCACCTGTCTATACAAACACACACTTACGTACATACACACACACACACACACACACACACACCATTCTTTAAAATATCGTTATAATTTGCAAATGAAAAAATACATATCAGATATATGATAAAGAGTTAATGTATGCAATACACAATCCAAAATATACAAAAATACCTAGTAGAGCCCAACAAGTTTAACACAAATAAAGCAATTAAAAGATTGACAGGAGATTCTAGGGTACATTTTTCTGAATAAGCTTTGTAAGTGGAAAATAAGCACATGAGAAAATGCCCAACCACATCAGCCAATAGAGTAATGCAAATCAATATCCCATGAACACCAGCTCTCATTCCTTAGGATGGCTTCAATCCAATGAAAATTTAGAAGTATTTTGGTGAAGACTTGAAGGTTTGTAATCCTTGTGCATTGGTGAGAAAACTGGGTGGCAGTTCCTAGAAAAACTAAGGTCACTATAGGACCCAGAAATTCTGCTAGCATATTACTAAGATAAGTGAAAACATATGTCCACACAAACACTTGTTTAAAGTTGTATTAGTTCATAACAACCAACTTAAAACAAGCAGGATATCCATCCATGGATGCATAGGTAATATAGCATGGTGTAATCATATAATGAAATATTAGGCACTTTGAAAACATAATGAAGTATTGATGTGAATGAACTTGGAACACTTTACACTATGTTAAAGAATGCAGACACTACACTCCTGCCACAGAAGCAGTTAGGCTAACTAGAGATCTTGACCTCTCCTTTTGCTCCTCTATTGGGGAGTATTATTTGAAGATGTGTTACATTTGTTTATGCTGTGGAACATTTGTTTAATGATACAAAGATATGTTGCATTCTTTTATGTTGGATTTGTTTAACTCTATGAAGCTGTGTTACTTTGTCTCAAATACCTGATTAGTCTATTCAAAAGCTGAACAGTCAACAGCTTGGCAGGAAAGGATAGGTAGGATTGGCAGGCAAAGAAGATAAATGGGAGGGGAAATCTGAGAAGGAAAGGGAGCAAAACAGCAAGGAGAAGAGGACAATAAGTATGACGTCTGCACCACGAACAAGTTCGAGGTATCAGGAAATGAAAGACAAGAAGTCCAACCGTTTGTGCTAAGAGAATGCATCTGCCAGGAGAATGCCTGTGTATATGCCACACCTGTGTGTCTTTATTGCACGTGCTAAGAGGTCTCTCCCTCCCTCCCTCCCTCCCTCCCTCCCTCTCTCTCTCTTCCTCTCCCTCTCCCTCCCCCCCCCTCTCTCTCTCATAGAGAGAGATAAGCTTTATTTACAGGCTTACAGGACAGTGGAAAAACCCAAGGTGGAAGAGATGGAGTTTTCCTCATGCTAGATGTTGTTGTCAATGGGGCAAGGCGGGGCAGTAATCCAGGACTAGAAAACAGGATGCAGTTAGACTGGAAAACAGGATGCACCTATTGACTGACCAGTGACTCACAGAGATGCTATGGGGGCTGGGACCCAAAACTAGGGCTAGCCACCCAGTCAAGAAATAAGAGTGAAGGTAAGATATACAGAAGTAAGAAAAGGAAAAAGCCCAGAGTTAAAAGGTAGATATGATAAACATTCCCCAGACCCTCAAGGACTTGGAAACATTCCCCAGACCTCAAGGTTCCCCTCAAGGGCTTGGAAACAAGGTTCCAGGGAAAGGCTGGCCACAAAGTTCAGCCAGGGCATAGCCGTTGCCTAAGGTAGATAAAGAGCCAGTCAGCCGCAAGCGTGTGTTTGCATGAAGGTCTGGCACTGATTACCAAACTTCCCTTGTACCCCCACCACCCCGTTTGTGGTTTCAGGCTTTTAAAATTCGCTGTAATTTCTGCTCCAGGATCACTCCTTCCCAAAGGCTGCTGAAGCCCAGTGTGCCGGCTTAATAAAAATCCTCTTGCATTTTGCAAAGAACTTCGTTTCTCGGGTGGTCTTTGGGGCGAGGGTCCCGAGAGAAAGACTGAAAGGTCTTTTAGTACCAAAAGAGAAACATACACCAAACCACCCACAAAACCTTTGATCTACAATACATTTTTGCCTGCTAGAGAAATGGTGGCACAAAGCTTGTTGGAGTATTCAATCAACTGATTTGACTTAAAACCCATTCCATGAGATACAACTCATATCTGACTCTTCTTGGGTAACCAAGAATCAGAGACTAGATAGGCCAGTGTCCTAGGGTAAAACCAAATACTACTTATCTTTTTTTGTTAAAAAGAAGTGGTGATATGATGACTCCCAATAATATTCTGCTGCACTCATAGATGGTGCCTTATTCAGCCATCATCAGAGAAGTTTCCTCCAGCAGCAGACATAAACAGATGCAGAGATCCACAGAGAGTCCTTGGAACACACAGATCTAAATGAGATTTCTCCATCAAATGCCTTCCCTCAGACATCAGGGAACCCCAAGAAAGAAGAGGTAGAAAGAATGTAAGAGCTAGGGGGTACAGAGGACACAAGGAGAACAAGGTCCTCTAAGTCACCTGAACAAAGCTCAGATGAACTCACAGAGACTGAAGCAGCAAGCACAGAGCCTGTACGGGTCTGTACCAGGTTCTCAACATTTGGCTTAGCGTTTTTATGGGATTTCTGAGTATGTGAATGAATGTCTTTGACTCCTGTGCATCCTCTTGGGTTCTTTTTCTTTTGTCCAGACTCAATGTTTTGTTTTATCGTAGTATATTTTATATTTTATTTTGTGATGTTTTGATGTTATCTCATAGAAGCATGTTTGATATGGATGTTCTTTTTTTATGCTGCAAATATGTGTTGCTTTTATTGGTTGATAAATAAAATCTGTTTCAGCCAATGGCCAGGTAAAATGTAGCTAGACAGAAAATTCAAACAAAAATGCAGAGAGAAGGAAGGCATAGTCAGGGGGATGACATGTAGCAGTGGAAGGAGTAGCAGGCCTGCCAGAGCATTACCAGCAAACCACAGCCTTGTGGAAATACATAGATTAATCAAAATGGGTAAATTTATAAAAGAGAGCTAGTAAGAAATACGTCTAAGCTGTTGAGCAAACAATTATATTTAATATTAGCCTCGGTGTGATTATTTCACAAGCAGCTGTATTGGAGGACCAGGTGGGCAGGAGAGAAACTGGTCCAGTGGTACCAGGAGTGACAGAGAAAAACACTTGACTATACCTGCTTTTTTCTAATGAGAGACAGAAAGGTGTGGATCAGAAAGGAAGGAGATGGGGGAGGAACTCAGAGAATAGAGGGAGGGGAAATTGTAAATGGGTGTGTTGCATGAGAAAATAATGCTTCCAATAAAAAGGGGAAAATACAAACAAAATAATCTGATGCTGCATCGATAAACCGCACACTTGTTGAGGGTTTATGTAACTATTTATTGTAGAAATTACTCACAAGAGAAAAACGAGCAACCCAGATGAGTCGAGTTTTCCGCCACAGAACTGGAAGCTGAAAGAGAGAGAGCAAGTGCTCTGCTGTTCAGTCTTTTATTCCTTCCTCCATGCACGCCCCTAGCCACGCCCAAAAGTGGGCCTGGCTAGTGGCGTACTTCTGCTGCTCTGTCTCTAGTCATGCCCAAGGTGGATGTGGTTAGCAGCACAGTTCTGCCTTTTCATTACCACATCCATATGCATCTTTAGAGTGCCACATGGCTAATGGCGGAGTCTAGTTTCCCCCTACAATTCCCCTTTTAGTCTAAAAAGAACACAAATTGAGGGATTTGATTAATACAAACATCTGCCACATCTAGATAATTCTTTTGAAAAAGAGTAAGGAGGGAGGAATGGAAACTGTGCAAACACAAGACTCGTGTAAAATGCTCAAAAGATTAAAATTAAATTTAAAAAGAGAATCAAGGAGCAGCTACTAATGGGAACAAGGTTTGTCTGGGATAACAAAATATTTCAAATTTTAATCATAATAATGATTATGCAAGGTAGAAATATACATGGACAAATACTGTTCTATACTGTAATAATATTACAGCACTTTATTATATCTTAATTTTTAAAACATTTACAAAATATGACCACAAGCAGTTCTATGACACACTCAGAATGACAAAGACAAGAAACTAAATGGTTGTTCCTCATGTGGGTTGCCTGTCCCTCCTGTGAGCTTCTGGGTAATGTAAATTATAACAACCACCCTGGAAACTGTTTCTGCTAAAACTGAAAATATGCAAACCATGTTCTCCTGTTACTTTCTTCTTTGCATATAAACAAAAGATATGTATATGCAAGTTCTCATAATATATGATATAGGATGTTAATATGAGCATTGCCCATAAAAACTCCCAAACTAGAACTATTGCCAATCAATGACAGAATGGATCTGGACCATGTGCAAGCAGCAATGCAAAGGTGAGAAAAACTGAATTATCCAATTAAAAAACTCCAAGAAACATCCACTTAAGAAATTTGATGTCAGGGGATGATTTAGAAGCCCATGGTGATTGAAAAATTGAAGCATGAGAAACTTTTGAGGGTTTAGCAAGATTTCCTTTTTTGTCTGGATGCTGCTTACACAGAGGGTTCACTCTAAAGATAACTGGATTATATATTCATGCTTGGGCACTTGAATGTGTATTCAACTTCAGTTTATAAAGTTTAGGTTAAAACAAATATGCAAAAGAAAAGCATGCATGTAAACATATTTAATGTTTGCTGAAACTGGATTTGAAATCATCTGGTAGTTAATAATAACATTTCTGGGATGGCTGTAAACAACAATGCAACTCTCTGTGGAAGATCATTAACGGTTTATCTTGAAATTAAAGCATAATTTATCATTTGTTTCAAGTATTCAATTTATTAGCTACATGGTTTCTGTGCCTTAGCATTAGTGGAGCACAACCTCCATGCATGTTCATGTCCCCATTTCCATTTAAAATGCCTGAGACATGCTGAGTGTCCCATTTTATTTTTACTTAAATTATCACTATCTCAATACTACTGGCTTCCTGCTACAAATTTAGCGAAGATTCAAATAGGAATGAAAATAAGTCACTTATTTTTCTTTGTTAATTTTTGCTGGTTCTTGGCTGTTACCACAATCATTCTTTAGACACACACACACACACACACCCATACACATTTACATGTATACACAGCAACTTTTGAGATCATAAAATGATTACATCATTTTCCCCCTTCTCTGTCCTCCTTCCAAAACCTCCAATATACTCTCCATTGCATTTTGTCGAATTTGATGGCCTCTTTTTCTTTAATTGTTGGGATATATCTACATCTATCTATCTGTCTATCTATCTATCTATCTATCTATCTATCTATCTATCTATCTATACACATATGTCTGTCTGTTACGATAACTCTTCCCACCAGCCTGGTCCCAGTGTCACGTCAGCCCCAAATAACACATAGAGACTCTCTTAGTTATAATGTTTTTGGCCAATAACTAGGGCTTCTTATTGGCTAGTTCAGTCTTAATTTCTAACCCATTTACATCAATCTAAGTATTTCCATGTGGTTTTATATTACCAGAAAAAGGGTCTGTACCTCTTACTCCTTGCATGATATATCTAGATTCCTCTCTTCCTATACCTCCCAGAATCCTCCTTGTCTCCTAGTCCCACCAATCATACTGCTTCATTGGCCACATTGCTTTATTCATCACCAATAAAAGAAACATATTTACAGAATGACATCTTCCATCATCTATTTTATCTATTCCCATATATATATATATATATATACATATAGAGATCTAAATATACATATATAGCAAACTCATGTGTTTGCCATAGGGAAGAATCTTTCTCTCCCATGCTTAGCATACCTTAGCTATCTGTAGTTCTTAGTCTGGAGTTGAGTTAAAGTCTCATGAGCTTTAGCCTTCCATGTTAGCATGTTTATTGGTATCATTCTTGGTCAGGTTGTTTAGGCAGCCATGATGAAACTTTATGAGTTTAACTTCTCAGGATAGTTCTAGTATACACAATCTCAAAGAAAACTTCATATTCCTCTGGCTCCAATAACTCTCTCCCATTCCTCAATGATTCCTGAACTTCATTCCTTAATGATTCCTGAACTTTAGGTATAGGAGTGGTTTTATACTCGACCAGTTGTGGTCTGTATCTGTTCCAAAGAAAAGTTTCCTTGATGAGGGATAAGGAGCACACTTGTGGGTATAAAAATAAATATTTTAAAAATAGATGTTGTGCTGGTTTAGGAAAGTAGCAGTTATAAATTCTGGTCCATGATCCATGACTTCTCTCGCTCTAGGTAGTTAGTCAAATTTCCACTATTAGGTATAGTTTCCATTTTGTTGGATAGACATTAGATTCTATTAGAGAGCTGTTGGCTGCTACCTAGATATGCATATCGTTATTGTACCCTTAGGGCTATAATGTGCCATCTTGGCCTTTGTTATGGCTCATAGGATCATAGCTGTGTAGAAATATTGGCTGATAAAAAATAAATCTATCATGGACCTAGCTGTATCACTCCTATACCCAAAGACTCAACATCTTACTCAACTGATACTTGCTCAGTCTGTGCATTGTAGAATTTGTACAATTAATAACTAGGAAATGAAACAACCTACGTGGCTTTCAACTTATGACTGGATAATGAAAATGTGATGCATTATGGACTGCTACTCATCTGTAAATGAAGGTGAATTTGTGAAATTTTCAGGTAAATGCATGGAAAACAGAAAAGGTATATTACATCTCTCTCATCTGTAGTTCTTAGCTCCGAATCTTCAGGTGTGAATGCGTAAACCTGAGTAACCGTGGAAACCAGAAAAGCAAAAAGGACAATTGCTAGGTAGAGGGGGTGCAATAGAGAGAGAAATAACAGGGCACAAGTGATCTGAGGGGCACAAAATAAGAAGAATGGGTGCTTTAATTGGATCAGGTAGAGGAAAATAATAAGGAAGAAAGAGAGTGAAATAACCGTAAAGGTGTATGAAAAAATCATAAGGAATTAACAGTGTTACCTATTTACCCTGAAATACCCATAACCCAGTCTTTTCTAGACTGCTGTCGAGCAGCTTAGACACAAAAGAAGAACCAAGCCAACACCAACATTACTTGTCTAGAGTTTAAATATGTTATGTTGTTTGAAAAAAATAATTTATCTCCAGTGTGAATTCATGATTTATAAAATAACAAGCAGCATGATTCTAAGTCAATTTATGTATTTGCAAAGAAATTCTAAATTTTTCCTTACTCCAGTCTTTATAATCAGCTACTACTTCTGATCACTGATGCTTAGGGTAAAAAAAATGATATTTGTTCTTTTACTGGCAGTGCATCTCCTGTGGGGAGAAAAGAAATCATTTTATTAGCTACTAAATTTTTTACACCCATAAGAGTCCACATTTTTCAAGGCAGGATTCAATTCCAATTCCCTGCCTTCACATTAAAGTCTATATAAAATGCTCCATATGAATAGTTATTTAATATTTTATTATAGCTTTTAATTTTACTACCCCTTCAGTAACTTATTCCCAGGCTTACAAACCTTATGGTCAAGATTTTCTTCCCAACAACTGATATAATTTTGCATTTCACGTTTCCCAGCATTCGAAAGCACTTGTGCCATCTCCACCAGCTCCACACTCATGGGCTTCTGTAACCAAGCACAAAATCTTCATATTTTTGTCATTTTTAATGTCAATATTTTCCTTACATTTTGTGGAGTGAATGGCTCAAATGACAGCAGCATACCTGCTAGGATCACCTGTGTTAGTATAAGAGAGCTAGATCTGGCTTAATCCTGATGGCAAGTTTGATCTTAATTAAATTACTTAACTTCTTCTAACCTGACAGAGAGCATCAATACTATTGTCTACTATATAAGATATGACAGTAAATGGAACATAAGCAAGAGTTTGCCTGTATTAAGACCTCTAAGGATTAGTGGAGAGGCTACCCTAAGCCCTTCCCTGATAATGAGATTGATGACTACCCTACATGCCATCCTAGAGCCTTCATCCAGTGCTTGATGGAAGCAGTGGCAGAAACCCACAACTAAACACTGAACTGAACTCCTAGAACCCAGTTGCAGAGAGGGAGGAGTGATGAGCAATGGGGTCAAGACAAGGCTGGTGAAACCCACAGAAACAGCTGACATGAACAAGGGGGAGCTCATGGACCCCAAACTGATGGCTGAGAGGCCAGCATGTGTTGGGGGGAAGTCCTGTGTATTTGTCAATAAAGCACTGCTGGCCAATAGGGAATCAAGATAGGTGGGACTAGGAGTCCAGAAGTGTTGGGGAAGTCTTATGTCAATAAAGCACTGTTGGGCCAATAGGAATCTAGATAGTTAGGTCTAGGAGCCCAGGAGGACTCTGGGAAGGAGAAAGACAAGAGAGTCAAGATGTAACGCCATGGGGTAGGAAGCCCGGAAAGTTCTCCGGTAAGAGAAATACTTAGATTAACAATTATGGGGTGATTACTTAAGTCAGAGCTAGCCAGTAAGAAACAAGCAAGGCCAACAGTTTCATAATTAATACAGCATCTTGTGTGTTATTTGGGGACTACAACGCGGCAGAGCCCAGGCGACTGGCGGGTGATAAACCAAAGCAGCTAGCAAGGAAAAGCTGCCCATTACATAATGGTGTCAGAGCGGGATTGAATTTCCATGTAGAATGACAAAAGCTTTAAAGGAATTTTAGAAACAGAAGAACAGAGAAGCACAGATTTTTGGTAGCAGTATTTTTCTCAGGTGGGCTCTGTTTTGCTAGCGACAAGCAGAGATTCACACGGCTCGCTTAAGGGAGTCTTCCTGACTCGGCATAAAAAGAAAAAAAAACCAGCAAGGTTCTTTTAAGAGACTCTGCTAACAATTGAAAAGTTATACGTACAGGTGGAAGTGGTAGTGACCACACCTCTGAGCCGGCAGCTTTTGCTGGATGTCAGACTGAGACAGTAAGCTGGAATCACGCTTATGCCCGCCATCTTGGAAAAACGGCAGTTTAAAACAGCCGTGGTTTTAACAGATAAGACACGTGACCAGAAAAGCATAAAGATTTACAGTAAAGTCAGACTTGGATGAACAAAACATCTAAAGGTTTATAGCGTGTTTAAAAATATACGTAAGATTGAGAGAGAAAAGGAAACCCATAGTGGCACACTATGGTAGGAATTGCTTCAGAGGCAGAGGCAGGCAGATTTCCAAAGAGAAACCCTGTCTCAGAGAAAAATAAATAAAAGTAAAAGAAATAAAGTAATAATATATAAATAAATAAGCCACGTAAAGATGGAAAATACACAGAAAGTCTGGATACTGTACGCTATTGTGTTTTTCAGTTTTTTGATTGCTCAGCAAGGAACAACTGCTAAAGTACACTTGATTATAAATGCTGCTAAATTCAGCTTTATTTGTAATAGCCAGAACTTGGAAGCAACCTAGATGTCCCTCAACCGAAGAGTGGATAGACAAAATGTGGTACATTTACACAATGGAGTACTATTCAGCAGAAAAAAACAATGGAATCATGAGATTCGCAGGCAAATGGATGACACTAGAAGAAACCATCCTGAGTGAGGTAACCCAGTCACAAAAAGAGAAACATGGCATGTACTCTCTCATATATGAATTTTAGACATAGATCTGGGGAGTGCCAGCCTACAAACCTATGACCAGAGGGTCTGGGAAACAGAAACTTCATTTAGTGGCTGATCGAAGAAGAGGCAGACTCCCTCGGTTAAGTACTGAGCTGAACTCAAGAAAGCCAGTAACAGAGAGGGAGGACTGATGATCAAAGGGATTAAGACTGGGCTTGTTTAACCCCCAGAAACAGCTGACCAGACAAAGGTTAACTCTTGAATCCCAGGCATCAGCCTGGGAATCCAGCATGGGACTGATCAAGACCTCCTTAATCTGGGTGTCAGTGAGGAGGCCTAGGTAATCTATTGAGCCTTGGGCAGCAGATCAGTACCCATCCCAAATATACACACGGACTTTGGACTCCCATAGAACAATGTGAGGTGCACTCTCACCCTGAACTCTTGGGGAAGGGTCTAGGCCCTGCCCTATATGAAATGACAGACTATGGACACCCCCATGGAGGGTCTCACCCTCCCTGGGTGAATGAGGGGATAACAGGGGCGGGGGTTGGGAGGAGGGCATGGGAGTAGGGGAGGGAAAGGGAAAGGGACCTGGAACTGACTTGTGAAGCAACCTTGTTTCTTATCTAAATTTAAACTAGAAAATAAAAAAAAAGAAAATGCAAAAAAATAATAAATGCTGCTAAATTAATTCAACTTATATCTTTTGAAAATGCCTTGACTTCAAAATTTAAGTATAAGAATATGTTACTTGGGAAAGGAGTTTCTACAGAATATGAAAAACTGAGGATTCCTTCCAGGCTTCTGCGGTTTGATGAACCAAGACCCCCGGAAGCAGTGGGCCAAGTGTTCCAACAACTGAAACAGCTAAGATAATGCAGTCTTACAGACCCCGAAAATAAGGACTTATACAGGTTTCTGAGTTTTGTCATGATCCCCATGGTACGAACAGCGCCCCCTTCCAGCATGAAGCAGTTTGGAATGAGCCACGTCCTAATTCCCATCTTATTTATAAATCTTTGTTTTCATTTAAATGGGATTGTTTATAATTGGTTAATGATCACAACCAATCTCTTTTTAAAGGAAAACGGGGAATTATGGTATGGGTATTTTTTTCCTTTATTGATACAAATTCAAGGTCAATTTTGTGATATGTATATTTTTCTCTTGATTAAGTATTGTGCTTATACTGATCTTTTAAAACATAATGTATAATTAAATACAAATTATAGATAGTTACTTGTAATAGTCAGAACTTATAGTTAAGTAAGTTAGGTTTTCTAGATATACAGAAATATATTTGAGATAGGTAGGCAGTCTTCAAACCTCTCAAAGACCTTCAGAAAATGGCATTTAAAATGGTTTAGGGTTTTTCTTGACAATGAGAAATGCTGCTCCTGGCAGCACCAATTACGTCTGAGAGGAAGATGGGCATCGAAGAAACTTGTTATGGAGTTTGCTTTCAACATGGCAAGATTAGCCATTTGGGCAAGAAGCTGCTCTTGTACTGTACTGTTGCTGTATAAACTGGACATGCAGGACCCACAGGAAAGTGACTGCTGAACACAGTCTTACAGGGCTCCTGCTTCATGGAAGAGTCTATGAGACTTTCTGCAGGACACAGAGAAATGACTGACAGACTGCCAATGCAGATGGACAGTTTGAAATTTCCTGCTTTGCTGAGAAGTGTTCCAGACACATTGTGGCCCATGGGCTGAAGATGGAGGCCCCAGCGTTACAGAGGAACTTTGGGTGACTGTCCAGGCAGTAAGATATCTCTGTCAATCCTAATGTTTATATATTATCCTTCTGTGGTCTTTAATGGAGTTGAAGGTAGATAGTTACAATTATAGTTTTCCTTAGTTATGATAAAAGATAAGCTACGTAGAGAACTTTGGACTCACAAGGATGGGATGGATGATAGTTTCTTTAAATCTTGCTAAAATATTGTAACTATATTCTTATTTGATAATTGTTCTGTTATATACAATTTGACTGTGTTAAAGTTAAGACCTTTCTTTTTGTCTAAACAGAAAAGAGGAGATGTTGGGGAAGTCTTATGTCAATAAAGTACTGTTGGGCCAATAGGAATCTAGATAGGTAGGACTAGGAGCCCAGGACGACCTGGGAAGGAGAAAGACAAGAGAGTCAAGATGTAATGCCATGGGGTAGGAAGCCCAGAAAGTTCTCTGGTAAGAGAAATACTTAGATTAACAATTATGGGGTAATTACTTAAGTCAGAGCTAGCCAGTAAGAAACAAGCAAGGCCAACAGCTTCATAATTAATATAGCCTCCTGTGTGTTTATTTGGGACTGATGCGGCTCTAGAACCAGGCTGGCAGGAAGGCTTCTCTCAAGGAAAAGCCTTCTTTTTACACAAAAGGACTCTGGGAAGGAGAAACACAGAGAGTTAAGATGTAACGCCATGGGGTAGGAAGCCCGGAAACCTCTCCAGTAAGAGAAATACTTAGATTAGCAATTATGGGATAAATACTTAAGTCAGAGCTAGCCAGTAAGAAACAAGCAAGGCCAACAGCTTCATAATTAATATAGCCTCCTGTGTGTTTATTTGGGACTAATGCGGCTCTGGAACCAGGCTGGTGGGAAGGCTTCTCTCAAGGAAAAAGCTTCCCTTTACAAGCATGGGATTGATCTAGATACCCTGAATGTGGGTGTCAGTGACGAGGCCTTGGAAATCTGTGGGGCTTTGGGTAGTAGATCAGTATTTATCCCTAACATACAAATGGACTGTGGGAGCCCATTACAGGTTGAGGAATGCTCTCTCAGTCTGGACACATGTGGGAGGGCCTAGGCCCTGCCCTGGATGATATGACAGACTCTGGAGATCCCCCATGGAGGGCCTCACACTCCCTGGAGAGCAGAGTTGGGATTGGGTCTGGGGTTGGGGAGATTCAGGATGTTTGTTATCCTGACAAAGACCTAGCAAAAAGTCACAATCTTACTGATAGAGATTCACTCCCATCTGTGAAGTACCATAAATTTTCAAGGGATAAATAAAAATATTACTAAAATAGAATGGGGTAAGTATCATCAAGAAAGGTGGTTAGATTCCACAGAAATTCAAGGTAATTAATATATACATACATACATGAGTATATATGGCTAGACTTAGTCATTAAAATATTACACACATATATTTTTGAAATATTATGTTGCACATAGTAAAAACATACAATTTATCTGCCAGTTTCATAAGACATGTGTTTTCTCTTTAAAAGAGGATGCTGTATAGTCTAATATGGCCTTAAATTCCATATATAACTAAGTCTGACTAAAATTATCTTTTTAACTCAACCTCTCAGATACTAGTTGTGCACTCTGCTCAATTTCATACAATGTTGAGACTCAAACCTAGGACTTTGTGATTGCTAGATAAGTCTATCAGCTGAGCCATATTCTCTACCTTTATTAATATATTTTTTCAGCCTGGTCCTCTCTATATACCCCAAAGCCCTGGAACTCTTTGGGTAGACAGGTTAGGTTGGACCCTAACTCTTACAGATTGAACCATCTCTGCCTCTGAAGTGTTAGGATTAGAGGTATGCACTGCCATACTGTCTTATTTAGACTGGGGAGAAGAGATAGCATGACCATGCAACTCTTATGAAGGAAAACATTTAATTGGGTAACTTACTGTTTTAGAGGTTTAGTCCATTATCATCATGGCAGGACACGGTGGTATGGAGGCAGATATGGTGCTAAATAGGTACCTGAGATTCTTACATCTTGATAACAGGCAACAGGAAATGAACTCTGTCATTGGGTGTAGCCTGAGCAAAGGAGACCACAGAGACTACCCCCACAGTGACACACTTTCTCCAACAAAGTCACATCACCTAATAGAACCACTACCATGGGGTCATTTTCTTTCAAACCACCACGTTCCACTTCCTGCCCCCCATAGGCTTGTGGCAATATCATAATGCAAAAATACATTCAGTACAACTTCAAAAGTCTCCATAGTCTATGACAATGTCAAACTTATTTAAAAGGCTAAAGTTCAAAGTCTCTGAGACTCTCTTAACTGTAATCTTCTGTAAAATTAAAATTAAAAGGCAGATCACATACTTTCAACATATAATGGCACAGGATATAAATTACCTTTTCAAAAAGTAAGGAAGGGAGCATAGGAAGCAAATAATGAACCAAAGCAAGAGAGAAAACCAGCTGGGCAAACTCCAAATTCTACATCTATACATCTAATGTCAAGTGCTCTTCAAATCTCTGGCTCCTTTGAGCTATGTAGACTGTAACATACTTCTTTGTCTTGGGCTGGTTATACTCCCTGTTCACAGATTTCCTCAGCAGGTATTCCATGACTCTGGCATCTCTAACATCTTGGGTGGCTCCAAGGCAATCCAAGCTTCACCTTCATAGCTTTAGACAATGGACTCTCTAGACCTCTATGCAGGGACATCCATGACACATGCCTGGCCTCAGCAGCTTTCCTTAGTCATGGAGGGAGATTACATAACTCCTTCTTTCTATACATGACTCTAAAGCCAGATCCACATGGCCAAAGCTGCCAAGATCGGCTGTTTACTGGGGATGGAACATGTTCATTTCATATCCAATTACATCTTCACCAGACTTCTGGTTTTGATGGTTTCCTTCACTGCCTAACCTTGGCTGTCCTGAAATCGGATATGTAGATCAGGTTGACCAGGGACAGAGAGATCTGCTTGCCTCTGTCACCACAGAACTGGGATTAAAGGTATGTATCACCATACCCAGGTCTAAACTTTTCTTTAATTCCTTTTCACAAACTAAGAATTTAGCTGGTTGTGCTCTTGCCCTGAGGTTGCCATGTCCTTTATTCCATTTCTTAATTGTTCATCTCCTTGAACATGGGATTTAACTCCATTGCACTTCCTGTTTCTCCTTTCTCAATGTATACATTTTGTATTTTTATTTGCTCAGCTTGCTTTTTTTCACTATAAACCTTCATCAAAGTTAACACCAGAGTCTGTAGTAGACTGTTTTTTTGTTTTTGTTTTTTTCGTTTTTGGTTTTTACGAGACAGGGTTTCTCTGTATTGTTTTGGAGGCTATCGGTCCAGCCCGGCCTCGAACTCACAGAGATCCGCCTGCCTCTGCCTCCCGAGTGCTGGGATTAAAGGTATGCGCCACCACCGCCCAGCTATAGCAGACTGTTTTGAGATTTCTTCTGCTATTGGAATTAATCTAAATTTCTTCAAATTTGCCTCAGGCAAACTTTTTGGATAAGGGCAAAAAGCAGCCACATTCTTCACCAAAAAATCACAAGACCAATCTCTAGACAACATACTAAAATTCTACCCTGAAACCTCTTGAGCCATGCTCCCACAGTTAAAATCATACTCTGCACCACTGCCTTCCAGACTCCTACTAGTTAAGGCCCATTAAGCAGCACTTAAAGCTTTCAGCTGTTTTTCAAATGCATAGTCACAAGACTCATACTCAAAACAAAAGCATGGGTAGGACTGTCACTACAATACCCCAGTCCCTGGTAACAACTTCTGCTTAATTAGGGTTTCTATTGCTGTGAAGACACACCATGACCATGGCAACTCTTATAAAGGAAAACATTTAATTGCGGTGGCTTACAGTTTCAAAAGTTTACTCCATTTTCATCATGGCAAGAAGCATGGCAGCATGCAGGCAAACATAGTACTAGAAAAGGAACTAAGAGTTGTGCATCTTGAGCCACAGGCAACAACTGTGAACTGTGTACAACACTGAGCATAGCTTGAGCAAAGGAGACCTCATAGAGACTTACTTCCTCCAACAAGTTCATACCTACTCCAACAAAGCCACACCTCCTAATAGTGCCACTCTCTTTTGGAGCTATTTACTTTTAAACTAGTACACATTCCCAGATTTAATAGTATATATTTTAAAAGTTTTTACATCCAACATATTTTGATCCCTCCCCAACTCCTCCTAGAGCCTCCCTATCCCCTTACTCACACAACAGTCTACTACAGACTCTGGTGTTAACTTTGATGAAGGTTTATAGTGAAAAAAAGCAAGCTGTGTTATCTTTTTCATAAAATAAAGGTCAAAACAAAAAACAACAACAATAACAGGCAATAAGATAAAAAAAAGTACCAAAACAGAAAGTGCACCAAAAAATAAAGAAGCAAAAATATCAGGTCTATTTTGTGTTGTCCAACTACTTCTGGGCATGGGTCCTGGAATGTGGTTAATATCCAATGACACACCACTGGAAAAAACTGATTTTCCCTTTCCCAGTAGATAGTAAACTGCAAATAACAAAATATGAGATCTACTATTGGATAGACATGGGATGTGGTGTTAGCTTCTTCTATCACAAGTGGTACCATGCCTGCAGCATCAGGAGCATGCACTCCTGTTACAGTTATCCCTGAGACTACCAATGCTATGCCTCCTTTTATTGTTGTTAGCAAGTACATTTAGCTCAGCATATAGAACCATTAGTGAGTGGCTTTCCTTATACAGCGCCTAATGATGCAGAATTTATAAGTCTTTATCACAGGGATTCAACAGGAAATACAGGACAAGGTGGAAGCCGCAGGGGATCCAGCTGTGGTGTCCTGTCTTTCTACCCAGTGGAGATGTGAACAACAGCAGGGCTCCTTTCTGCTCTGACCTCCCAAAAGAGAGAGCAATAGTCCTCCTCTTCCTTATAACAGGTGGTATCTGCCACCAAGAAGCCATGCCCTAAGGCCAGCACCCCAAGTCTATTGGTGAAATGAATTCCTACAACTACCCACAGTGGCCTGGGTCTTTCAGAATCAATTTGCAGTTAAGAAAATACACAAATAAGTCCATGGCCTGTATGATGGAGATGATTCTTCAATTGAGGATCCTGCTTCACAGGTGACAATAGTTCCTGTGAGCTTGAAAATAACCTAACCAAAATAGAAAGGAATGAAGGAATGACATTAGAAGATATTAAAATTTAAATAAGACACAGCCTAGTTAGTCACTGACATCCAGTGATGATGACTTAGGGAATCCCTCACCAAGTCTGAAGAAAGAGTGCACAACAGTGATAAACAGCTTTGAGGCTTTGTCACGCCGTCTAATTTTCACTTTATTTCTTACATAACCTAGACATTCTAAGCAACATTAAATTTACACATTATTTTTGCCTCCATTTGGCAGTTTTGCAAATACGTGTTTATGAAATAAGATTCAATTAAGATAGATTTAAATTATCCAACTCAGACTGAATTTTTTTATTTAAATCATTATTACTGCAACAAGTAAATTGCCATGGCTATTGTGCTTTGTTGGGTAAATATTACCAACCACATCAAGGCTTTCAGAAGTAAACAACATACTGTATAATTAGGCAATGTGAAATTAACAAGCAGGGTCTAGTAATATCTTCACTATCTCACCTAATTAAGAAGCAGCTTGCTGGTGTACTAAGAAAAAGAAACCAAATTTAAAAGGATATTGCAAAAATCAGAAGAGGTCTCTGGCTGATTAAATTTATGTTGATGCTTTGACCTTATTTATTAAACACAGCAACAGAAAGCATGAGAGAAAAAATTAGCAGGTGGGTAAGAATTATGTACAATGGATGCTATAGCTTTGTCCTCTTAAAATGCACATGTTCAAGAATAAATTTCCAATTCAATAAATTTAGGAGCGGGTCCAAGCACACTGTACCTAATCACATGAATCATGCCCTCATAAATGAATTGGTACCACTTGGCTTGCAGACATGGGCTTGCTCTTTTGGGATTATCTCTCTACAGAACGTGGCATGCAGAGTGCCATCCCAGAAGCAGAGACCAGGATCCAAGCAGATACCCAAACAGTAGCTGCACTAATCTTGGACCTTTCAGTCTCCAGGAGTATACATTTCTTTCATAATGAATTAGCCAATTTGCAGTATTTTATTAAAGCAACATAAGATGAGCTAATAAAAATGAGTCCCTAGGTGTTGCTGTGCAAACAACCATTTTTGAAGCTGGGACCTTCTAAGCCTGGGTACAAAGCCAGTCCTGCTTTGTGAATATGTGCTCTTCAGTTTCCTTGTCTACAGAACCGGAACAAGGGAGTCTACTTCCTTTCACTCCCTATGAAGACAACACAGAAACAGCAATGAGTGCTACTACAAAGTGTCCATTGTTGGATTCATGGTGCACCTCTTTCTCAAAAGGAAAGAGACCAGTATTCTGTGCAAACAGATAAAGGATCAGGTGATCTGTACAATTTTGTCCTATGGAAGTATCAAGCTTCAGTTGATAAAACATTACTCATTTTCTCTTTAGACAAAGAGACTGCCAATTATATACAGGATACAAAAGCTTAAAGATACAGAGTCACCAAGGGATTTGTTCAAGACTAAATGGAAGTTTGTAATCTAGTCAGAATAAAACCTGGATGCCCTGACCCTTTAGCTATCTGCAAAAATGATGTGCATCCATTGCTTCAGCAGCAGGTGGCATCAGAACCAGTGACTGGAATGAGGGCAGACTATAAGTTAGCCATCTACCTCATCATTCAACATCAGATAGGTGGAAATCCAAAGATATTCACTGTGAAGACAAAATGTGTTGCTTATATTTAAAAAAAGAAAATTAACAGCATACCGAGAATAGAAAAATAAAAGGAATAATTTTTATGTGGGTGGCAACTGGAGAAGAAAAATAAACTCCATTGTATAACCACTTCATCAGTACTATAATGTGATGCCTCCATTTGACCATCACTGTCACCTTGCGCCTCAGCAGAAGAGCAATTAAAGGTAAGACGCCACTTGACTCGTGGTTGGTTCTGTTTGAAAACATGCAAAATGTGGAATGGAGGGAAAATGGGTTTTCCTTCAAAAATATTTATGGTAACTGTACTATGCTGCAGAGATCTTGGAGAACAACAAAGAAAAAAGGAATTATGGTGGGGTGAAAAGTGCCAAGACAAGGGCAACATAACAGAAAACCTTTCCTGGGATTTGGACTACACAGGGGCATTATTTTTTGCTCAAAGTGCTTCTGCAGAACCCAGCAGGGGCAAACTATTATTTATCTCTGGTTATTAGCCAAGTCTAAACTGTGTAACCAAAATAACAAAAGATTTTCTTTACATCTAATTAGACATAAAGACTGGAACAATGCTCTTTGAAAGGATGGTTTTAAGATGCTTTTCTGAATTGAAATAGTAACAACATTTGCTTTGTGTGGTAAACAGAAGGCTTTTGGCAGCGCAGTTGCTTTCAGCTTGAAACTGCCAAGAACTATTTGCTTCTCTGTGGAATTTCCACTACTCTCCCTGCCTGTGAGTCAAATGGGTGCTGATTTATAATAAATGCGGCTGCACGGAACTTTGGGGCTCACTGGAGCCATGACATGAGACATGAGTTCCCTAGTATGTGTGCACACAAACAAGCACATACAGTCGTTTATATGGTACCCCACGAAGGGTGGAAGATGGAAGGAGAGAGAGAAGGAGAGGAATACAAGGGGAGAGAGGAAAGAAGAGAAAAGGAAATGTGATGAAAAGGGAAGGAGATGGGAGGAAAGGGAACACAATGCCAGAGAACAGCCGAACTCCTAGAGGCAAAAAAGATTAAGGCAAGAAAAAAGGCTGCCAAAAATAAATGAACCAAGAAGAAGAAACAGGAGAAAAGGTCCAGGTGAGGTAGATGCAGCAGGAACACAGAAACTAAAGGTGGTAACAGGAAAATGAAAGGGGCTCAGAAAGACTGAGTTAACCAGGGTTTGGGAGGGACTGCAAGGTTGTGGAAATGAAAATGGTATTTGACAGTTTGATAGGTATTTATAGCTATTTCCATCTCTCTCTGAATACTATATAGGATTATCCGGATTTTGGGGGGTTTATCACCGCAGGCATGTAGGATTAACAGCCTGATGAAGTAAAGAATTACTCGCCAACCCAGTTCTTAGGCTACCATAGTACTCTGCCCAAGTTCCCTGGGCATGGTATATAAAAATCCAAATGTGTGTCTGTGTGTCCCTGTGTCCATGTGTGTTTTTATGTGTATGTGATATTATGTGTATATATTCATCCATCAATATCTGAAGTCCTACATATTGAGGCTTAAAATCCACAAAAGTGCAACACACATTTTTCCAATTGACAAGTATTATCAAGCTCTTTCTGTGTGTCAACTGATGAGATTTCAGTGTGTTTTGTTTCAGTGTGTGTGTGTGTGTGTGTGTGTGTGTGTGTGTGTGTGTGTGTTTAGGTTTTATTGTAATTATTTAATCACATTTCTCCCTTCCCTCCAAACCCACCTGTATACCACACCCGCGCCTCTCCTTCAAATTCATGGCCTCTTTTTCCAACAGTTGTTACTACATGCATGCCTGTATGTGCATACACATATTTATTTTCTAATTATAATGTCATTTATATGGATGTTCTCAGAGTTGACATCTTGGCAATGGACAACCAGTTGGTAGGCTCCTCCCTGGGGAGGACTACTTCTCCACCTTTAGTTTTATTCAGTTGCCGGTAGTTCTTTGTGCAAGTTTGAGGCCTCATCCTTTTCTTGTGTAGTCTGGCTTTGTTGGTGGCCTTCCTATTTATCTCACATATAGACAGCAATGTTGGTGAGACTTTACAAACATAGTTCTGATGTTACGAAGAGACAAAGTCTCACATAAAAACCCTGACACTCTGGCTTTCACAATCTTTCTACCCCCTCTTCCTCATTGTTCCTTTAGTCTTAGGTTCGAAGTGATTTGTAGACATATCCATTGTGACTGTATTTCAAAACTCTCCATTTTGATTGGTTATGGCTTTTCTGTTATGGTCTCCATCAAAGTGAAGTTTCCGTGACGAGAAATGAAGACTACACTTCTCTTTGGGTATAAGGAGAAATTTTGATAGTTTGTTGTTAAGGATTATGCTAGTTTAGTAAATTGGTGGGTGTAATTTCTCTTCCAATAACCATGACTTCACTAGCACATAACTAGCTCTGTTTCCAGTATCAGATATTGTACCTTTTGTTTAATGGGTATTAAGTCCGCTGAGAGAGCTGTTGGTTACTGACAAGGTATGCCTGACACTCCTGTACCCATAGGTTTATTGTGTCATGTTGGTCATTATTATGTTCATAGGCATCATAGCTGGGTGCAACTATTGTCTCCCTCCTTCAGAAACTTGCCTGGCCATTGGTTTTTGTTTTGTTTTGTTTTTAAGTATAGTCTCCTGCATCTCATATCTGAGAGTCCAGAATGTGGGATAGGTGGTAAGTGTTATGTCTGAGAACATTTAGAGCTAGTTGGATCATGTAACCAGAAAGCAGCATAGTCTCCAGAGGGGACATCAAGTCTTCTCACAAAGTAAGGATGATTAAAAAGTATGTAATCAAGGACTGCAAGGAGGGAGAGGTGCTGGGATGAAACAGATGGGCTACTAAGACAGAGAAATGACAGAGAGAAAGTCTCTTTTCTTGTGAAGACAAAATGTTTAGTGTGCTGAGTGATGATGGAGTATTCCTGGAAATGTAGAACCGTGTAATAAAGGTACTTATACATCTGCTAGGAACTTAGGATATACCAGGGCAATAAACAGACATAAAAAGTGGTTCTGGAACACATTAACACTAAACACAGTTTTTATTTTCTATATGTTCCTTTTTGGAAAATGTGTGAAAATCAAAAGTACTGATGTCAAACTGTGCAATGAAGAATTTCTTACAAGAACCTGGGATATAGAAGCTGGTGCTCAGAGTCAAAGTGGTGGCAAGAAGGTAACGGAGAAGGCTGTGGATTCTTAAAACATTAACTTGCGTGTTCAGAGGGATATAATGATAGGTCAGTGTCTTAGGAGAAAAGCCTGGTACGGGAAACATGCAGATTCCTAGGGCTACTAGAGTCATGGTTCTTTGAAAAGAATCTACTATTGCCACTTTGCTAGACCACCACAATTCCTTAATACTTTTAAAATTTATGTTTAAAAACTATCAGGCCAGGTGGTGGTGGTGCACGCCTTTAATCCCAGCACTCGGGAGGCAGAGGCAGGCAGATCTCTGTGAGTTCGAGACCAGGCTGGAACGACAGACTCCAAAACAATACAGAGAAACCCTCTCTTGTAAAAACCAAAAAAAATTATCAGGAAAAGTTTTTGTATGTAGACATGCACAAGATTACATAAAATCCCTCTGACATGAAAGGGTCATGGGTGGAAATTTTTAAAAGCCCTGATTTAGAACAAAACTGCCATTTCTGGCATTCTTCATTGTGCCCTCAAGTGGTAGTTTGAATTGGCCCCCAGAGTCTCACAGAAAGTGGCAAGATGAGGAGGTGTGGCTTTGTTGGAGTGGGTATGGCCTTGTCGGAGAAAGTGTGTCACTGTGGAGATGGGCTTTGAAGTTTCCTATGCCAAGAGTACTACTGAGTGTTTCAGTCAACTTCCTGTTGCCTGAAAGACTTAGGATTTTCAGCTACTCTGGTACCATATCTGCCTGCATCTTGCATGACAATAGACAGAGCCTCTGAAACTGTATGCAAGCCACCCCAACTAAATGTTTTCTTTGGAAGAGTTGCCATGGCCATGGTGTCTCTTCACAGCAATGAAAACTGTAAGACAACCTAAGTCAATCTACATTTGATCCATGTTTCTATTGTGCCTTGATTTAACTTTTATTCTTCCAGTACTTATTTGCTGCTTCATTTCTTCTCTGTCATCATTTGGTCTTCTTCATCCTCATCCTCTATTGTATTTGTAATCAGACAGAGGCATAGAGAAAAAAATGGGTATTTTGACCTACCCTCTTTATGTCTTAGTCTGGCAAAAGCAGCTCTTCATGGAGCACCTTTGCAGCAACTTACTGACCTCCCTTGTTGTGTGGTGCCCTAGGGCAAGCATAACAATGTGCAGTTGACCTTTCTAACACTCTAATGTCCATCTCCTCTACCAACTGACATTTCTTGAATCTATTTTTGACTCACCATTACATTGGTTTTAGTCCAGGGTTAGCTCGATCCATTGCTTCTAAGCCTGTATTGAGACATCATTGGTACACAGAAATAAGCATACATTTAACAGCAATCAGAAGAGCAGAGTGGGAAGAAAGGGACCAGGGACAAGACACACCCTTCAAAAGTGAACCCTTAGTGAGCTACTTCCTCTATCTAGGCCCTGTCTCCTAATGATTTACTTATTCAACTATGAGCTAATGTGTAGATTAGGCTGGGGAACTTAAGACCAATTCATGTCTCAACACCATCATCATCCAAGGAACCAAACTTTCAAGTGCACAAGTCTTCAATGATTATTTCATGCCTGAAGCTACCAGGATGCATCTGTTATGTGCTTTTCTTCCCCCCTTTTCCTGGTATCCTAAAACCATCCACTCAGATTCTGCTTCTTAGAATTCCCAAGATAAGGACCAAGTTCCATTGTAACTCAAACACAGACTCAAAACAAGTAAACAAAGGAACGAGTCTACACAATTGGGTAGATCTCCAACCAAGGTGGGAGATGTTTTGTCCCCAACAATGATTCCTTCCTCTTCAGAAATTTTTGCTTGATTTTCTTTGCTTTTAGCTATATATATTGAGGAGTAGATAAAAGAGTAATTAAGGCCTTCTGATTAACTTCTAGGAGACAAGTTCTGAACCACATTTGGGGTAAAATTTGTTTAATTTGTTGGAGAAACATGAGCGATATCATGTTACTTCTACCCACTACATAAGTATAATTTTTTATTCCTCTGAGGAATTGAAGCCAGAAATACTTTCAGATAATACCAAATATTCTATATATAGCCATGTTATCCCAGTAGAGAATTTCTGCCCCTGAGTCAAGGTAGCTAACTAAAGTCAACACTCTCTCATGATCATAAAAAATTGTTTGAAGTACTTGACATTGGAATACTATCTGAAATTTTAACATAGTGGGAAAAGTTTAGCTATGCTAGACCCTGCATCCACCACCACTGAATGAATAGACACTCACTGGTTATTCTTTAAATAACTAAACACATTCTGTACTGTAACAGACTTTTCCCATGTCACTGGTTATGCAGAATCTACTCTTAAAGGGCTTAGAAAGTCATGGTAATTGAGTAACAGATTTTCTAGATCATTTAGCATGATGAAAAACTTTGGAGCCAAAGAAATAAGGTGTGAGGCTGGTTTATAAAAAGATTATATGTACTAAACATGTTATGTTTGGGAGAATATATGTATATACAAATATGTATATGCATGCAATAACAATTATAAAAAACTTGTTCATGAACTTAAAGGAGATCATGGAGCACTATATGGAAGTGTTTATAGAGAGAATGGGAAGGGAAAATGTATTTAAATTACAATCTCAAGAACAAACAAAAAGGAGAGAAAGAAAGGTCTCAATATGATTTCTGTGAATGAAAAGGAAGCAAAATATTAAGGAAGAATTTGAGAAAAAGTGTGGAATTTTATAAGTTGTTGGTAGAGAGAAATAATAAAAGAGAAACATAAATAAGATTTTTGTTTCTTTAAAGGGACATTTATTACAGTTATATTTTTGTTAGCAGATATGAGCTAGTTGGCAAATTATACAATAAAACAATTATTACGGCAAATAAATGATGGCCTGGATTTTTGGGATATTTGTGTTGCCCAAAAGACATGTCCAAATGAGAACATAAAAAAGACTCATTAGTGAGTATGGCAATATGTAATAATTTACAATAATTTGAGAGAGAGAGAGGAATAGGTAGAAGGTGTAGAAATCATATAAATACAGTACTCATATATGAAAATCTCAAATAGAATATTTAAAAATTGTTTAAAAGAAAACTACATTTTGTTCACATCTAAGATGTCACTAATATTGTATGCATACTAACATCCATTTAAATATTACTGATGTAAGAAATGTATCACTCGCCGGGCGGTGGTGGCGCACACCTTTAATCCCGGCACTCAGGAGGCAGAGGCAGGCGGATCTCTGTGAGTTCGAGGCCAGGCTGGACCGACAGCCTTGAAAACAATACAGAGAAACCCTGTCTCGTAAAATCGTAAAAAAAAAAAAAAAAAAAGAAATGTACCACTCAACATAACTTTGGGCATATATTCTATGTAGACTTTTATCCATTATAGAAGCTACTATAGTTTATTGTTGTTGCTGCTACTACTTAAATATACCTTGTATTATAATGTCTATGATGCAATAAAACAATGCATTCCTTGAATGTTAAAGAAATCATTGGGATTAAAATTTAAACAATATCTTATTATTTGCGTCCCTTGATCAATAGCATTTTTCATAATACTACAATGATTACATTTATGAAACTTTTACTTAAAGAAATATCTTGCTTAGAAAGCCACCAATTCTTTCTTTCTCTTTTTATTAATAAAACTTATTTATTCTATGTGTTTTTCACATGTATCTTTATCCCATTCTTCCCCATCCCCTCACATTCTCCCTCTGCCTCTGCACCCCCAAGACCCCAAGTAAAACAAAATACAGGAGAAAAAATGAAGAAAATGAAATGAAAATAATTTAAAAGGGAGAGGGAGGAATTAAAAAATCTCATCATGGTAACTGCAGTGCAACACAACAAGTCATACTGTATACTTCTTGGTCTACACATCTCTATTGACAAGTATTCATTTCAAGGAGTCACTTGTCTGGTTCAAAGACCCTGATCTCTACTACATGGCAATCTATTGTGGTGGCACACATGGGTAATATTTACTGAAGGAGGTGGAAGCAGAATTTCCAGGCCAACCTGGGCTACTCCATTTCTTTCCTCACTGCCCCCTTGATTATTTTAGTAATTTTAAGAATGTATCTGTAGGGCTGGAGAGATGGCTCAGAGGTTAAGAGTACTGACTGCTCTTCCAGAGGTCCTGAGTTCAATTCCCAGCAACCACATGGTGGCTCACAACCATCTACAATTCAATCTGGTGCCCTCTTCTGGTATGTAGGCAGAGCACTGTATATGTAATAAATAAAATAAATCTTAAAAAAAAAGAATGTATCTGTAGAAGCCCTAAAGTTCTGAGTTCTGATCTCAAGTAGACCATTTTGCCAATGCTTTGTAAACTCAAATCTGCTTCACTGTTTTAAAAATAGAGATGGCATTTGACATAGATGATTATTAAGTATGCTAATTATAAAGATGCGACACACATCGAGTACAAAGTTCATTCTAGCTTTTCCTGTCTTTCTTCTATTAAGTGGCTTTGTAATGAGAAGGGGAGCAGATACACTGTATCTAGGGCATCTTTGCCATTATGCATGTTTAAAAAGATGCAAGATTATTTGTAGGCTACAGTTTGAATAATGTCAATCTAAAAAAAAATAAACATTCACAAGTCCAACTGAGAAAAAATAAAGTGAATAGATATGGATAAGCAATTATTTCGAATAGTTAAAAATGAATATATATATATATCCTTTTGTGTTGTTTCTTAGTCTTTGTGTAATTAATATTTAATTTCTTAATGCAAATATACTTCCTAAAAAAGTAAAGCAACATTTCTATTAATACAAGGATTATAAATGATCCATTTACTCATAAAAAGCAATTACTAAACAAAATAATATTATTTTATATTATTGTGTAGACTTTCATCCTGCCTACATTGAATAGATCAGAGATCACAGGTGTCTATGCATTGCTCTCAGAATATGTATTGCAGTGCTTTGGAAATAATAGTAATAGTAATAATAACAATAATAATAGTATAGTAATGCTCATACAGTCTTTCTAACAAAGGTACAGTGAAAATACCACATTGAAAATTTATATTACTCAGTTTTTAGTTCAGTTTCATTATTGTCTTACTGGCTTCTTAGAGATACCACAGCAGACTCAGATACACAGTGGTCATGGGTTTTCTCTCATTTGCAGATAGATGTTAGACTTAATCCTCAAAAACTATGTTTCATTTGGAATACACACAGGGGTCAGGAAATTACTATAAGCATCAGGAAGTGCTTTAAATGGAACAGATATAGAATTCAATGTTAATAAATGCCTACGGGGAATTAATGGAACAGGAAGAGTTAAATTGGGGTGTGTGATCATGGGACAAGGTAGAAAAATGAATCTGTGAAGGCAAATAATTCAAAAGACCTTTGAAAAAAGTCAGAAACCTGGCTACCACTGTAGAAGAGACTTAAAAATATAGGTGCCCCATAAAGGGGCAACAACATCCCCACTAGATACCATAGGCTAACAAATTAGAAGCCCAGTCCTAGGAATGTGTTTCCTCTTTTGGAGTTGTTGGCCAGAGATATCCCAAAGACCCCTAAGCAATACTGTGTATTGCCAATACTATTGTCACTATCTGAACCTTGGCAGTAAGACCATGTTTCTGAAGGCAACACATACTTGAGTCACATAACATCACATAGAGATATGGAAGTTTCAGTCCTATTGAGTATCATTCATAGTGTTGAAAGATACTCTGCATGATACCAAGGAAGAATAGTGATTATCAATTCTACTGAACTTTGAGAATTTCAAGCAACAGTAATAACTGACTTGGCAAGACATCCCCACTAGAAAAATAGTGGATTAATGATCATAGAAATAACCAACCACATTTTTATAGGATTTAAGTTCCAACTCACAAGGAGACACCTATATCTGGCACCACTGCTAGGCCAAGAACCCATGACTGTGTGGGTCATTTGCCCTAGGCAATGATATATTACTATTGTTCTACTAATTAGAAATAACATTAAACTGACTCTAATGACATATTGCTATAACCGTAGATGAATGCATCTTTCAGCACTTATCTGAGAAACTTCTATTCATAATAAATGATGATTAACATGAGTCAAACTGTGTACCAAAAGAGTCAAGGTGCAAAGAGTAAGAGACTGGGGTGTTCCAACCCAAATTTAATATCTATACTGCACCTTCTCTCCTCCCAAGGCTTATAAGTCAGCATGAAAGAATGGAGGGGAGGCTGTAAGAACAAAAGGCATTGAATGAACTTGAGTAAACTGTGTCTTTCATACACAACAGAGAAGCTGTTCATGTGAACTCACAGCAGTTATGACAGTGTATAAAAGCCCAGTGCAGCCTCAAGATAGACTTAATGTCATAGAGAGAGGAGGTAGATATGAAATCAAATGCCTAGCCAAGGAACCATAGGTAATCCTTTGCTGCTGGAAGACTGAGAGTTAGTGTTTGGTTGCTTGCTTGCTTGCTTCTTGCTTGCTTGCTTGCTTCTTGCTTGCTTTAAGAGTGTTGTCATTGGTAGGTAGACACTTCTATAGTGGAAGGTCACACATCTATCATCCATGAATAAGTGAGCAGCCATAAATTGTTTTGATTAGAGAAAAAGTCAAAAGGACATAAAGTTTGGTGGGTAGAAAATGGAGAGTGGATCAGGGAAGATTTTGGGAGGATATGTATCTATACCTATCTATCTACCTATCATCTATCTATCTATCTATCTATCTATCATATATATACATATATAGAGAGATATATTCCAAATTCATTATACAAACTTTTCAAAGATACAATCAAATCTACAAATTACATACCCAGAAATCCCACCTACCATCTTGTAATTGATAAATACTAACCAGAATCATTGGCCTTTACTATCGTCAAACAATACACTCAGGAACTACAATCCTTTCCACCTCGTTTCAAATCCAAGGTTCATTCTAAATCTTTAAACTGTGATTTTTAACTTAATTAATTTTCCTTGGGCCTGCTTTATCAGCTGGTTTGCCTGAATTGAGAATATCACATTGTAAGAGTCCTCTTTCAGCATTCTTCTGGAGCACAGTTCTGAAGAAATCACCCATCTCAAACTCTTTACACTGGTTTCACATTGCTAGAATACATTTAAACTTACGGTATACTTCTAAACTAAAATGAGAATACAAGTTCAGGAGTATCTAATTGTCGAAATACCTCTTGGAAGAAAAAGACAGGAGAAAAAGACAAAACTGAACTAAAGAGTGGGAAATACAGATTTTTAAACATCGGAAATCAACAGCTAGTTCCATCACCAGGTATTGTCATTCATTACCTTAATCTTGGAAAAGAACCCTCTGCAACTTCGATCATCAAACACATGCTGAGAAGTCATACACTTGCCCAGTATGAAGGAACTGGTATCAGGCATTTCTTTTCACTAAAGAGAGTGATAGGAGAAGGGAAAATATCTGAAGCTATTTTCAGGCATTGGACAATATAAAGCATAGGGTTGTGGTTCCTGGAAACAAACAAACAAACAAAAAAAGATGAATTGAGCACTGTGGATATATGTGCTCTGTTACTAGAAGCGACACTTCAGACCGAGGTGTACACAGGAAATTCAAAACAGATAATTGTGACCCAGTGAATTGAGGAGATAGAGTTTGGAACAACTGGAGTGGCAAGAATTTGTGGAAATGGAAGAGGTATACAGAAAGAAAGAGCAGAACCTTCATAGGAACTCTCTAATGTCTTTGGCTGAGTACTATCAGTTACTTATTTATTTATTTATTTATTTATTTATTATTTTTCAGTTTAAATTTAGATTAGAAAAAGATTGCTTCACAAGTCAGTTCCTCTCCCTTTCCCTCCCCTCCTCCCGTGCCCTCCCCCACCCCCCCCCAATATCCCCTCATTTCCCCAGGGAGGTTGAGGCCCTCCATGGTGGTGTCCATAGTCTGTCATTTCATCCAGGGCAGGGCCTAGACCCTCCCTCAAGAGTTCAGGGTGAGAGTGCATCTCACATTAAGATGACTATCCATGGGGCAAGAAACAAACAATTTCCACAGGGATATGAGTTGCAAAATATCCCTAATTCCTGTCCCAGAGATAGGGCTAGAACTTCCAGGCTGGTGCATGTTATCACTCTGTCTACATAAGGTACAGAAAATTTTTTGGAAATTATGATGGTCAGTAGAAGCTTCAGAACGCTGTCACTTTAACAATGAATGAAAATAGCACTGGAAATTGGGCTGCTTTGAAAGCACTTGAAAAAGTTGAGCTATACATTACATTGCTGCTAAGCATGTACATTTCCACAATTTTGGAAAACTTCTTAGAAAATATATGTGTGATACTCACAATGTACAGTATTCATAGGCAGCACCTGTACTTGTTATTCTATTGAAAAAGAGGGAACTTGTATAGAAATGCCATCCCACAGTAAAAGAAAAACATAGGCAGAAACTTCATTTTACTGTTGCACATATGTTGGCAGGAACCTACAGTTTCCTAATTAAATTTAAGGCCTGCTCAGTAGAAGGGAAATAGTGCCTGGTAATGGAGCCATACCCAACTATCCAGAACTAGTGTGATCAAAGAAGAGTCTTCTACTTTACTAACCTACTGTAATTCTGAACTTTATTCCTTCATATAATTTTTATCTGATCTGTTCAATGGACTGTCTCTTGTTTTACATTTTAGTGCTGCAAGTTAGCTGTCTGTTTAGATTCTGTGCAAAATCTATTTTTCCTTTCATAACTTCTAATGTATCCTTTCTAGACAGGACATGATACAATAAGTCTTACTACTGTGTTATAGAACTTAGCAGATGTATTTTTAATAAAAATACAATTTTGATTAAAATGATGAAATAAACTCAAAGTCAAAGAATGTGCTAGATATGGTGAAACTCCTGTAATTCTACAATTTCTTGAGATGTAGTGGCAGGAGGGACAGAAATATAGATTAGCTTCAGGTACATGGAGAGTTTAATACAAGCTTAGCTACATGAGGCCTTTGTAAAAATAGCCACAAAGCCAGTTTTTGGTACATTTAATGTAGTAATGCTAGATAAAATACTAGATTCTGAGTTAAATATGTTCCATGAAATTTTTGAAACATAATGATACTTTTAAAAATTCTTGAGGTTAAAGGTGTAACTCAATAGGTAGATTGATTGCCTATAATCCTGTTGACCAGGGGAATTTTGAGGCAGGAGGGTTAGTAGTTCAAGTTCATCACCAGCAAAGGGAGTTGAAGAACAGCCTGAAGCTATATGAGGCTGTATTACCAAAATCATATTTGTAAAAATTTATTTATAGATCCTTAAACCGGAGCATTGTGAGACACTCTTCCATCTATGACAAGGTGATGATGATGAACCAAGTCTTCTACTGGTCTTGTACAAGTAGCAGTAGCTACAGTTATCAACAGTGCAACAGATACATCCTACACAGAAGACCACATTCCACAGCACTCTATCCCTTTCCCCAGCTCTTATATTCTCCTCTACCCCACTATAGAATTGTCTAAACCTAGAAGAGGATGATACTGATGCCCCATTGTGTTGATAAGTATTTTTGCCAACTTGACACAATCCAGAGTCATCTGAGAAGAGGAAACATCAAGCGAGGTTTGGAGGCAAGCCTGTGGTACATCCCTAGACCGATGATTGATGTGGAAGGACCCAGTCCACTGTAGTCGATACTATCCTTGGGAAGGTGATCCTAGGATTCAAATTGCCATAATTACACAGTAATCAAAATAGTGCAAAACTGGGTGGGGGGATGTAAACCAAAGGAACAGAGTTTGGAATCCAGATGTAAATTCTTCGATGTATAGTTAACTGATCTTCATAAAGTGTACCAAGTCCTTGTATGGGAGAAAATAGTTCTCTCAACAATAGAAATGAAATAACTGGAAACTCTGTATAAAATGGTGAGGTTACACCTCTACTTCACACCATTATTAAAGTTAAGTCAAAATAGATAACATGTCAAACTGGAAATAGCTGAAACTAAAGAGTGTTATAGAAGAATACAAAGGGGAAAAATGTTATACAAGGTCTCTCTACATAGTCCTGGCTGTCCTAGAACTCACTATGCAGATCAGACTGGCCTTAAACTCAAAAGATCTGCCTGCCTCTACTCCCAGAGTACTAGGATCAAAGATGTGTGTCACCATGCATGTCAGGAAAAATACAAACACACAAACACAATGATTGACAGAAGAAACAAAGCAATGATGTGTTGGACATATCATGAAAATTAAGTTGTTTTTGTTTCAGAAGACCCTAGAAAATAAAAGAAATTAAAATACAGGCCAATAGATTTGGAGAAATTTTCTTCAACTTATATATCTAACTTACATAAGTAAACATCCTATTTCCATCATACATAAAGAACCTGCACACACACACACACACACACACACACACACACACACACACACACACGAAACAAGCAGTTGCGCAGAAACTAATAAACTATACATAATTTCAGGAGCCTGAATGCCACACCCCTCCAGCATCTCTTTAAACTCTCACAACGATGTTTATTTCCAGTAATCTTCTTCAGTGCTTGCTATATCCTGCTTTGTTATTGCCTTTATGTATGCATGTCCAGGCATTATTAAGCAGTATTTTATACTCCTTTATAAAGGAAGCGTGTGGTACATTACATAGCACATAGTGGCTATTAAATTGACATGATTAGGAAATGAAAAGAAAGTAATAGGTCCTCAAATCAGCATCACTTCAATGGAAGACAGAATGAACAAATTATTAAATTTTTCTTTTCACATGTACAATTTTAAATATTTATTTAATATTTATTTTGCTGATACTTCTTATTCTTCACAAATTCCATTGACCACCATTATAGAGAGTTGGGCACTATATAGATCTTTTGAAATTTGTATTCCAGTTAACTTAGGTTTCTTTCCTTCAAAATACCTGTTTGCTGTGGTTACTTGACTAGGGTTAACAACCAATTTCAAATTCCAGTGCACATTCTGAAGCAAATGAGACTGCCTTTGGTCAATTCATAAAACACTGAGAAATCAGAGAACTTCATTTAAATTCAAAGGCCTAAGAAAATGCAGTAGCCTGGGATTCCTACTGTTTAGCCCTGCCGTGTAGTCTATCAAATCAATTATTATTTCCCAATCTGATCATTTTTAAAATTTATATTTAGCCAAAGAGTAAAGCATAATATCTCTCTGAGCTGAGCGTGCACACAAAACAAATAAGCAATCATTAATTATGCATGACATTACATACCAATTATTTGTGAAGAAGCCTGAGAGTGTTATAAATATAATCTCATTAGTTTTCTCAAATTCTCCATGAGCATGAGAGGTAATCATTATTATCTCTATATTTAACATATTACTATATTAACAAAATTGTATAGATTATTATACTTTGCAATTTGGAAAGCTTACAACTCTGGGTTTTCTAAAACCAAGGCTTTCTCTAGGTAACTGAAATAGTCCTTTTATCTACTATGAGAAAGTTTAAAGGCTATTGTCACAATCGCTGCCCCCTGGTGGCTGATATGAGCAGGTGCTGCAGGCAGCCATTGAGCAAGCAGCTGAAAGGACCCAACCACTTGTAACACCTGTACCACTGAAAATAAGTCAGCTCCAGGTCGTCCGGGGTGCTGAACTCCCAATGCTGCTGCATAAGAGTACCATGTTATATTAGCAGTTTTAGTACTTATATTGGAGTGTTACTAATTTAGACAACTGAGAGCGATGCCTTGAAAAAACTGCAAAAGTTGTCGAGGGGATGGGGGACAAACAAAGGGAGGAAAGGGTACAGCCAGATAGCATGAAACTAAAATGACCAGGAGCTGTACAGACTCCATAACAACTGAGTAAGGAAAGTATAGCCAAGTAGCTACAAGTGGGGCAAGAGTCTACCTTTAACTCTCAGCAGATCCATTTCCTTGTCATAGTGTGACCATTATTAATCTCTTATAGGATAAATGGAGATTATCATCTATGTACCCCTACGTCACTGAATTCAATTTTTTTTTGTTTTGAGAATTGGCACAATCCTCGAAGAACTTTATCAATCATAATAACTCACGGTTCTGTTTGTAGGGTTTTTTGTTTGTTTGTTTGTTTTCTCTTGTTTTTGTTTTTACTTTTTGGCACTCAGAACCAAATTCAGGCATTGTGCAAGATGAATTCCAGTAGCCCCTAACTTTCTTTTATTTTTTTAACACTCTATTAAGATTGTTCCTGGTATCTGGATGGATCTACTAGACCAAATGGAAACAAGGAACCCAGTCTTTTTCCTTCCAGTTTACGCTTATGATTCCTGTTACTACTATGCTTTCAGAGAGGGTGTGATCTTCCTTTTAACCCAAGGGCACATGTCTTAGAAGCCTTATGCCACAGGGTCAGCATGGAAGAGCAAAGAACGACAGTGCCTGTTTTAGAAGCTTCACCATGCAATCAGGTTTGCCTCCACATTGTCCTTACCACCTCCTTACAATGTGCTCAGGTGACCACTGTTGCCTTATCTTCACTCTGCATTCTTGTAGCCTCTACAACAGAAACTTAGTGGGTTTTTAAGTGGGTGGATAGATACTATGAGCTGACTTTTTTATAGGCTTCTTTAATTATATGTTATCATTTTTGTCTTTGTTCAGGTTCCTATTGCTGTGATGAAACTCTATGACCAAAATGCAATGTGGGGAGCTAAGAGTTTATTTGGCATACATGCCTTGATCACAGTCCATCACTGAGTACAAAACCAGGTACTCAAAGCAGGGCAGGAACCTACAGGCAGGAACTGAATAAAGCAGGAACACCATGAAGAAGGGTCGCTTACTGACTTGCTCCATTTGGTTTGCTTAGTCTGCTTTCCTACACCATCTAGAATCAACTGTCCAGGGATGGTACCTCCCAGTGAAATGGGCCCTCCCATATCAATCATTAACCAAAAAGTTGCCCTGTAGACTAGTCCCCAGGTCAATTCTATAGAGGTTCTTTCTCAATTAAGATTCCCTCTTCCCAAATATGTATAGAGCTGTGTGAAGCAAAAGTATTTCTCTAATAACTTCATACTGGTGAAAATCTGGAATCATGTTTAGAAATTTAAAAAATATTTAATTGGATACTTCTGTTTGGGTGGCTTGGAGGTTTGAAACATTATCTTAGTGTGTGATCCAGGCTGGCCTTAAACTCCTTGCATCATCTTCCTAAATGCTAGGATTGTAGATATGCCTAGTCCCACTCATGTTTTTGCTTCATCAAACTGTTTTTTAAGTACCTTTTGTGTTATGCATTTCATTACCTACTAAGTATATATTGTAAATTCATACATATATGGATCCTGCTGTTGTAGTCTATTGAGAGAAAAAGAAATGAAACAGTGAAATTATTATATATGTTGCTCAAGGTGGGCTTTACCATGCTGCAATAATGAGTAATCTCAAAATATCAAAGGTCATGTGGCATTTTGTTCTTTCATGAATCTTGCTCAAGGAGTACTTAAAGAAGACTCAGTATAACTTTGCCACTCTGTATTTTAACTTAACAAAATTTAGTGCAATCAACAATAATGATTACCTCAATTCAAAGGATCAGTTGGATAGTCTAAAGGTAGGGACTATAACAGAAATATCATGGAGAATAACTTTACATGGAATATATTACTTGAATTAGTGAGAAGAATTCAGCTTTATTTCAACCACAAAACATGAGTAGAAATTCTGATGCAAACACAAGCTAGAAAACTATGAGAAACTAAAAAAAGGTGTGGTTTAATCACAGTCAGTGAAAGAGGAATATAAAAAAGGCAAGGAATGAAGTCCTTCAGGGTGGCATATGACACAGTTGGGTTTGGGGAACAAAGAAAGAGAACCTTAATTCAGGGAGTAGAGTCACGAATTATTTCCACTGGGTATAATGCAAAGACATGTGAAGAAGAAAATCTATGAATCTACAGCATTTATCAGAGGAAGGAAACCCATGAGCAGTAAAAAAAAAGTAAAGATGAGAAAGCTCAGACACAGTGTTGGTATGAAAAATGTAAGCAATCAGATAAAGTAGTTCTGGGTATGTAGAAAAAGCGTGACTCAAGAATGACTCCTAGGCTTCTGATCTGAGGCATTGAGTGGGTGATGCTACCATTTATGGAACTGATTAGATGGGGCAAAAGACAGGCTTTGTTTGATTATTGCTTTGTTCTTTTTTTTTGGCTAACTGGTTGACTGGTAGGGGTGAATATTTTAGAGTTTCATTAAAAAATTAAATTTAAGAAAGCTGTGAGACATCCAAGTGCAAAACAAACAAGTAGTTATATGTATATGTCTGAAATCCATGGGTAATTGTATACATTGAAGGGGGAGGCAATCTATAAAGAGTGGAAAGTGGGGATCTGAATAAGTTCAAAATATGTTATATATATCCGTGAGATACCAATGAATAATTAAAAATAATCTATTAAATTAAAAAAACTGATCTGTAGGATAAGGAAGGGGGAATAAGACCAAAGCATACAGGAAATGTTCAGAGAACTAGTAAAAACATATGTAAGTAAAAAAGATAAATTGGAAATAACAGGTCTGCATATGCCATATCACATAGAAGTTGTGTAAGGGAGAGGAGAATGTTTACAGCACACCAGTAAGAGCTCTAAATTTAGACTCTGAAAGGAGCGCTGGGAGAAAAGCCTAAAATTGGACAGGGACAAAGAATATTTCCATAGAATCTAAGGACAAAGTGTGCTTAATTATAAAAAGAATGGCAAACTGTGTCAAACCCTCCTGGACAGTGAAATTAGATTAGGATTGAAACTTACATTCATTCATTTATCCAGTCAACACAGGATAAATTTTCTTCCTTTAATTTTTCATCTGAGAAATGTTTATTCTGGGGCTACTATTTTGCAGCCAAATTTTGTTCTAGGTGTTCAAATATGATGTTGCCTACAACACCCATGTTTTTTTTTCTCCCTGAATTTTACATTCTGTTGTCACATACAAGCAATAGACAAGAAGATGAGTGAGGGAAGTGACTTCAGGGAGTGTGAGTGCTGTCAAGAAAAGAAATGTTAGAAAGCATTCTAGGCCAACTAATGGCAATCTAAGAACAGACATGGGACAGCAAAATGCCATTTAGTGTGTAATTATAAACACCACTTGGGTTTTTTTAATTGAATAATAGCAGATATGATTTGGTCCAGAGTTTCAAAACAATGTGAGCACAGACAACAGTGAAAGGTCTGTTCATCAAGTGGGAGTAAAGAGCAATGCTATGATAATTGCCAGGAATTGCAGAAAGAACAAGTGATTTGCTCTATAATGTGTCCCCTTCCATCCAGTTCAGAGAATAATCTGCAGGTAGCAGAGTAGGAGACAATGTGATGAGGTATCCTATATTTTCAATGGTTGCCTGAATAGGCTCCAGACTTTTCCAGTGCCCTCTAGGTGTGAGCATGTTTTGTCAGAAATCTCAAGTTATATGAGTAGCCTCTTGGAGACAAAGCTAACCTTCATGAAATCATAATTCTAGACTACAACCTTAAACAGCTGAGTTTTACAGGGAAAGCTGTACCAATTCAAAGTATCCCTCTTATTTTCTTTATAATCGGACAATTAGAAACTTCTCCTGTCATACAATTCCAAGTAATTTTTGTTCTTTGATTTTCCTCATGTATTGAAAGGAGCCAACTAGTAATAACCTGCACTGTTTCAGTTCTTCAATGATTTTTATCTTCTTAGAATAGATCAGTTTAAGAAGTTTTGGTGTTTTCTCATCTATTATAATTTTCTATAGGGCAAGGATGAAATCTATTCCAAGTGCAAAATGTTAAAGAAGGAAACAGGGAGCATTTTTCCAGTAAGAACTCACGTCCTCATTGCCCCACAGTTGACAGTTCGAGGTCAGTTTCGTTGTAACTATTTTGCCAGCCTATGAAAATGTATTAGAAAATGACATAGAATTATTTTATAGCACATTCCTACAGAATCGAAATCACCAAGGGGTAAATGCTATCAATTTAGCTCCGTGCCCACAGAATAGGGAGGGGAAAAAACATGACTGAATAACAGAAGCAAGTTCCACTTTGATTTTTCCACTAGTGATTGATATTGTAAACTTGGAGAAAACATCAGTATGTGCCACATCAAACACAGAGGAGCATCATAGACCCCTTAGAATATGAGTAAGTAATCCTCTTTATGAATAGTGTGATCACAAGTAAGTTGAACAGAAATCCAACAAGCCAGATATTTATTATTTAATCTTCATCTGTTTTGCCTAAGGATTAATTGAACTGACCAACTGTGTACTAGAAAACAATTCTGAAATTAGCAACATTTTTAACAGCACTCACAGTTACCTTAACTCATGGATAAATGAATGAACTACAAGACTAAGGACAGGTGGGATCCGACTGACTTCCCTGGAGTCTCTTCTTCACACTGCCTGAATAGGTCGCCTTTCATCTTCTCAGGTGTGAAATTCTACCAAATGGAGATTCATTTGGGTTAACAAGCCCATTTTGAAAGGTAAATAACTCTGAGGGAATTGGTTTCACAATTAAGTTCTTTATGCAGAGTGCACTGGCTGCCTTGTCAGACTGTTTCTCTCTGAAACCCCATGAGGTAATCCCCAGAGTAATGAACACGCTACCAGAATAGAACGAAAAGAAGAGAGCAATCTTGGAATGTGGGAAAGGGATGAGAAGGGGAGATATGCTTGCGTGGGATGCTAAAATGGAGGAAGGTTTTCAAGAAGCCAGGAAGGATAAGTGGAGAAGAGAGCTGAGGTGAGATAATCATGATTGCCCTAGAAACAAAAGACAAACTGCTTCAATTTGGTCCTGGAATATATATATATATATGGGTGGGCATGTTAGTTTGGACTGCTTTAGCAATGAACAGGGAGGCTGATACACAATGACAATGCTTCTAGGGACTGCAAGCTCAAGCTCAGGGTATGGGTGTTTGGGGATCTAGTGAGGGCCCTGCTCCAGGTTACAGATGCCCTGCTTTTCACTCTGGTCTCTGGTGTTTTCTCTTATAGCGCCCTTAGTCCTGCTCCTAAGAGCTCTATTTCATGACCTAGTTGTTCCCAGAAACACCTCTCCCTCAAACCATAGTACTCAGGGAATGTATTTAAATGTGAGAATTTAGAGGAATATAGAGGCCTATATATCAGTTAGTTGTCTTGCCATGAGACAATAACTGACAAAAGCAACCTACGTGGGGAATTGATTTTTGCTTACAGTTCATGGGACTATAGTACGTCCTGATGAGTAATACATGGCAGCCGTAGCAGGAGACAGCCAGTCACATTTCATGGGCAGAAAGTGAGCCAGACCTGGGGCCAGGCTATAAAATTTCAAGTCTCACTCCCAGTGACATTCTTTCTCTACCATGGCTCCATCTCCTATGGGATTGGCGAGCTTTTTGAATAGCACCATCATCTGGCCCAAGTTAACAAGCACATGAGCCTACCTGCAGGACATTAAAATCCAACCAAAAACTAGGCCACAAGAAGTGGGTAACAGTAAACAGTCTATACACACACACACACACATGTGCGAGCACCCAAAGCCGCATTCATTGACCACAGAAACAAGTCTTCTCAACGTCTATCAACCACTTGATTAAAAATCTCCATATTTTAATATAAGGTCTAGAAACAACTAAATAATTAAAAGGGAATTAAAAAAAGCTTTCTCCAGCTGTTTTTCAGTAGCCTTATGCATTTAAAGATGGAAAAAGTAAGTCAGGAGTCATGTGAGTTTACAGAGGTGGGTTGTCAGTGTGGGAGTCAAATGTGGGGCATTTATCTTAATTCACTGTCTCATGCACACATTTCTCAGACCATTATTCTAGTCAGCCAAGGCCAAAAATAAACACATTTCCAAACTCAAGTACAAACTCTCTCTCCTTGAATATTCGAGAGGTTTGACAGGCCTTTAGAGAAGTTGTGCATGGAGGATACGGGAAGCTTAAGAAAACCAGTTTTTCCCAGGCTCAAAAGTCAAATAAAGAATTTTAACTCAATTACTTACCCTGCAGCTCAGATACATTTTGCTAAAGGATTACTCATAGCTGTGGACACCAAACAGAAGATCTGCAAGCTGCCTGTGGCGAGGGTTGCTTTAGGAATCACAAACTGAGCTGAAAGGAGTAGGTGCAGCGATGCTCAGCTGCACACTGACTCAGTGGGCTGACGGGACTCCCGGGACGTCTGTTGGCACACCAGCTCTGCCCCCGCACCTTTGCCACGTAACACCGGGCAGTCTTTTAACCTGCTTCAGCCACACTTTGCTCCTCAGCTTGGGAGTTAATCAGCGTCCGTGGGAGGAAAAACTAATTTCAATGATTTGTAAACGAAAGGTTTTATAGTGCACAGCTAATAATAAACAGCAAGGTTTTAAGCCTCGGTAGCGTGAGTCAGTTCTCAAGAAGGATCAAAAACAATCATCTGGCAGATTACCATGTCCTCTATTAGGGAAGGCTTCCTAGCCATGCTTAGCTGGAAAATCACAGGATTTTTCAATTGGCACTGCAGTCTATAACCCAAATCCATCAAATAAGTGAACTCTAGGGTTACATTTCCCTTGGGTCTGTTGACAGTGGTCATTCAATGGCTTCTATGCAAGCTAGGCTTAGAGCCAGTGAGAGAACCAATAGGCTAGAAATTCATATTTACACTAAATTGAGATCTACAATAAACCTAGTGTTTCAGGGCATATTAATCCTTTAGTTTCACAGGAGTCCTAGAAACCCTTGACCATGTATATCCAATATGGCAGGTTCTCTTTTCAGTCTATTTCTGTGCTGACTAGTTTTATGTCAATCCAACACAAGCTAGGGTCGTCTAAGAAGAAAGAGTCTTAATTGAGAAAACACCTCCAAGGGATTTAGTAGCAGTCAAGTCTTAGGGAATTTTCTTGGTTCCTAATAGATGTGCAAAGATCTAGCTTACTGTAGGTGTTGTCACCCCTGGGCAAGTGGTTCTGGGTGCTATAAGAAAGCAGAATGAGCAAGCCATTAAACAGCATTTCTTAGTGACTTCTGCTTCAGTTCCTGCCTCCAGCTTCCTGGCCTGACTGCTCTCAGTGATGGACTTTAATCTCAGAGTTGCTTTTGGTCATGGTGTTTTACTTACAGTTATAGAAGCCTCAACTAAGACAGAAATTGGTGCCAGACCATGGGGTCTGTTGACAGACCTGACCATGTGTTTTAGGAAAGATGATGAAAAAACCTTGGAACTTTGGACTAGAGAAGCCATTGGATGTTCAGAGCTTAGTGGAGAATATTGGGAAAAAATATTAGGAGAAATACAGATGGTGGAGACCTGGCTCACAAAGTGCCATAGGGAAACAAGAATCTACTGAGGCTGTGTGTGATGTTTTGTGCTAAAAAATGTGTGATTGTGATTACGTGGAGCTGAAGAAGCAACCTTCAGCTGGGGACTAGCCCCAGTTGAAGCGAAACTTTTCTAAGACAATTGACACTGGGGACACTGGGCCGCTGGATCTGAGAAATTAGTGATAGTTAGTAAGAGATCACCATTATTAAAGTGAAATCTAGGAAGTATTTCCTTGGAATAATCACACAGAAGCTGTGATTCAGAAGCTGTGGTCTAGTAGAGGTTAAGGCTGCACCTCAGGCTAACAGCACAAGGTGATGGGTAAAAGTTCTCTAACGGATACTAGTTTTGAAGGCATGACAATGTCATTGTAAGCAAGAGAGGATATTGGTGAATGTGCAGCAAGAACCCCAGGATCGAAGGGATCAAGGAGAGAGGCTAGAGTTGGGACCAGGTGGCAGGTTCAGAGTCCTTGAAAAAGGGTCTGGAAAGACTATTGGTGAAGGTTCATCCTAGGTGCTGAAAAGACCCCAGAATTTTGGAGTGCCTGTACTTTGGGACAATCACCAAGGGCAAGGACAGCTAGAGAGTGGAACTGGCCTGAGCCTATGAGCCTAGTTCCATGTGTTGTGAACAGCAGAGCCAAGGAATTGAGACCGGTCGAGTCCTAAGGTAGTCTCAGGCATCAAGCACTGAACTCTTTCTACTGCTGAATTTTGGTTTTACTTTGGTCTAATTGAGACTATTCCCTTGTCCTTTCCTTTTGGAATAATGAAGGATTTAACATATTTACTATTTTACTGAATGATGCAGTTAAGAGATGGGAATTTTAGACAGACTTTGAGTATTTTAGATAGGCTTTGAACTTTGCAACTTTGGATATCTTATACAAGCTGAACTTCTAAACTGGTTGAAAATTGGAAGACTGTGGAACTTTTCAAAGTTGAAATATTGTATTTTGCAGTATTACTATCAACATGTCATTTTAGTGACAAGAAAGAAAAGGTTCTAGACGAATAATGATGTGTTTGTGTGCCCAGTTGACAAGGGGTCAAATGTGTCAGCTGGTTTTTATGTCAATCTGATGACACAAGCTTTGTTTATCTGGGGGATAAAAGGAATCTTAGTTGAGAAAAACTCTTCCATAGGATTGGCCTGCAGGTTTGTCTATAGGGAATTTTATTCACTAATGTTGGGAGGGCCAAGCTCCCTGTGGATGGTGCCACCCTTGGGAAAGTAGTCTTGGATAGCAGACTAAGTAAGCCATTGAAACAAGCGAGTAAGCCGCACTCCTCCACAGGCTCTGCATCAGCTCCCACCTCCAGGTTAACATCCTGAGTTCTTGCCCTGAGTCCTTTCTGTAATGGACTATGATGGACTGATGTGGACCTATAAGATGAAGTGACTCCATCCTTCAAGTTGCTTTTGGTCACAGTGCTTTATCACAGCAAATAGAAACCCTAACTAAGGCAACGACTTGAAGTTATCACTAGCCTATGGGGCTCTGTCACCTGCATTCACTGGTCCGCAAGTTTGTAATTGGTCAACTGCTGCTTCTGGTGTCTGATTTTATATTTGTGTATCTGTACTTTTTGCTGTGACTGCTGTTAATTACAGTATTTATTCCAATTTCTTATACAGAAACCTCAATTTAAGTCATGGTTTTAATAATTTTATTTCTAAAAGTTTGGGGCTCCTTAAATATGCTCAGAATGAGTTAGTCTTCATATTGTTTACTTACTACTGTAGTTTACCCAACACATTAGAGGCCCTGAAGTAACTGGTTCTGGATATAAGTTCTACGTGTTCCTTGGGTAGAAGTCACGTTCAGTTCCAATACTTTTGAAAATGAGATTCTTCTTAAACAGGTTTTCAAATAAAAAGTGTGTTCACTTGAGGAATAATGGCTTTACATTAAAATTGATATATTGATATACTTCCAATCTACAGCAACTAACTCTAGATGCTGACATTTAACTACTACCCTGCTACAAATCATAACTGCTTGTATCAATTAAACACCCAGTATTCATTTTCCCCTCCACTCAAAATTAACTGGCCATCTATTATGTGTCAGGCATTGGGTTATGAAAGCCATCTGGATGTGACTTGGCTATGCCTTTGGATAAGGACACCAGGTAACAAACAGCAGCTGTGAAATCCCTGTTTATCTCTGGCTGAGTGTTTGAGACTGATGACCGCACTCAGGAAGTTTAGGCTTTAGCTTTTCAGTTCCTGACAAAGTATCTTCCTAGAAATTAAGATATCAGAAATAGCACAGGCTATCCTGAGTTGAAAACAGATTTAGTCAAATCCTTGAGGTAATATCATCTTCCTTTGTGTTAGTACTTCCTATGTAACACCATGTTCTCAACTTCCTTTGTCTTGTAACTAGATAATACCATTTTCTCAACTTCCTTGAACACTTGTTCTCCCTGTTTGCTCTGAGAGGATAAACATTCCCACATCCATCATGTTAAAGCCACATCACCATGTTCTGTCCCGTGAGCAGGTATTTCCATGAGTTCTAAACCATTCTGCTACCCCCAATGCTCTCACTTGGGAGACTCATCATTCTTGCTTCAGGTCAAAGATGCTGTAGTTACTGCTTCCCTTCCATTGTAAAGCTTAACTTAGTTCAAGTCCTAAGTAAATTGATATCTTTCCTCCACTTCTTGCTAAACTTATCAAAAAAATCATAATTGTTTCACCCATCTCTTATTTTACTGAATGAGAAAGGAAAATATTTTGTACAGCACTTAGAAAAGAAACATTTATAAACATGTCCTTGGCCACATTAAGGGAAAGGCACACTCTAAAAAGCCAGCAAATGGAATTTGTGGGCTTGGGGTCTCCTTGTATCATTTTAGATGCACAAGTCGCAGTGATTTTTGTGCCTGCATTAGATTATATCACTTATGCTAGCTATCCATATGATTGCCAGTAGTCTTCTGAATGTAGGTCACCTGCCCAGGTCATTTTTCTTTTTGATACTATAGCAAGTAGAGAAGCTGACACAAGGTATCAATTTGCTTAGCAGCTAAACATCTTGTTATAAGAATATGTGTTGCTCTTATTTACTCCCCAATCCCTAATGAGTGTGGGTAGTATAGCTCATCTCATACAATAGGTCACTTTTAAAAAATATAAACACTCAAATCTCCAGACATGTAACTCCTTGTCCCAAACTTTTTGACTTTTAAGAGATTTATAAGGATGTCTAGTAAGCTGGGATAAGTATTTAATACAGCTATATCCCTGGAAAATTCTTAACTAACAAGAGCTCCCCTGAGTTCTTTGATTATTGCTTTTAACTTCAGTTTCCACATTATACACTCTCACACACTGTTACACATACACCAATAATTTTCCTATTAGTTTCATTGGCATGTGTTAATTAACTTGTCTTTTGAGTTCATCTATTTTGAAGTCTTTGTTAAGAATACCATTAGCATCTTTAAAGTCCTCAGTCACTTTACTTTGCCAATGGTTTGATAAATTTGTGAAAATCTAGGTGTCTTTGCAAAGCCTAAGAAGCCCACAAAATTTTAAGACAAGAACTCTTTGGAGAATGTCATTAACATTTTACTGAAGAGAAATCAATGCAATGTTTCCTACTAACAAGTATAATATATTTCTAATTACCACTTGGTTTATCTCAAAATTTTTTTTTCACCCAGAGTGTTACAAATCTTCAACCATTTAGCCAGGCTGACCTGTCTCAACAGCCTTCCTCATATTTGCTTTTATTCCTTGGCTGTGAGAGCACAACTGAAGACCATGGTTCCCTCTCCACGCCCTGCTAAATGGCCAATAGTTTACCAGTAATGAATAGGAGCCATCCGGCCTCTCTCCCTTCCATGACTGATTACTGACAGGACCAGTCATATATGTGCCCAGTGTAAATAACTGCAGCTATTACCAGTCCACAGTCACAGTGTTTTTATCTCGTCTAGAATTTGGCATTCCAAAGCCCTTCACCCTGTCTTCTAGGCCTTACTTACTTCGCAATTCCTCTTTCACATGTTCTCTAAACCTTTGAGATTGTGGTATAAAAGTCTTACATAGGGCAGAGACCTCACCAATCACTTATTCTTGGCATCTTGGGTAGTCATGAGTCTGAACTCACTATCATTCACTTCAAAAAGAGATTATCTGAATAAGGCTTAGATTATCTTCTGTCTGTTGGTATAAACAGAAATTTTCAAGACTTTTGGTTCTATTTAAGTTTAATTAAACAACAATAGTAAATTCCTCACTTTGGTCTACAACCTCCTTTGAAATAGGTTGATATTCAAACTCACAGTACAGGGATTCGGTTCCCTCCTATAAGGCAGCACTCCAATCAGAGGCTAGTTTGTTACAACACAATAGTGTGTCACAATTGCATATATGGTCACATATAGCAAGTCATGTGATTTCTTTTCTTTTGTAAGATTAATATCTGGGTAATATCAATGATGGGTCTCCTAATCCCAACAACTTGAATATTATTACCTCCTGGCACTCTAATAGCTAACCATCGTGGAGGATGTTTTCAACTCAGTTACAGCTTGCTTTCTCTGCAGCTTACCAATGATGTAGGTGGTATCTTATCTTCCAGTTCTGGTGGTAAACAAAGAACTGCCAAGAACCTGATTATTTGGGGCTTATCTGGGGCATCCTTGACCAACTACTGTGAATGTGTCCCACACCTGAATCAGATAAATTTCCAGTAACCCACTGCTACTACAGGAAGCATTGTCTTGTCATGCAGAACACCTCACTTCACTCTTTCTTTTGTATTTTTATAAGATGTATGTTTTGGTATAAAATGACGTGACTACTCAATGGTATGGCAGCGAATAGCCAGAGGCATCTAGAGCAGGGCAAAGCAGACAGGAAAGTGCTGAACATGGCCAGCTGACTGGCACTGGCCATAGGAGAAGCAGAAGCAGAGCAGAGTGGTGGGGCATAGAGAGAGGAAGAGAAGGAGAAAGAGAATGCCTACAAGGGAGAGAGGAAAACAGCGAAAGCATAAACGAAGCAGTAGGGTTATAAAGGGAATGGTTAGCTGGCAGGAGGAAACCCATGACCTAGGGAAGTCAGGGTTGTGGGTAGTGAGAAAGAACTAGGATGCTGGACTCCAAAATGTGTAACATATACTTGTGATACTGAGGGAGCTTTATGTTAGTAGACACTACAGATTCCATTTGTCCTCCTGTCTTTTGGAATTTGAGGAAGTGAAGACTCCTTTGAACCTGACACTTTCTTTATGACTTTTAAATATACCTTTCCAGTATATTCACCCTCAGCTCGTCAATCTCCTTTCTTGTCTTTTCATTCTAAGTATTTCCCTCTTTGCCTTCTTATTACCTGTGTCCTAGTGGCCCCATTTTCTTAAGGCAGTCTTTCAATAACCTCTCCCTAGTGTCCCTCAAGCATTATAAGGAATAAGAATGGAGAGTGGGGGACATCCAAGTATGGTTACTCATCTCAGTTGAAATTCTGCATTATTTTCCATTTAACACAATGTTGGCTATGCGTTTATTGTATGCAGCTTTTAATATGTTGAGGGATGGATGTTCCTTCCATCATTATCCTTTCCATGAATTTTGTCATGATGGATGTTGGATTTTGTCAGGGGATTTTTTTCTTCTTAAATTGAAATGATCATGTAATTTTCATCCTTGAGTCTACTTGTGTAATTGGTAGCACTTATTAATTTATATGTGTTAAGTCATTCATGCATTTATTGAAAGAAGCCAACTTTATCACAGATGATTATCTATTTGATGCAATAGTCAATTAGATTTCCTAACATTTTCTGGATAACTTTTATATCTATGTTTGTCAGGGAGATCAGTTTCTTTTTTTTCTGTATCTTTGTCTGGCTTTGGTGTTAGGGTTATTCTTACTTCATAAAAAGAGTTTGGCAGCATTCCTTCTTTTTCTATTTACAGAATAACTTGAATAATATTCACATTAGTTCTTTGAAGGCTTGGTAGATACTTGCAGTTAATCTGATTTTGAATAATTTTTGAGAGACATAATTCATATTGCAGCTTCTGTCTTGATGCTGTTTAGAAATATATTTAAATTGTTTATTTTATCTGCTTAATATTGGTAACATATATGAATCTAGAAATTCATTTCTCTTAGACTTTACAATTTACTGGAATATAGATTTAATGATTTCTCTTTATGATTTCTTTAATTCCACTGGTATCTGTTGCGATGTCTCCATTTAAATCTCTAATTTTATTAAGTTATGTTTCATCTCTTTCTTTTACATCTGAGCTAATAATGATTTATCAATCTTGTTTATCTTTTGAAACAAGCAAATGTTTGTTTTATTGCTTTGTTCCTTGGTTTTGTTTTTTGCTTCTATTTCATTAATTGATCTGATATTTACAATGTCTTCCCATCTACTACTTTGAATTTTGGTTTATTCTTGTTTTCTCAAGGTCTCAATAATCATCATTAAGCTATTTGAGACCTCTCAATTCTTTTAAGAGAGCTATAAATATTCTTCTCTATGCTGTGATTTTTCTCTCAATTCTAGGAAATTTTCTCAATCCCCATGAGTTTGCCCACTTCCTATAGTTCCGTTTCATGTCCATGTCTAGCTTTAGTCCACTGACGTCAGATAGAATACAGGGTGTTGTTTATATTTAGGGAGGCTTACTGTATTTTTACGAAATGTTTTATACCCTGATAACAGGAATGTACATTTTTTAGTGTTTGGGTGGAGTGTTCTGTAGATATCTGATAACTGTTTCATTTATGTTTTTCATTTAACTCTAATATTTCTCTGCTTATTGTTTTTCCAAACGACCTCTCTATTGGTGATAGATACTAAAATATTCCACTATTAATGTATTGGAGTTAATCTGTGTCTTTACATCTACTAAAATATGTTTAATGAAATTTAGTGAACCTGTATTTGGTGAATAGAATACATGCTTAGAAGTGTATCTTCTTGGTGAATTCTCCCTCAGTGAGAATGGAGTGACTTTGTTTATTCTCACTCACTTTAGTTTGAATCTTTTTATTTGATATTACTTTCATTGTGTTAGATTATTTTATAGTTCCATTTTCTTAGAGTACCGTTTCCATTCTTTTACACTGGAGTAGTGTCTAGTTTTGATGGTGAAATGTGTTTTTTAAAAGTAAAAAAAAGATGGATCTTGTTTCCTAATTGAACCTGCTAGTGTATGTCTTTTGACTGAGGATTTGAAACCATTAATATTCAATTTATTGTTGAAAGATACATATTAGTTTTTCCATTTTGTTCATATTTCAGTGTTTTCTTAATCATTGCTTCAAAAGGAGCCTTGTTACTGACTAATCTTCCCATGTGGCCTCTTGAGTATTTTTAAGGTTTTTATTTAATCCAAAGTATTTCTTCCTGTTTATAGCTGGTTTAATAGTTGGTTGCTTAGTCCTTTAGAGTTTTGTTTTGGTTTTAGTTTTATTTATAATCATAGAAAGTTTACTTCAATTTTCATAGATAGCTTTTCAGGGTATAATAGTTTGTGCTGGAAGTTGTGATTCTGAAATCAGAATACAACGTTCTATGACCATTTGATTTGGGCATTTCTATAAAATAATCAGCTCTTATTCTTTTGGGTCTGCCTTTAAGTATGGCTTCTCCCTTGTCTCTCAGTTTTCAATTTCCATTCCTCAATCTCTGAGTTAGTATACATTATGGAGTGTGGAGTTTGTTTTCTGACCATTTTTGTCTTGTGTTCTACTGACCTTTTATGCTCGAACTCATACCTCTTTCTCTAGAGTTGGGAAATTTTCTTCTGTGATTTTATTGACTATGTTAACTATGCCTTTCACCCATAAATCTACTCCTTCTAATTCCATAAATCTTAGAATTAAGTTTCTTATAATTTATATGTTTTTAAATGTATTATTTCTTTGATTGAGAGATCTAGTTCTTCTGCTTTATCATCAAGCCCCTATATTCTGTCTTCTTCTTGAACCATTTCCATTACTGAGGCGTCCCCCTAAGACTTTTATTAGATGTTTTGAATTGTTCATTTCCTGCTTCATTTCAGTTTGATTTTTCTTTTGTATTTCTCATTATTGACTTCCATTTTCATCTTCTGAATTGTCTTCCTTACTTCATTTGCTACTGATCTCTTGGGCTTCACTCATTTTACTTCTGTCCTCTCTATATCTACCCAGTTATGTATCTATGTTTTACTTCATGCTGTGAACTCATTAAGCATGTTTATAGTTTTTCTTCTAAATTATATTTTTTGAATTTAATGTAAGTTTTTTCCTATGGAAGTTAACTATTGAATTGGTGATTATTTTGGGAGAATAGTTACATCTAGTTTGGGGATGTTATTCTCTTTTTCTATGAGTTTTAACCTACTAACACAGAATTTCAAAGTTGTCTGGTGGGCTGAGGAAGACTAGAGGGACCAGAAGCAAGACTGATATCCAAGGACATTCATGAGTGTTATGGAAATTTGCAACAAGTCCACCACCAAACGAACTGTTTGAAGAATCTGTAGACTATAGGAACAGAGGAAGAGAGAGTAGAGATCAAGGGTAAGTGCAGCCCTGGAGATACAAGGCAGAACTGATGTTGAGAGGGCATTACAGGGATGGGATTACTTACTGGGCTTAGGGCTAGAGGAAAGGTGGGAAGCAGGTTGCTGTGTGAGTTCAGTGGCAGAGAAGGTCAGGCTTGAGGCAAGGGTAGGATCATCTACAGGCCTTGGGATAGAGGTACCACATGGGCATTGATTAGCTTTGATGATCCGCATGGGAGCTGGTTCCAAAACAAGCAAGTTCTGGGTGAGAGCAGTGATGGGTTCACTTACCTAGACAGGGGCTTGAAGTACATGAAGGAGTGGCTGTGGCAAGTGTGACCAGAGGAATAGCAGGCAGGAGGCAGGGATCCTGGATTGTTTCTGGGTGTGGAGAGACAATCCTTTTATTGTTTGTTTTGTTTTGTGTTTACCTCTTTTGTGTTTATCTCTTTTTGCAGATAATATTGTTTGACCTTTGTCCATTCCTTTCTTTTAGGAATTACCATAATTGGAGATATTTTTGTTTGAATAATTCACATATGAATATTCTTGCCTTTGCTTTATTTTTGCAAATTTTCTTCTTTCATTCCTCCTCTCTTTTATCCCACTTGTCTACTCTCTGCAACAAGAGGCAAGCAGAATTCTAAGCTTAGATGTAGGGAGTAACAACCCCTGATTATTATGCCTTATGCATTTTCTCTCTGAACATATGCACAGACATAGGCAGTCAATGACACATACCATGGCAGATGAAACTTTCCAGAGAAGTTCCTGAAGCTAGCACATTTACCCTCAACTTTCAGGATGTTGGTTTTCTTGAATTTGAGTAAACTCATGTTCTCTCAATAGATTCATGCTGTGTGATATTTTGTTTGTGTTCTGCCAGTAGTTAACCATAGAAGTTGGGTGATGTTGGCTCAAGCCTTTAATCCCAGCATGCCAGAAGTGGAAAGAGGGAGTGATAATAAGGTGAGCAGGAGACAGGATCTCAGTCTTTTGGACGGAGGAACAGAGACAGGTTGGGAGCAACTGGCAACTGCTCCCAGTTCACCCCAATAAATGACTCCTGGATTTTATTGATAAGACTAATTAGGATCACACTTCAGATTTGTGATGCATTCTCCATTAATGGAGCTAGAATTTTTTCTAACGCATATTTTTAGCCTAAAAATATAATATTATTGTGTCCTCTCTAAGTTCCTTTATAATTAAGGGGGATTCTGAAGCAAGCATGTGGGCTCTTCACAGTAGCCTTTGCTTTTCAGGAGCTTCCTCTCCTGGAGCAGCTTACTGAACAGATCCCAACACTAAGAAGTTAGCAGTATCTCCAAGAGTGTTATGCTCTTGCATATGCTACTCCCTCCAGCCTAATTCCATTCCCTTATGTGGAAACTTTAAGTTGTTTTTCATTTATTTTTAAATGCATACCTATGTCATTTCTTTTAATTTAAAACTTTTGGGAATCTAGAGTGATATTAGCCCTTATTTTAAACTCTCATTATATTGTACAGAGTTTTATCTAAATCCCCAAACTCTTTATTGTATCACATGCTTACATTTACCTCTTTTATAAATGTATAAATTTCTTGACCACTCCATATGCACATACAAGTCATGTGTCATGCAGAATATTATATGTATGTGTATACATACATACATGCATGCATGTGTGTAGTGGTCTACCTTGTAACGTGTATTTGCTAATACCATCCTGGATGGCAAATGTTACAACCATGAGTTTAAAATTTATTTTTTAGGGTAACTTAGATCTACCCCCTTCCTTTAGTGATCTTTGTTTAAGTCCTTTAATGATCAAGTGTTCATTAATAAAATAATTGGGGCATAATTATGAATGCACTCAGGCAGCAAAGTAGGTCAAACTAGGTTAGGTAACCCAAGGCCCCATAAAAAAAACCCTGCAGACTCACTAGAGGAATAGAGTGATACAGTTCTATCAACATGTAACAATACTGTCAAGATTTTGGTTCATATTTATCTACAAGCAGTCATTGAAATGCAAGGAGCTAAGGAAACCTTACTAATCAGAGTAGTATTTCAAAGTTAACATAAAACTTTCTCTATTGTGAGATAATTTCCAAGAAAACTTGAGGCTAACAATGATCAAGTGGTCTAATTAAGGGAAATGGGAAAAATGGGGTCTCTAATTAGGGGAAAGGGAGGGAAACAAATACAAAAGAAAAAGAGAAAGGGGTAAAATGCAGGGTTTTTTTGTTTTGTTTTGGTTTGGTTTTTTTTTTTTTGGTTTTATGAGACAGGGTTTCTCTGTATTGTTTGGGAGGCTGTCGGTCCAGCCTGGCCTTGAACTCACAGAGATCCGCCTGCCTCTGCCTCCTGAGTGCTGGGATTAAAAGCATGTGCCACCACTACCCGGCTAAATGCAGTTTTTTATTTGAGCTGAGAATAATCCCTCAAAGAGCCAATGACCACATAACAAAATCCCCAACACCAAGCATGAGAAATAAATTTCTGAGTTGTTTGGTAGAAATGTCCAAAACGTTACTACTGTTATTGCCCTTGATGCCTGCCAAGAATGTAAAGTTCATATTGCTGGAAACACCATGAAATTCACAGCAAGGGTACAGAGGTCACTAAACGAGAATTGACCTTAATGCACCGTTCCTGATGCCAAGCTTTCATAGTACCAGAGGCACCATGCAAAGGAGAAAAGCAACCAATAGTTCTACCCAACTATGAATCCTATGAATCATAACAACAAACAGCATATCACAATAACTCTAGTTATGTGGAATAGTGGCACACATACCTTAGCAGTAACCAACACCTCTTTAATTGAACTTTAGGCCCACTCAATAAGAGGGATATCATTCTAGTTCTGACAACCAAGCCAACTATCCAAGGATAATGAAGGACCTTGGAGAACATACAACCCTACCTTCCTAAACCAGTATAATCATAATTATATTACAATATTCCTTTTACACCCACAGATAAATGTAGTCCTCACCCTTCATCAAGGAAGCTTCTCTTTTCAGTGACAGAGATCATTATAGAAAACAACAAACAACAAATAACAAAAATACAGAGTTGTAGAGTCTAAACCCAATTGATACATCTACAATTCCCACACTTAAGGCTCAGGATCATTGCAGAAGAGAGGGATAAAGATTATGGAAGTCAGGAATAGTTTGTTGTGAGATTGTGTCTCTTCGGAATATCAGAAGCTACATGCATAAAGTGTCACAGATATGGCTGCTGAGCCATGATATGAACAAGGATGAAGCCAACAGACCTGCTGAAGTGGATAGGGAAAAGCTCATGAGACCTGAAACCTACACAAATAACTACAGGCAAATAAGCAATGCAGAGAGGTACAGAAATAGTCTTCCCCAGGGATGAGCACACAATCAATCAGCTATGAAAACTAAATAAATGTAACATTCTACAGACTGAGCAGGTTGTACTTACTACGTAGGAATATATCCTTATACATATATCTATGTGTAATAACAGTAATAATAACAGATGTAAGATAGAAGGAAGAGTATAAAGGATGGGTAAAAGGGAGGAAAGGGAAAGGAAAAAATGATATAATCACATTTTAATCTCAAAAAACAAAAGAAATAACAATGAATATCTAGTGGTCTGATTTTCTGAATGTTTACTTATAAAGAATATCATGTTCCTTTCATAGTTTACTTGAAGTGGTGATAAATCATAAAAATGTATAAATTGTCTTTTGTATTACTGAAATATCAGCTGAATACAAGATTGACTAATCTTTTCCAAAACCTGTTCTTACTTTCTTTGCAATTATTGTAATGTGGTTTGGGGGAACAAAAACAGTATTGTTTCTATTTTTGATTGCTCTGGAATTAGCAATGTACTTACATAGTATATTTTAAATACATTTGCTAATTACAGGAAGAAACTCATGATTGTTTCTGCCCATAAACGTTGGTGAATAGTTATATAAATTCTTTTTTCTAATATGCAAATTCTTAACTAGAAAATAATATCACAAAATGGAAAAAAAAGATATATTACCATACATTTTCCTTTCTATTTTGTTTTCTATCTATCAAAATCAATCGGTAGTTGGTATATTTACTTAGCCTAGAGTAGACTAATTACCTTTTCTCTACTCACAAAACCTTTGTCCCTTGGAAATGTGCATGTGACTCCAAGCATAATTTGTTAGTCTTTGTTTATCTTATCATATTGTCATCCCTTACATGCCTTACTATTTTCTAAGGAGAGACAAAAGAGAAATAAATCTGAGCAGGAAGGGAGGTGTGAGGAACTAGAAGGTCAGAGGGAGTGGAGAGTGCCATCAGAATACAATGTATGAAAACAGTTATTTCCAATAAAAGAAAAAATTAGATTTTGACAATTTCATCCCTTTACATAATGCATTTTTATCATTTTTACCTTATCTCTCTTCAGCTGGAATTCTTCTTTTCCTCTCCTCCTGCCATATCTTGTTCTTATTTACTTATTTATCTGGTGTGTGTCACTGTGAGACAGAGAAACAGAAAATGAGAGAGAGAGAGAGAGAGATTCACTAAGTTTAATTAGAATTTCATGCCTGAACACAGGTGAGAGGTTCCTTACTGAAATAAGGGTAAGTGCCAGTGACTACAACACTGAAGAAAATGACACTATCTTCCCTCAACAACCATTAACTACCAATAGTCCCTCAAGGAGAACTATAACCAAATGCATTATTTCTCATCCATGATGAAATGTTGAGGGGATCCATTCAGTCAGTTGCTAGGTGATGCCTCTTTGATAACAGTTGGACTAAGGCACCAATCTATGAATACAGCAGAATATCATTAGGAATTATTTCATTGACTTTATCTTTTATTTCCATGCATGTTTGATTCTATTCTAGATCTCAGGAGTATCCTGCCTCTGGGTCCTGGCCCTGGGGTTTGGGGGTGCCCTCTTAGGACATGGATCTCCATATGTGCCAGTCATGGATCAACAATTAAAGCATTTCTTTTAGGTTGTCCTGTTGAATGAGATATTTTTCCCATAGTTTTCGAATTTTCAGTAGAGGTTTGGCTGATTTTAACACTGTGAGTCTGATCAAGTTAGAATAATACACAATGGGAACACATTGCAGAGTAATAGCCTGCTCACTCATGGTGGTGGGAAGGAAGGGACTAGGTGTTAGGGAGAAGACATACTCCCCAAGAGCGTGTCTCAGTGACCTACTTCCTCTAGCTAGGTCCCCTCTCCAGTAATTGGTGCTCCTATGAGTTGACCCACTGATGCACTGAGAACTCTTATGATTCCATCGCTCTCAGAAGCAACCTCTGCCCTCTGCTGATTAACTACAACACTTTCAACATACAGTTTCCAAGAGACACTTCATACTCAAAGCACAAAATCTTTGACTACACAAGTTTGAAAGTGATCTTAAAGCCCTGACTATTGAGGGTCACACATAAAATAATATAATTGGGATTAATCACTCACTGTAAATCTGAAGCTTATCTTCCTCCATTTGAACCCTTGTCCAGTCATAAAAATCTTACCTCTGGAACCTAAATGTCAGAGACCATATCTAGGCTCCCTTTACTTTTTCTCTGAACAACATACAAATTATACAGATGCAGTACAGTTTGACTCTTCAATAAATTTTCATATTCACAGATACTGCACAATTTCACCATATTAATTAACCCTCATCTACACACTCTCAGAGGAAAAGAAGAAACAAAAACTCCAATTACAGAATCCATTCGCTGAGAAAACTGTTCCCTGTAAGTGGAGCCTATTGTGTGTTTCCAAATCTTTCCCTTGTGTTTGGCGATTCAGTTACAGTGCATTCTTATGACCAAGTTTCTCCTCTGACACTTCATCTCACATTTTTATCCAGATGTTCTCTTTGCTTTTTATGCCTTTGTTCCTTTGGCTCCGCTATCAAAAGTGATGGTTGTTATATGGTTTTGTGTAATATTGCATGTTATCAAGCATTTCAGGGTGGGTAACATGCCTTCATGTTTTACCAGTCTTTATGTGTCTGAGATATATGTGTGTGTGTGTGTGTGTGTGTGTGTGTGTGTGTGTGTGTGTGTGTAGATAAGTCCTATGAGCAGAGGTACTCAACCTGTGGGTCATGACTCTTTGGGGTCAAATGACCCTTTCATGGGGGGTGGCCCAAGAGCATCAGAAAACACAGATATTTACATTATAATTCATGACAGTAATGAAAATAATTTGTGGCTGGGTCACCACAACATGAGGAACTGTATTAAAAGTTTACAGTATTAGGAAAGTTGAGAACCACCATCCTATAGTAAAAGATAAAGGTACTGGAAGGCTAGCTGTTTGCTACAAGACACTACTTTCTGATGAAGGTAAGGCTGATGGATTGGGGGAGAAATCTGGAACGAGTGAGATCTTCAAAGATCTACAAAGATGACGCCAACTGGCATTGAGGCTACCTTGGGTGCCCTCCCCTGATATTGAGATTGATGACTACCTTGTATGCCATCCTAGAATCCTCATCCAGCAGCTTACAGAGGTGGAGGCAGACACCCACAGCTAGAAGCCTAGCTGAACTCCAGGAACCCAGTTGCAGGGAGGAGTGATGAGCAAGGGGGTCAAGGCCTGGCTGGCGAAACACACAGAGGCAGCTGACCTAAACAAGGGAGAACACATTGGACCCCGGACTGATGACTGAGAGACAGAATGGGACTAATCCAGACCCTCCCCTCCAAGCCTGGGTGTCAGAAGGGAGGTTTTGGAGATTTATGGGACCTTGGAGAGTACATCAATGTTTGTTTCTGGCATACAGATGGTCTCTGGGAGCCCATTCCACATGGAGGGATGCTCTCTCAGCCTGGACATATGGAGAAGGACCTGGTTCCTGCCCGGAATTATATGACAGACTCTGAAGATCCCTCATGGAAGGCCTTGCCCTCCCTGGGAAGCAGAAAGGAGATGTAGTGGGATGGGAGTTTGGGAGAAGTAGGGGGTGGAGGAGAAGGGGAGGGAAGGGGAGCTGGAAGTGACATGTATGAAAAGTTAAATTTAAAAATGTGGAAAAACAGTACGACAGCATGAATTATTAAAATAAAAAAGAAGTAAAATTAAATATAGCATAGTTTTGGAACAATAAATATAATTCCCTAATGTACTATATTGTTCAGTTTCATAATTGTTTAGTCAGTGGCTCTGCTATTCACATTGCTGGCTAATGGTAGAGATGAAGAGTTGATGACTGGTTACTTCAGTGGCAGGAACTTCGGGTGCCCTCTGTGTTGCTGAGCACTGAGGTCCATGCAGATAAATATTCATGGAACTTTCACTATGCATGCTGTGTGGTATTTAAGGGATGCCATGGGAGCTATTAAGGTCCATCCCAGCAAAGTATATCAGTGTTCACAGAAGAGCAGACTATTGAGGCCCAAATGACATTTGTCCTGGGGCTGATACTGAAAACCCTGCACTTTGTTCCTAGCCAACCCCAGGCATCTAAAGGATGCTGATCTCTCCAGTGCCCTTTTCTTCACAGTAACTCTTCATTTCCCATTTCCTTTCATTGTGATAGTGTATGTTCTTAATTAGGCTCTTTGTCTGAGCCTGTAGATATCCTAGTCCGCTTTCAGTCATGGGTAGGTGCCTACTTACATTTCAGTAAAGGCCAATATCTCCTCCTTCACTATCTTATTCTAAAATTTTAAGTTTTAGTGTAGGATAGTCTTTCCTTCCTTTTTTGTTTTGTTTTGTTTCATTAGCCATTGTCTTGTTTAAATTGGATAAAATATTCCACATTATCTTTTTTTCCTTTAATTTGTTTCTTAAGGTATAATTTCACATGACCTCCCAATACTCCATACTATTAAAAATTATAGTTAACTATAAAGGATTGATTAGATTTATATTAGTTTTCTAAACTTTAAATATGACATATTTATTTTAGATCAAATCTACAGATATTTACTATCTGCTTTGCTTAGGGCGACAGACATTGAGGGACTATTGACCGTATTATATATTCTTGTAGGCATTTTAATGTTGAGAAAGCCCTTCCTTACATACTGTAAAATGGTGACTTCCTAACATCCCTCCTACATTTGCTAGCTACAATTATTATAAAGATAAAATTACCACTCATTAGATCAAGTATGATATGTGATGGACATTATTTCAACATTTTCCAAAAACATTCTCACTCATTTCAATTGGGAACTGACATTGACGACCACACGTGTCCATGCTAGGGATGTTCATTGCTCCTGAGTTAACAGTGAGCTTTTAGGTTTTTCTTTCTGTAGATAAGTAAGCAGTGTGTGTTTTTGAAATGATATATAAAATAGCATCCTATTAATGTTTTCAGCTTCATTTTAAGATATGGGATTTGATGTCACTTATTGGGCATCTTTTTCTCAGAAACTGAAAGTCTTTGTTTCTGTTGACATTAACATGACATTAACATGACATTATCCATATTTTCCCTTGTAGTATGCTTTAAAAACAGGAACATGGCATAAATTAGGAAAAGAATGTAAAATTAAATTAATGTAGTACAGATTCAGGTTCCCATTTCCCTAATTATGAATGAGAAGGACATTGTACATATGTAGGCGTTTGTATTTAATATCATCCTAGTTTCTTCTACGCTGTCTGTGTCTCTTCCTAACTTTTGTATTTCACATATCTTCTTACTAAATATGAGAAGGATTTGTATTGTTATATATACAAAACTATGATTTAATTTACAATTTTCTCAGTTTATTGCTATTTCATTTTAGGACATTATTGCCACGATTTGGTTTTTACACTTAATTTTTATGTATTCAAATATTTCAAGTTTCTGTTGCATACCTACATTTCTTGTGTATCCATTTTTTTTAGATAGGCTCTCATTCTATAGCCCAGACAAGCCACAAACTCACCTGCTTAGCCTCCTAAGTCTTGGGGTTACATGCATGAGCAACTATACCTGGCAAAGAAATGTCCGGGCTTTATTTTGATTTTCCCCTCTGTACTCTCTTCCAGACTTGCAAGAGATTTAAACTCTGTGGCAAGCTTCCTGGACTATGTTTTCTGCTCTTTGGTTTTGCACCTGCTAGATTTGAATTAGAGAAAATTTATATCTACTCCTGATTTATGGAAGAATTCATCAATTTTTCTCACTACTTATGAAGTTTCTTATTCTGACCCACTTGATATTCACACAGGTGTACAGTGTGAAGAACATATTCAATTTTTATCTTTTTCCATATGGTTTCTCATTCAGCAAAATATTCTAACAGTCTATTTTAGATATCCATTCCTGGATGAGATGGAATAGCTTGTACCTTGATTAGACAAAATAGAAACATTAATATAAAATAGTGTTGATAATAATACAAAATGAATTGGTTGTGGATATTACAGCACTATTGTGTCCTCTGGGACTTGAGCAAATCGGTTACTGTATAAAGAGAAATGAATTGTGATGGACAGGCATTCTCTGCTATCCTCACCCTCAAGGAATTCAGTGATTCAATGTACCAAGGTCTGGGAGGCTGGGAAGCCAAGCAGAAAGCAGAAACCAAATGACATAGCTGATTCTGAAAGCACAATTTCATGTTTGACAAATGTATATTGTCCTGTAACAAACACTCAAAAATGGCATACAGAATATTTCATCATCCAGAAAAATCCCTTTGTTCTTTCCAGTCAGTACTCAGCAGAAGCAACCTCTGCTACAATTTATTTCATGTAATAGGTTTCCTCTTCTTGAAGTTATAGTAGAATCAATCACATCGCATGGATTAATCTTTATCTTTATTTTATTAAATAATGTTCAGATATTTATTTATATGTTCTGGCATTGGCATCTTTTTTTGATTTTCGAATGGCTGTCTTATGTTAGAGAATGCAGCTTTGCCCTAATGTATTCTCTGGTAGGTTATGTCATTGAATATACTGCTTTCCTTTCTTCCTTATTTGCCAAGCCCTGGAGCTGGAATTTTCTGGTCCTGTGCCTCCATTTGATCTTTTGTAGACTTCTGTTTTGATATCTAAGATGTTTTGTATTTTAGATCGTGAGCCTAGCCTCTAACAGCTGAGCTATGTCTCCAGACTTCTTAAGCATTTACCTCTATGCCTAAAACACTTTTCATGAGATATCAGGAAGTCGGAATATAAAAGGGCTTAAAAATTTGTCACTTGTCATTATGGCACTGTCGCTCCACAGTTGCCCTTTAAAAATTTATTAGTTATTTATGAATTCCTTACAACATATTTTGACCATATACATCCTCTTCCCTGATCCCTCCTAGACCCAACCCTGTCCTAACTATCAAACTTTGTATCATTTATTTTATTAAGGCCACCAATTTTAATTTGTGCTCTCCACCTAATTTTGGATGTGAAACAATCCCCTGAAGTATGGTAGACCTATGAAGGGACACATAATCAATGAAAACCGGCTTTCCTTTTCATGGTAGTAATAAGCAACCAGGAACTCCTCAGACAGAGGTGAGCCTTCATGCCTGCCTCCCCCTCCATGCTGTTGACCTGAGCTTTTGTAGGTCTTGTGCATGCTTTCACAGTGGCTGTGGGTTCACACATACAGCTGTGTCCTGGAGACACTGATTCCTTGTAGCCATTTGCTACACTGGCCTCTTCCACACTTCCTGTCTCCTCTTCCATGGTTGGTAAAGATATCCAGCTGAAGGCTAAACGTCCTGAAAGCTCTTGTTCTCTGCATCTTACCAGTTGTCAATCTCCGTGTTAACCACTATCTACTATAAATAGAAGAATTTGTGATGAGAGTTGAAGGTTGGATTACTTTTTAGGTAAAACAACAAGTCTTTAATATAACACAAGTTCCAATATGTCTTAATAATAAAAGTCCCGAGTCAGATATAGGGGAAAATACTGAGAGATCGGAGAGATGACAGAGTAAAACCACAGCCACCTTACCTACCCAAATTCCCAGCTGAAAAGAGACTGAGCCCCTGTCTCTTCCAATCTTATCACTTTCTTTCTCCACTCAGCCATATCACTTCCTGTCTCTCTGTACAGACCTCCAGACCTCTATAGTTAACTAGTGACTAGCTCCACCTTCTGAGCTTCAGGCAAGCTTTATTTGTACAAACACGGTAACACTACACTTTAGGAATCAGTTTAATACTCTGTCTATTTACCAGAATAACAGTAATTTATACTCCATTCATGCTTATGATCAAGCTAGTCACATGTTCTTGACCCCAGTCATGGTACCAAATATAGGTTTCATTTTGTGGAGCAAGCCCTAAATCCAGAAAGAAAGTTGTTTGTGCCCATGGCAATCATGCCAGTCATGTGCCAGGCATTATTATAGTTCTCAAAGTTCAGAGCTGGGTGAGGTTGATGACTGCTCTTCTCCCCTTGTATTCTGCATAGCATGTTCTGCCTCTTTGAAAATTAGACATCAGGAATGAAGCTTCCATGTGAGTGCCATCTTGATGTCTGTGTGTTTTACAACTCAGGTATGTGGCATGTTCAGTAATAGAATATTACCATCAAGATCTGTAAGGAAACCAACAATCACATTGGAAATAGCCTGTAATATGTAGGAGCTATGGGAACTCATACACCAACAACTCCAAAGGAGGAAATTCATTTCTGCCCTGAGCTTTTTGTTAACCTGTGGTGTCTAGTAGGGCCATTGTTATTCTGTTGTAGGTAACTCCATTTTAAGTGTGTGTGTGTGGTGTGTGTGTGTGTGTGTGTGTGTGTGTGTAACTCAATATCTATGTTTGTGTGTGTGTGCCTGTGAGTGTTTTAGGAAGTATCTGTAGTAGTGGGTAGGTTTCAAAAAGTATTCAGTGTATTTATCCATCTCCATATTCCCTATTCTACCCTGACATCCCATCTCCAGTACCAACTTAATATTTCTTGTTCAATTATTCCTCCCCTTAAAGCTTCATACTGTGGAGTTCTATATCTACTCCCTTAAAAGCAAACCCTAACTAACTCCCTGGCCTCCATGGGTACTGCAAATCAACATAAATATCTGAAGATTCAAAGCTAATTGCCAGAAATGAGTGGAAATTATGTGATACTAGCATTTCTGGATCTGAGATACTTTATTCACAATATTTGTTTCCAGACACATACATTTTCCTGCAAATCTCAAATCATCATTTTATTCAATACTGAGCAATATTTAGTTGTATAAATATACCAGGATTTCTTTATTCATTCGTTATTTAATGGACATCTAGTCTATGTCTATTTCCTAGTGACTGTGCAGCAAAGAATATGATGAATAACTATCTCTATAGTACTATAGTAGAATGTAGAGACCAAGAATTGTATGGGTGGACCATGTGTAGATTTATCTATCTATTTATTTATTTATTTATTATTTATTTGTATTTTGAGGAATTTCCACCTGATTTCTACAGTTGCTGTATCACTTTGAATTCCCACCTGTAGTGAATAAGTTTTTCCTTTCCTTCATATCCACACTAACATTTGTTTTCATTTTTACAATCTTAGCCATTCTCACTGAGGTAAGAAGAAATATCAAAGTAGTTTCAATTTGCATTTCCATAATGGTTAATAATTTTGAATATTTAAAAATATTTATCAGTCATTTGTATTTAATCTTTTGAGAACTCTCTATTTAGGACCATGCCCCAAATTTTAACTGAGTTATTTATTTTTCTGATGGTCCATCTTTTAATTCATTATATATTCTAGATATTAACCCTCTTTCAAATGTATAGTGGTAAAGTTTTTCCTATTCCTATATATAGGTCTTCAAGTCTATTCCATTGATCAATGGAATAGTCTAGTTTTATGCCAGTATTATGCTGTTTTTATTATAATAGCTCTATACAATAACTTGAAATCTGAGAATGTGATATCCACAGCAGTTTTTAATTATTGCTATTGTTGTTACTATTATCGTTATTAGTAGTAGTATTAGTTGTTATTCTTCAGTATTATTTTGAAAATCCTGGGTCTTTGAATTCCCATGTGTATTTTAAGGGTACTTGTTCAATGTCTGTGCAGAACTGTATTGAATTTTAATTTTATTTTTTTCCTTTTTTGTTTAAATTAAAAACAAACGTGTTTTACATGTCAATCCCAGTTCCCTCTCCATCCCCTCCTCCCCTGCTCCCCCACAGATCCCATATTCCATCCCCTTTTCTGCTCCCCAGGGAGGGTGAAACCTTCCATGGGGGATATTCAAAGTCTGTCATATCATTTGGACCAGGGCCTGTATTGGAATTTTAAAGGTAACTGCATTGAATCTGTAGGTTGATTGTGGTGGGATGACTATTTTCCACAATAATATCCATAAGGGGAAAATTTTCCAGTTTTAGTTATTTTCTTCAGCTTTGTCTTAAGTGTCTTTAAGTTTCCATTGTGTAACTCTTTTACCTCCTTTCTTTGATTTATTCCAAAATATTTAGTTTGTTGAGGTTATTGTGAATGATATTATTTCCCTAATTTCTTTCTTAGTATGTTTGTCATTTGCAAACTGGAAAACTACTGATTTTTGTGTGTTAATTTTGTGTCTGCTACATTGCTAAATATGTTTATCCAATTTAGCTCTTTTCTTCTGGAGTCTTTAGGGTCTTTTACATATAGAATGATATAATCTGTAAGTAAGAATAATTTTTCTTATCCTACTAAGATCCCCTTGACCTCCTTCAGTTGTATTACTGCTGTAGCTAAGACTTCAAACACTACTTTAAATAGTTGTTGCATGGTGGACATCCTTGCCTTGTTCCTGATTTTAGGAGAAGTGCTATGTTCTTTTCTTTATCTAGGCTTCCTGTATATTGTCTTTATTGTGTTGAGATATGATACCTTTTTCCCTATTCATTCCACACTTTTATCATGAATGAATGTTGGATTTTGTGAAAGGCAAATCTAATGAGATGGTCTGATAAGATATTCATGTGGTTTCTATTCCTTAATTTATTTATGTGGTGGATTATATTTTATAGATTTATGTAGTTGAACCATCCTTGAACACTGAACTGAAGCCAACTTGATTATGATGGATAATATGTTTGATGTGGAATTTCATTTCCAAATATTTTTGAGTACTTTCATGTCTATAATCATCTATATCCTTAAGAGTCTTTGAATTTCCTCCGTGTCCATTTTAATACCTCTTTTCTTCTCTAATGTTTTTGATTCTAGCTTTTTGAACCAACTATCCTCTCTACTACAAGCAAACACTCAAATTTATTGTGTTTTGAACTATTAGATCATTTCCAAATATTATGAATGAGTAAATACCCCAGTACTCAGCCTGTTAAATGCAACAAAATAATAATAAATTAATTAATAAATAATAAACTGACTTGATATTGGTTACCATGAAGTACTTGGTTATCATGAAGTACTTGTTCAATAAAGGATAAAGGGGAAATGAGGAAATCAAGAACATTCCTTCTTGGGCTGTTGTTCTACTTAGCTGCTCAGTAAACATCATGATCCACACACTATGATCAGTTCTACAGCAGTAGTACATGTGTCCCAGATACTAATGCTACCTACTACCACTGGAGACCCTGTAGCCACGATCTCTTCAAAAATGCCATTTGCACTCCAGACCCTAGCTCATCAATCATTTCTCAGAAGCAGTGTGTAGGCAACTAGTGCAACTGTCAGGAAAGTATACCTGTGAGCCAGGACTGGTACCAAGATAGAACTACTTGACCATATTTATCTCTATGGAATGAAAATAAATTAGGAGAACCCTAAGAGCTTATGCGATTCAAGACCACAAAGATCCTCATCACTTATGTGAACTGTCATAGACCTGGTTACCAAGGACAACTATAGTCTTTGCAAATATGAACTTCAAATGGTAAAATTTTGCAGACATAACACTAAGCACACTGAATATATGACTGGAGCTATTCGCTGTCACTGCCCTTAAATCCATCCATGGGTGAGGATCTGGCTCTAACACAACCAACCCATTAAGTCTAATATTAGTCCTATTTCTATTACTGTGACAAAACACCTGTGAGAAACAAACTGAATGGAGAAAACACTTTTTGGTATGTCTGTTTTTGTTTTGTTGTTTTGCCACTGTTTCAGAAGTGTCAGTGCATGATCTTTTGCTGATATTTTTCTTTTGTATCTATAGAATACACTCCACCATTGTGAAAAAGCTTAGCTGAAATGAATGTTCATCTCTCAGTGAGCAGAATGCAAAAATTAAGACAGAGCAAGCTTGAAATCTCAATAATTCTGTCAAGGACATAAACCCAGTGAGTTAATTGTCTTCTACTATGCCCCATCTCCTGAAGGTCTCCCTCCAACAGAATCATCAGCTGTAGATCAGGTGCACAATGCATCAGATTTGTGGAGCATTTTAAATTCAAACTAGAAAACAATGAGTGCTTCCCCAGTTGAAAATAAAGAAAAGCAAAACATGATTTCTCCCTTCCCTTTTCCTCCATTACCATCCTCCCATATATATCTCCTTGACCTTGCTTTCAAATTCATGGCCTCTTTCTTCATTAATTATTATCACATATATATTTTTAAAGGAAAATTGTATCACAAAGAATACATTAATATTACAGAAATCATTTTGGAAATATCAGAAATACCTATCAATTTTCTGAAAAAGAATTCCAAGCTTTTTTTTTCTGAGATAAGATTTCTCTGTGTAGCCTTAATTGTCCTGAAACTTACTTTGTAAAATAGTCTTGCCTAGAATTAACAGAGATCTTCTTGACTCTGCCTCTCTATTGCTCAAATTAAAGAAGTATACTATCATGCACAGCTCCAAGCAATTGTTTTAAAAGCTGCAAGGAAGCAGACAGAAAACAGTATCATAAGAATAATAAAAAATTTTTAAATACATTACAATAAACATCCTCTTATGACAATTTTGATTTATTCTTTGAGTTTTGTATGGTTCCATGTTTATTGTCTCAAGATATTTTTAAGTTTGCATTTTAAATTCTTTTTTGATTAATTTACCATCAGGTAATCATACTGTTTCATTTTTCTTGAATTTTTCAAATTTCTTAACATTGTTTATCTTTAGATTCATATCATTGTGGCTAGAAAAGTTATACTTGTTAAGCAAGTATGATTGTAATCTACCCTGGAAATTACTTTGTATGTATTTGAAAATGATGTGTGTTCTTTTGCACAAATGCAATTGTTTTGCAACTTTTCTGCCAGACACATTAAAAGCAAGTGATGCATTTACCATTAGTTAAATATTACATCCTTGTGGAGTCAGTAATTAGTATCTCATACAAAATATGGGTAAATAAATTTATAATATCCTCTAATATATGGTGTCATTGCACTATTCAAATTAATTCACAGTTTTAATGTTTTTAATCATGTTTATGTTTAATATAAGCATATGTTTTATCGCTTCTTAAATTATAGTAACTCAACTTCTAGCCAATCTTGAAGAGGGATAGCTCACATCTCTGAATAATAAGTTTATGAAGAACAGGAAACAGGTTTACAACTATCCATTAGTGAAATATTATTTTAATTTATGTCATGTGTTATTAGTTCATCTCTAGTATATCAATGACTTTTATACATCAGTATATAAAGGGAAATCCTTTACTACCAAAGAAAAGGGCCATCAGAGTATGCTACATTAAATAAATTAATGAAATTTTCAATGGATGAAATCAAAATCCAGGGATACATGGGAAAGTCCCTAAGGATGGGCAAATTTGATTCTCTGCAGATGGTTGCACAGGATGGCACTTCATAAAACATCATTTCTCTGATAAGCTGCACAGCATCTCTGGTGTTTTAGACATATTGTTTACGTCACCAAGAGGCTCAGGTTCTAAAGGTAAGAACTGAACAAGTGCCATCACTGAGGAAACAGAGCAGATGGCCCATCTATGATGGTCTGCCTTCGCTTGGTGAGAAACTGTGCCAATCCCAAGCGGACCCATTGCCAAGTAAAAGAGGTCTTGGCTGAGGATCTGCACTTCCCTTTTCACAGAAAGCTTATTCATTTTCTCAGGCTCTCTTACTTACTACCTAGTTCTATCACTGTCCCTCCCAGACGCCAAGAGGCCCTTTATGACCATTCTGTGCTGCACACCACTGATATGTGCACTGTCGGAATTTCACTCAAGCTTCTTACTCCAGTTCCAGGCTGTTTTGTTTCAAGTCTTTTCCTAGCTTAACTGCTGATGGAGAAATGCACGTTATTTGTTGAAGAATGTCAATGACATTGAATAAATAGAATTGTTGGAACCTCTTCCACAGAATAGGCTTTATTAACCAGCCATCTGTTTGAGCAATTTCATCTCATGTGACTCAAAAATCACTGAAATTTTCATTGAAATAGATTTTTTAAATATTATGATTACTAAGTATGCTTTAAATTTAAGATTCAGGACCCTGGTCTCCAATTTTGTTCAAGGAAAATAACAACACAAATATGAAGACCATCATGGTCCAAGGCTTAACACAGAGATCTTAAACACTAAATTGGGAGGAGAGTGTTTCTTGTTTGGAAGAGGATCCTGAACCAGATCAGAACATAATAACACACATAAAGGATGGGTTATCTGAAAGAATTTTTTTTTACAATTTTACCAGACAGGGTTTCTCTGTATTGTTTTCGAGGCTGTCGGTCCAGCCTGGCCTTGAACTCACAGAGATCCGCCTGCCTCTGCCTCCCGAGTGCTGGGATTAAAGGCGTGCGCCACCACCGCCCGGCCTGAAAGAAATTTTAATCTGCATGGCAAGTAAGTGTACGGGTTAATATGAGACAAAACACTTGACAAGAGTAACCTGAGAGGAATATTTCATTTTGTCTTATTGTGTCAGGGTACACCTACATCATGGCAAAGGAGGTATGGTGACAAGAGCACTAGGTTTCTGATCATATTCTATCATAATCAAGAAGCAGACACAGATTACTTGTGATGCCTTGTTGAATTTCTCATTTTTATTCAGGCCAGGACCCTAATGCATGTGGTTGTGTCATTCACAAAAAGGAGGATATTGTTTATCCCGTAAAAATTTGCTGAGAACAACATCATAGACACAATCAGTAGTTTGTTTCCATGGTGACTCTAAGTCCAATCAAGTTGACAATGAAGATTAGCCATCACAGTAGTGGATCAAACCTTGTCACATTTGGAAAGAAACCTGAAGGAAACATAAGCCAGAAACAAAGGAAAACAGTCTGAATACATAAAAGTCAAAAACAAGTGATGTGTGCAAGCAGAATTACATCAGTCTTGTGGAAAATTTCAGAATCAGGATTTGAGTCTTGTTTTCTATCCAACATTGCTTATTGTCTTCTCTATAATAGGGCACTTTTCTACCACATCCTAATTTGGTTGACCTGCTCCTCAGAGAATAGAATGTGTTCCTGTTTTATTTGCCATTCTATTTTTAGTGTATAGGACAGTGCTTGTAATGTAGCTCAAATATATTTGCTAGAACAGGAATACGAAGCACATTAAGAATTAAAGGATGACTCTTTCAAATTATAAATGATTATTGATTAATCTTTTTTAATGATGAACTTGGAACACTTTTATTTTCTTTTGTTGCTGCACTTGTTATAAAGAAACAAGTCTTCTCTATAGAGGTCAGGATATCACTGAGACAGACATTGCTAAAATTTATTACTGAACAAGACTTCAAAAGAGGCAAGAGGTCACACTTTTATTTCTTATAAGAGGAGAGAAAATATTTGAATATTGAGAAGTCAATGTTTTTATCAGTAATCACATTTCCCTGTGTGTACAGAGAGTTAAGGTGACCTCCCCAACCCTAGAACTTTCTTAACATCTTCATCTTTCATATGCCAAAAGAGCCTTCTAGAGGAAGAAGGGAATGAAGAGGAAGCAGAGTTAGAGGCAGAGAAGTAGGGGGAGATTTTGATGGGTTACTAGAAGGTAAGTGCAGACATGAGACACTACTTGAGGCCCTTGACTAGAGGAAGTGTAGGTTGGATGTGTCTACCAAGAAATCACCCAGCATTCATGGTAGAGATCTGAGAAAGAGCTTCTGGTGGCTCTAGGAGAGTGTAGGAAAACTCTGATATCTGTGAAACACAAGGAGATATTTCTCCATGACAAAGGCTCCAAGCCTTCCCTTTAAGGAAAGAGATTCATTTTCTTGGTTTTATTTGTTTTGCCCATGCTTATCACTACTGGGAATAGCACTCATGTCCTCACAGCATTCCTGTCTTATCCATCATCTAGAAACATATTCAACAAGAATTCAGGCTTCAAGGAATAAGATTCAGAATAGGAGAGTCTGAAAATGGACTGACTAGACAGGTTGGTGGGGAACTATACTGATGAAAACCTTTTGTAAAAACCTCAGCCAGGAGACACTGGCCATGTAAATAAAAACTAATTATAATATCATAGTTTACCATCATACCCACATGGCTCCAGGGTAATAACATACAATGTAGCTAGCACAGCAACAGGGCATCAACCCTGAGAAGGGAGACTTAATGAAGCCTGCAAAGCAGAAGATTGGAAAAAGATACTTTGGAAACTTCAAAACCCTAGCACCTATGGAAATAGAAAGTTAAACCCAGTCCAACATCCTATCCAATTATCATAAATATTCACACTAAAGGCCTACTTATATTGGTTTTGATTATCTTATAAAACACCATTTAACAAAATTAATCAGACACATAAGAGAAAGCATAGTCTAAAGAGATAAAATTCAAAATTCTTAATATCTGTATATTTTGAACACTGAAAGGGAAAGGAAACAGGAGTATGGACGTCATTCCAAGAACTGTCAAAAATTGATAAGCAGCATCAAACCACTGGTCCAAGAAGCTCAAAGTAAAACAAGATAAAACCAAAGATCTATGCAAACTATATCAAAGTCACAGAAATTCAGACAATGAGAAAATACTGAAAGATTTGAGAGGGGAACAGAAACAAGACTCAAACAGGAAAAGGCATAGGTGTAGCTGTAGAGAAATTGGGAAGACAGCTCAGTCTATTAAGCTGGGAACACAACATGGGAACCTGAGTTCTGTCCCCAGTACCCATATAAAATAGCAAAAATGGTAGTATGTATTTATAATTCCAACCCCAGGAAGACACAGATAGCAGGATTCCTGGTGAGTGCTAACCAGACTAGCCTAATTGGCAAACATCAGACAACCATGAGAGATGCTATTTTAAAAAGTAAGATGAATGGCTCCTGAGGATTAATAATTGAGATTGACCTCTAGCCTCTACACACACTCATGCACACAAAAGCATACCCATATTTACACATAAGAATGAAGTTATTAAGCCAGGCATTGGTGGTGCATGCCTTTAATACCAGCACTCAGGAGGCAGAGGCAGGTGGATCTCTGTGACTTCGAGACCAGCCTGGTCTACAAGAGCTAGTTCCAGGACAGCCTCCAAAGACAAAGAGAAACCCTGTCTCAACAAAACAAAAAAAGAAAAAGAAAGAATGGAGGTATTATATGTCAACTATAATGAAGTAAATAACAGATAATTAAAAATAATGGTAGTGAACATCTGGTTAGATAAATTATAAACAAAAATACATTGAGCTCAAGAAAGTGGATTGAAATATTTTAATTGAAAGAACTAAAATACCAACTAAGAATTTTCTATCCTGTGAAATATCTTCATAAGTAAGTAAAAAAAATTCCTAAATCATTGAACACTAAGAGAATTGTACAAGAGCCATCCCTACAAATCCTAAAAGAAACAATCCCTGCAGAAAGAAAATTAACTCAAAACTTAAGTCTACCTAATGAAAGAAGAACATCAGAGGAGAAAATATCTTAATGAAAGATATTTTCATTCTTTATATATATGAAAAAATGTTTGGAAAGTTATAACATTAACAATATTTTAGATGATTTTAACACATGGGTAAATAAAATGAATGAAATAAATTCACCAGAGAGCAAGGGAGTCATAGGGGACGACCTGTGATAGGGAAGAAATCTGTGCTACATGTGAGGCAGAATATTATGACTCAAAGTTAAGTAAGATTGTTTTAAAATGAAAAAAGTAAAATTTAAAAAGAAATACAATTGATATGCCAAGAAAAGATAAAATGGATTCATAAGAAATGCACAAATACTCCCCCCTGCCCTCCGCCCTCTACTTGAGGTGAGTGTAGGCTGGGCTTGGGCATGAAACTCCTGCATAACCCCCTGCTTGGATTTTCCTGGGACTGCTCCATGCTGAAGATAAACCACCCTGAGTCTGGACACAATTCACTCTTGGCCCCCACTCTGCTCTCTGCCCTCTGCCCTCCACTTGAGTGATGGCTCCCCTATGCCCTCCTCTTGAGTGAGGAGAATACCAGGAGAGGCCAGACCATCCAGAGTTGCAGACACTGATGTCTTGGCCCACATACCCACATACATCACCAGAAGACTAGAAGAGAGGGAGGGACCCCACCTGCATCCACTCAAAGAATGGCTGGGAAGATGACAATATAAGAACACACTCAACTATGATAGTTTACATAAGTGACCCAAAAAACTCAACCAGGGAACTCCTACAGCTGATAAATACTTTCAGCAAAGTGGCACGATGCAAGATCAACTCAAGAAAATCAGTAACCCTATTATATATAGATTACAAAAGGGCTGAGAAAGAAAACAGAGGAACATCACCCTTTACAATAGCCACAAACAACATAAAATATCTTGGGGGTAACACTAACCAAACAAAGGAAAGACCTGTATTGCAAGAACTTTGAGTCTTTAAAGAAAGAAATTAAAGAAGATACCAGAACAGGAAAGAGTAGGATCAGCATAGTAAAAATGGCAATTTTGCCAAAAGCAAGCTACACATTCAATGCAATCCCCATCAAAATCCCCACACAATTCTTCAAAGAACTTGAAAGAACAATACTCAACTTTATATGGAAAAACAAAAGACCCAGGATAGCCAAAACAACTGTGTACAATAAAGCAACTTCTGGAGGTATCACCATCTCTGACTTCAAGGTCTATTATAGAGCCATAGTCCTGAAAATAGCTTGGTATTGGCACAAAAGTAGACAGGCAGGCCAATGGAATCTAATTGAACACCCCAATATTAACTCCCACAACTCTGAACACCTGATTTTTGACAAAAATGTTAAAGTTATACAATGGAAAAAAAGAAAGCATCTTCAACAAATGGTGCTGTCATAACTGGATACGGACATGTAGAAGATTGCAGATAGATCTATATCTATTGGTATGCACAAGACTTAAGTTAAAATGGATCAAAGACTTCAACATAAATCCAGCCACACTGAACCTCTTAGAAGAGAAACTGGGAGGTATTCTTGAACGAATTGATACAGGAGACTGCTTCCTGAACATAACACCAGTAGCACAGACATTGATATCAACAATTAATAAATGGGACCTCCTGAAACTGAGAAGCTTCTGTAAGGTAAAGGACACAGTCAGCAAGACAAAATGACAGCCCACAGATTGGGAAAAGATCTTCACCAACCCTACATCAGACAGAGGGCTGATTTCCAAAATATGCAAAGAACTCAAGAAGCTCTCCACCAAAACACCAAACAATACAATTAAAAAGGGGGGGTGCAGAACTAAATAGATAATTCTCAATAGAGGAATCTAAAATGGCTGAAAGAACTTAATAAAGTGCTCAGCATCCTTAGCCATCAGGGAAATGCAAATCAAAACAACTCTGAGATACCATCTTCCTCCTGCCAGAATGGCTAAAATCAAAAACACCAATGACAGTCTATGCTGGAGAGGATGTGGAGAAAGAGGAACACTCCTTCATTGCTGGTGGGAGTGCAAACATGTGCAACCACTTTGGAAATCAGTATTGTTGTTTCTCAGGAAAATGGGAATCAATCAGTCTACCTCAAGATCCTGCAATTCCTTCTTGGGCATATGCCCAAAGAATGCACATTCATACAACAAGGACGGACATATTATCAATTTTATTCATAGCAGCGTTGTTTGTAATAGCCATAACCTGGAAACAACCTAGATGCCTCTCAGCTGAAGAATGGAAGGAGAAAATGTGGTACATTTATACAATGGGGTATCACTCAGAGGACAAAAAACAATGAAATCTTGAAATTCACAGGCAAATGGATGAAACTGGAAGAAAACATTCTGAGTGAGGTAACCCAATCACAGAAAGACAAGCATGGCATATACTCACTCACATATGGATATTAGACATAGAGCAAAGGACTACCAGCCTACAATCCACACTTCCAGAGAAACTAAGAAACAAGGAGGACCCCAAGAAAAGAAGGTATGATCCCCCAAAGAAGGGGAGGGGAACAAGAACCCCTGAGCAAACTGGGATCTTGGAGGGGAGAGAGGAGGGAGGTGGGAAGCAGGGAGGGGAAAAGGGAAGGTAGATGAGAACAGGACTAAGACAAGAAAGGAATAAGGGATGGCAAGAAAGAGATGCCTTTATAGAGGAATCCAGTATAGATTTAGAGAGAGGTCTGGCACAGGGGAAATGTTAGGTGATCCACAGGGATGACGCCAATTAAGAATCTAGGCAGTGGTGGAAAGGCTGCCTTTGATGCCCCTCCCCTATAATGAGATTGATGACTACCTTGGCTGACAATCATAGAGCCTTCATCCAGTAGTTGATCGATGCAGAAACAGGCGCAGCTGAACACTGAGCCATACTCCTGGAATCCAGTTGCAGAGAGGTTGGAGGGATGAACAAAGGAGTCAAGAGGGTGTTGGAGAAACCTGCAGAAATAGTTTATATGACCTAGTGAGAGCATGGAGACCTTAGTCATAAAACTGGGGAACCAGCATTGGACCCAACCAAGCCCTCTGAATGTGGATGCCAGCCAGGAGACTAAGGAAGTCTATGGGACCTCTAACAGTGGAGCCAGTGTTTATCCCTAGAGCACAAATGGACTTTGGGAGTCCATTCCCTATGGAGGGATTCTATTGCAGCCCAGCTACAAGAAGTGATGTGAGTGACTTCGGACTTCTGCTGGTCCCCTGCAGAGGAAGTCACTAGCCCTGGGGAGTGTGTGGGGGTGTGATGGGGGTGTGTGTAGGGGTAAAGTAAGTGAGGATGGGAGGGTGAGGGAATGGGGGGATGGATATGTAAATAAGAGTACTTCTAAAATAAAAAATATTAAAAACAAGAAAATCACAACATGAAAACACAAAGAAAGGGGAAAAATGGTTACAAGGGTAATGAATAAAGGACAGATACAACACAGTGAGTTAACCTAACTATATCATTAACATTTTAAATGTTAACCACTCAAAGCTACTAACATACAGATTTACAAACAAAATAAACAAGACCTACCTCATGCTATTTACATCACTTTAACACAAAGAAACAAAGAGATGGAAAACGTAAACACGAACACTAATTGGAAAAAAATACCAACTTGAATGCATGCAATCTTGTCTGAACATGATATATTAATTTCTAAGAAAGCTATCACCATAATATAGATTAATTGTGGAAAATAAAGGCATTACACTAAAATAAAAGCATCCATTTTTGCTAGATGGTAAAAACAGTCCTAAGTATATATACACCAAATAGTGATCATTAAAACTTATTAGTCAAAACTTGATAGAATAGCAAGAAAAACACACAGGAAATATGCTACAACAGCCTGAGATTTCAACACAACTATGTCCATAACAGATAAAACAGTAGGAAGGTAGTTGACCTGAACAACAGTATAAAGTAATATTCTTCAACACTCCATCTAATACATGCATTCCACCTCATATTCACCAGTGTATTTCCATAAAGAATTTCTGAATAAACATTGAAAGTATAAACCATGTAACAAATAGTCTCAAAACAAAACAGAATTAAACTAGAAATCAGTAATAAAATAATTTATTTCTTGTCTTCTGACTTTTCATCTACAATTGTCTCTTAATTATAGAGAATAGTAGACCCAGCCTCAGGTAAAAATCCTACTTGTTCCTCTTGACTTCAAGATTACAGAGTTTGATATGGCACTCACACTAACATTTGCTTCAGAGTTTTAGGTCAAAGGGTATTCAGGCAACTACATTTGTAATACAATAAAAGTGGAAAGCAACAGCTGGTAATAAATTTCAACCATGTCATTTTTCCACTAAGATTAATAATAATAATGTAAAATCAGAGTCAAACAATCAGGTACACCAATTAAAAGAAATATTCAATAACCACAGTCTGTTCCACTCTACTTGGGGCAAGACATAGGCTCTTTCTCTTTTCTGTTATCCTCCCCCTCTTTAAAATATCAACCTAATGAACGAAACCAGTCATCTGTGTGGCTAGCCATTTGTTCCATGTGACCTTCAAGTTCCCTTCCACCTAGATGCCCCTACATTCCTATATGCTTTATTTTCTTTGCCTTCACTCAAGCACTGCAGAATCAAACATTAGAGTTTCAATAAAGGTTGGCTGACAGACTTTCAGACTCCAAACACAATTACTTTCCTATTGCCAACTTTGATTCAGTTTGTGATTTATGGGCATATGGGGTGTTTTACATCCCAGAGTTCCTTCTTTTGAGCCATGATTTGCAAATGGATATAATAACCCATAAACTGATATCAGCATCAAAATAGAGCCATCCAACTTGAATAGCAAATGGCTGTCAGAAGAACAGGGCAATAAGCCGTTAGGAGGGACACAAACAACAAGCAGGGGAATGGGAGACAACAACTTCATAAAGTCAGAGTTCCACAGTTTGGTCGACACACTCTTCATTTGAGGATAATGTGTGTGATGAGGGCACAATACACACAGACTCTCACTCTCCCTTGGCAAAGCTGCCTTATAACAATAGACTAAACCACAGCTCTGCCAACCCCAAATAGACATGCCAGTCTGCCCTGTTCCAGATTTGTGGCATGTTTCCACAAAGTAATAGTGATTCTCTTGTCTGTACCAATTGCAAGCTGCAGATGGGCAGCCTCATCATGCCTTAATGTCAGACCAAATTCTCCACAGATGAACTGGAAAATTTCCTCACTCATTGAGAAATATGCCAGCCAGCTGTCAGGTCTCCAGGACGCCTTCACTTGCCCAGATCACCAACAAACAGACGGGCACTCACCACAATGATTAGGCTGTGTTTTCAGTTCAAACCCTCTTGTCGTAATGATTACTCCATTTTTCTTTTTTCAAAGACTCTGGAGAATACTCACTAGAAAGCTCTTACCCATGAGAAATTTTTAAGAAGACATGAGAAGACTGTAAAACTTGTCTTGGTATTAAGTATAAAAACATAACCCTCTATGATTTTTCATTGGCCATGAACACATTGGCTGTGGGTCATTTTCGAAGGTGCCCAATAGACTGCACTCTTTTGTTCCCACAGAGATGGGGAATTGGGAAGCAGATGCTCACTCACTAGCTACTTGACTGTCATGACCAATAAAAGAGACAACATAATTTTAGGGGAACTTGCAAAGCCCTGTCACATTTACATAGAACAGAGAATCGGTGATAGACAATAAAAAGATAAAAACATGAGGTGAAAGCTCCTTTCATTTGAATTTATAAAATATAAGAACATTTCTGAGCCTCAGAAGTGTCTTGTTTGGCCTTGTTTAACTAAAGAGAACTCAGGTCACTCGGAAATACTGTACTACACAGTTCATTCATCCTACAGCATTTGTTCTCCATAAAACTGACTCCAGATAACTAAGAGGATACAATTGGCAAGGTGGTTTTCACTAGAAAAGATTTTTTAAGAACCCAAAAGTGCGGGGGCTGGAGAGATGGCTCAGAGATTAAGATTACTGACTGCTCATCCAGAGGTCTTGAGTTCAATTCCCAGCAACCACATGGTGGCTGACAACCATCTACAATTCAATCTGGTGTATATGTAATAAATAGATAAGTAAATCTTAAAAAAAAAGAACCCAAAAGTGCTTTCTGAAAGATTCTTTCAGGGCTGGCTCTTCCTTGTCAATAGTGAGCCTAACAGATATACTCACAAACAACTTTCCCAAGAATGTGAGCCATGGGGTTCATTGAAAACCTACATCCAAAAGCCAGCACAGTCACAGTGCTGAAGACATTCAGAAGTATGACTGACTTTTTGTAGACTCTGATCTTCATCTTTGAAAGTTGCCATGAGTGTTTTATGCATGCTGCCCAATGTGTAGCAAAATCTCTTCAATGCCTTTTCTAAGGAATTACATGGTTCACCCACACCTGCTAAATATACTCCCTGCCTCTTCAGACCTACCTCATCACATCCTTTCTAACACATCCTTTGGGGACTCTAACACCCTTCCAGTTCCATACTGTTCATTTCCACACAAAGACTTTCCTGTTTAAAGCCTTGTAACTTGCCATGTCTACATGAATCATCTTGATTCCTACTCTTTTCACGGCTACTTTTTTCTCTTTTTTTGGTTTCAGTCTTTTCATTTCCTCTGACCTCAGATCTCTGAGTTAGATATGCCTTTCCTGTGCCTCGACAGGATACCTGTTTGCTTTCCCTATAACTGTTTTTGCAATTCGTGTGCATGTTTTATAACCTCTCTCCTCATGGTGGTGAATGCTGTATTTGTTTAGAAAACTTATTTCCTCACAGCTCTGCTATTTTAACTAGCTAGTAATCATTATTTCTTACCTAACTCATCTAGCCTTCTCATTTAACCATAATTTTACTTCCTTAATATACTTACATAAGAACAATGACCATTACATCCACATGGTTCAAACTAGTGCCAGGCACTTAGGAGGTTTCAATAAATGTTATCTCATGTCTGCCCCAATGTTGCTATCAATGATTAGTCCCATGTCCCCTCAGTTTTCCTATTAAGTCTTTACGTTGATGCTATTCTTATATGATGATTAAGTACATCAATTGTCTATTTTCTCTTCTGTACTCCACCATAATTCTCTTCCAATTCAGAAATGTCTAAAATTTTAAGCTTATTAATCAAACAGATTTCATGTGTATTAAGTTCAAATGCTGTGTTAAGACAGAGGAAAGTAAACTGTGTGACCTGTGAAATGAAAATGCTGCCTCCCCCCATCCCTGTCATATTTTGCTCCTGAGGCTTATGGAGGTAAACAGTTCCACACACGATCACAGTCAGTAAACACTAAACACGACCCAAATGGACAGAGCCTTATTAATTACCTCCAATTAATTTCCCATTTATCTCCTTTCACTTGGTTTTTTTTTTGCTTGTCTCTTCAGGTCATGCTGCCACGGTGTAGTTTTACTTTCTGAAACTCATAGCAATGGGCATTGTCTCCAAATTTCAAACCAAAGATGGTTATATTGATTTTCCTTCTGAGTTGTCAGATGTCTGCAAAGAAAGGTTTCTAACTAGGAAAACAATATGTTTTCAAATGACCAAAGCCAAAACAAGGTTTTTAGTTTCAGACATTGCAAAAGTAAATATAGGGATATGGACATGCAATGACTACTGAGAACAATTTTGGTTACTCTAGTAAGGGTTCTATGTGTTTTAAGTCACTCTCATTCTAAGGCTGTAAGGTTTGGCAATTAAATAATAAAGATATCATTTTTATCACTTTATTGTAATTAAAATAATAAGCACTGACTTGCACACTAAAAAATGTTCTATTTAATCACAATCAGAATTAAATTAACTTAGATTTGGGGAAACTGTATAGCAACCAATCACAGAAATGCTATCCATAGGGGAAAAAACCACCAATCTTTTAATTGTGAAATACTATCTAAACTCATGCAGAAGTTTCAGATATTAGTGTAGTATACCAATTTACTGAAATGAAACTGAGCCTTGAAATGTTTACACTATCAGGAGTACACACCCACACAATTAGATTTTAATAATCATTTAACACAATGCCCCAAGAATTACCAGTATGCAAAGCAGTCAATGGCAGACTCAGCTGAAGGTGGAGAATTTTTAACAGGTTTGTAATGGGATTCAGTTTAAGCCTTGCTAGCATAGAAAGTATGGAATTCACTACCAACTGAAGGAATGGGTCAGTTGGGGTTTTTTTGTTTGTTTGATATAAAGGAATATTGAATCTACAAAGAATTATACAATATTGAAAAGATAACTTAAGGTTTGATTACCTAGAAAATATATACCTTTCCTTGTCATACTCCGTACTATCCTCTGTGTCACTTAAGCGTAGGGGGAGTTCATGCTCCCTCCTATAACCCTTCTATTTACCTAACTTCTCTGGGTCTGTGGGTTGTAGTTTGATTATCATTTACTTTATAGCCAACATCCATGTATGAGTGAGTACATACCATATTTGTCTTTCTGGGTCTGGGTTTCCTCACTCGGGCAAGGCTTCTTTCCAACATTGGGACTGGGTTACATTTAGTTGAGTTTGAATGAAGAAGTCCTGTGGAGATCCATGAATATCTCAGATTGATGCTAAGACAGAAGGTTACCTCCTGAAAACTGGGAGCAAAACCCTAATGCTGAGGACATCTTCTACTCAATTCATGGAATAGAGAGGTTAAACCGGTGTGGGCTTGGAGCCTTTACCCCTAAGTTCCAGTTCTTTGGTGTGGAAAGGTGTAACATGAATAATAAAACCCAGAGACAGTTATTGGGGTTCAAGCTGAAGTTCAGAAAAGCAAAACAGTCAGCCACCAGCTCTTCCCTCTATGTCAGGCTAAATTAGGTTATCTTGTCTCCATGGATCCTCACAGTGCCATGAATACTGCACTGCTCTCCACCAGGCCTCAGACTGCAAAATCCTGAGTTCCTCTCTCTGCCCAGCCATATCACTCCTGTCTCTCCCTCCCTAGGGCTGGGATTAAAGGCATGTGGGATCCCAAGTGCTAGGATCGCCTTTGTGCAAGCTGTTTGTCTTTTAGATTGGATCGATTTCATGTAGCTCAGTGTGGCCTTGACCCAACAGAGATACGTCGGTCTCTCAAGTCCTGCGATTAAAGGTGTGTATCACCACTGCTGCCTCTATGGCTTGGACTGGCTTTTCATTGTGATCCCCAGTGGTGTTATTAGATCATAAGCAATATATCAGCACAGACAGGTATTCTTCAGGCTACAGAAAGAGAAACATGAACACCAACCCAGGCACAAAGTCCTCTACCTACAATCTAGCCTGCCTGCAAGATGAGCCGCTGCAGTGGTGACACAAACCTTGTGGGAGTGGCCAATCAGTGTCTGAGTTAACTTGATGCCCAGGCCATAAGAGGGAGCCCAGGCCCCACACAGCTTGGATGGTCAGGAACTGGAGACCGGATAGCCCAGAGACTAAGTCTTAAATGACCAGCCTTAACACAAAACAAAACAAAGAAAGAAAAACGAAGAAATTATTTCTAACAATGTTCCACTCGACTCACAGATCAGTACCTTGTCCAGTCATCAACAGAGTTTACTTCCAGCAACAGTTAGAAGTGGGTGCAGAAACCCAGAGGCAGACAATTATGCAGAAAGAGAGTCTTAATGGGGATCTCCATTGGGTCCCTCCCCTCAGATCAAGAAACCCTTTGCAAGTTGAGGAGGAAGGACTGTAGGAGTCATGGGAATTGGAGACACACCAGAAGGACACGGCCTTCTAAATCCACCAAGTGTGGCTCACATGGGCTCACAAAGATGGAGATGGCAAGCAGGGGGACTGCATGGGTCTGTAGCAAGTCCTCTGAGTATATGTTTTGGCTGTTAAGTTGGTGTTTTTATAAGACTCTTATTGGCTGGTTTTGTGTCAATGACACAAGCTGGAGTCATCAGAAAAGAAGGAGTCTCAGTTGAGGAAATTCCTCCATGACATCCAGCTATAAGGCATTTTCTCAATTAGTGATCAATGGGGGAATGCCCAGTCCATCGTGGGTGATGCCTTCCCTGGGCTGGTAGTCCTGGGTTTTATCAGAAATTAGGTTGAGCAAGCCAGAGAAGGCAAGTCCTAAACAATACCCCTCCATGGTCTCTGCATCATTTCCCACCTCCAGAGTCTTGACATTTGAGTTCCTATCCTGACTTCCTTCAATGATGATTAGCAATGTGAAAGTGTAAGCTGAATAACCCTTTCCTCCCTGGCTTGCTTTTTGGTCACAGTGTTTTATTGCAACAGTAAAAGCCTTAGGACAGACTCCTAACAGAGGAAACAGGAATATCTCTGACTCGTTTGCTTGCTCTTGGATCTCTCTCTTTTCCTCCTATTAAGTTGCCTTGTCCAGCCTCAATATGAAAGCTTTTGCCTTGTCTTAGTTTATCTTTTTTTTCCTGTTTGGCTGTCATCTGTTGGAGGCCTGTTCTTTTCTGAAAAGGAAGCAGAGTGGGAGTGAATGTGAGGGAAAGGGGAGGTAGGAGGAGTGGAGTTAGGAGGAGTAGAGGGAGGGGAAATTGTGCTTGGGATGTATTTTATGAGACAAGAATCTATTTTCAATTAAAAAATAAAGAAGGAAGGAAGGAAGGAAGGAAAGAAGGAAGGAAGGAAGGAAGGGAGGAAGAAGGAAGGAAAGGCATGGCTTTTCATCCTAACAGTATGGCATTGAGCAAGATTAATGGCCAACTTAAAATTCCATAGATTAATACAGTGACTGATAGTAAGTGCCCAACAACTGATGGATCCTGTGTTAGCACTTCATCCCTTATTTGAAGAAAAAGCAGCTCTGCATGCTCTACCTTATGACTCTAAATGCACCTTGGTGAAGCACCTTCACAGTCTTCTGCAGACATAAATCTGAGATATATTCCAGCACATCAAAAGGAAAAATACATAATTGAAAATTCTGAGAGACAGAGAAAGACAATGATGATCTAAAATAATCCATAAATAAGTGAAAGCCTGGCTCTTGTGGCAATTTCTTGCAACAATGTAAAAGCAAAACCAGAGCAAATTGAGTCCATTTGGAAGCTTTCCAGAAAGGTGGGAACTTTTGAAAACTTGCAATCCCAAGTAGCCTAGAATATTTTATATCAAATTTAAATAACATTATAGAAATTGACAAAACCTTCTAGGCCCTTAATTCCTAATACATTCCCTTTGAAACATGCACATTCAATGCCAGTTTGCAAAATGTTCTACAGGGACAGAGTTTGGGTGAGTAGTTTTCTAGAAAATAGATTCATCCACAAAAACTACAAATAAGTTTAAATTGTAACATATTTTGCAGTCCATGTCATGTCTTTATCCATAGTATTTCAAGTATATTTTAACTCAGTTTAAAATGGTGCTTGGAAGAGTAATAGGAATTAGGAAAACAAAATTCACTGTTGTATTTTTCCCTACTTTTAATTCTGTTTTCAAACATCCTTTTGGAGTTTTGTTGTTTGGTTTTAGTCAAACATAAGTTACATAATAAAGTTATCTAACCAAATGTAAAGGAAAAGGGACAGGTGGCATTGTGGTAAACTAGAACATCAGTATTATTTATGACAATGAATTCACTTTGTATACCCTCAAAAAGATTTCCTGAAAGTCCAGTTGAATTGTGTCATTCTTCTATCTAAAACGTATTATTTTACCTCAAAAATACTCTAACTGAAGTCCACAACCTTCAAGGTCATTCATGGTCAGGCCAACTTTTCATCTCTCGTGCCATCACTCGTCAAGATCATGCCTTAACCTCCCATGTCTTGATAAAACTGAATTGCCAGATAGTTGACAGGAGCCAACAGGCTCCTGTGATATCAGTCACATGGGTGAAAGTCGAGTAAGGATAAGTTTTCAAGGAAAATAGGAATTGTTGCTAACAGAAGTAGAGAGTACTTTCTCTTTGCTGCTTCAAATATATTTGGACACATAGCCTCTATAACCTAATAATACCCAATGATGTTTATATGTCTGGTTTATTTACTTGAGTGCATATGCAGATTCAAGTATAAGGGCTTTTTTTCATTGGTGGTGCTTCCTTTATAATATTTGTTTTCCAAATGTGCCATGCTTTCTCTTGCCACTTATCCATTAGTGACAATGTTTCCTTTTCCTGGGAATGCTGTCACTCTTTTATCATTGTTGTTACAAAATATCTGACAAAAACAACTTAAGGACAGGTTTGTTTGGGTTCACAATAAAAGTCCATCGTGAAAGAGAAGTCATGGCATCAGGAATATTAAATGGTAGTCACATGCATCCACAGTAGGAAACAGGAGGACATGAATGCTAGCGCAGCTTCTTAATTTTTTACCTTCAGTATAGTACCTCAGCCCACAGGACAGTGCTGCAGGTATATTCATGATGGATCTTCCTTGATCTATAAGCCTTTCTGGAAATACCCTTATAGACACATTTAGAGCTGTGTTTCCATGGTGATTCTACATCCAGTCAAGGAGATAATGAAGACTAACTATACTAGACTTTTAAAATAGTTATTTGTTTGTCAGAAATTATATTCTCCAGAAATAGTGTTCACTCAAGTAGAAGTCCCATGCTCCACCATAGACCATGCCAGCTACCAGAACCCCAGGTAAGCCTTCAACCCCCTGACTGCCCCAAATCCTTCAGTGCCCACTAGGCCAACACTCTCTTATCCTTATCACCAAATTCCAGCCCACAACACCAGCAGAAGCCCCTTGCTACAGCAGAGACTACCAGATGACAGAACTCCAACCCTCATCTCAGGCAGAAACTCCCTACTTGACCAGAGGCCACTCAAGCAATAAATAAAATACAAACTGAGGGAATTCTAGAACTGGAAAATGCATATAAGCAAATAGGAATTATAGATGCAAACATTACCAACAGAATACAAGAAATGGATGAGAAGACCTCAGGTGTTCAAGATAGCATGGAAGAAATACATATATCAGTCAAAGAAAATGTTAACTCTAAAAATTCCCTGACACATACTATCCAGGTAATCTGGAAGAGAGAACTTCAGGTGTTCAAGATATGATTGAAGAAACAGACACATCAGTCAAAGAAAATGTTAACTCTAAAAAATTCCTGACATATAACACCCAGCAAATCTGGGTCTTTATAAAAAGACAAAACATATGAATATTAGGAATAGAAGAGAAGAATCCCATCTCAGAAACAAATAAAATATTTTCAACAAAATAATAAAAGAAAAATTTCCTAACTTAAAGGAGTATAACATAAATACCAATAGGCATATAGGATAAGCCTATAAAGGTACAAGAAGCTTACAAAAAAATAGATTGGTTCAGAAAAGAAAATCCCCTCACCACATAATAACTAAATAAAACACTAAACATACAGAATAAAGAATGACTATTAAAAGCTGGAGGGGGAAAAGGCAAAGTGATATATAAAGACAGACCTATTAGAATCATATTCAACTTCTTAACAGAAACTCTAAAAGTCAGAAGGGCCTATACAGATGTCCTGAAAACTCTAAGAAACAAGAGATGCCACCCAGAAAATTTTCAATAACCATAGATGGAGAAAACACGATATTCCATGATAAAGTCAAATTGAAATAATATCTGTTTACAAATCTAATTCTACAGAAGGTACTAGAAGGAAAAGTCAAACCTAAGTAGGTTAACTACACCTGTGGAAACACAGGAACTAAGTAATCCCGCACCAGCAAAATCAAAAGAAGGGAAGCAAGTAAGCAACTAAGCACACACACACACACACACACACACACACACACACACACACACACATACAATGCACACATGCGCACACAATCTAACATTACCAGTAACAAAGTAACAAAATTAGCAATCATTGGCCATTGATATCTCTCAATAATGAATTCATTTCAGTAATAAAAAGACACAGATTAAACAGAATATATGATAAAGTAGGATTTGTCCTTTTGCTGCCTATACGAAACACACCTCAATATCAAAGACAGACATTACCTCAGATTAAAGGAGAAAAAAAAAGTGGAAATTTTCCAAGTAAATGAACTAAACAAACAAGCTAGTGTAACCATTTTAATATCTAGCAAAATAGACTTCAAACAAAAATTAATCAAAAGTGATGGGGAAGGTCATTTCATAGTCATCAAAGGAAAAGTCTATCCAGACTGTCTTTCAATGTTCAACATGCCCCAAACATAATGACTCCTGTGTTTGCAAAAGAAAGACTACTAAAGATTGAATAACATGTAAGTCTTCATTAATAATGGGGGACTTCAATACCCCACTCTTACCACTGGACAGGTCATTCAGACAAAAACTAAACAGAGAAATAATGGAGCTAATAGACATTATGAACCAAATTAACCCAATAGATGTCTATAGAACTTTTCACTCAAACACAGAATACATCTTTTTCTCAGTACTTCATGGAACTTTCCAAAATTTATCACAAATCATCATTTTTTTCAAGTCTCAACAGACACAAGAAAATTGAAATTGCCCCTTGCATCTTAACACACCATCATGGGTTAAAGCTGGATTTCAACAACAGGAACAACAGAATTATTACAAACTCATAGAAACTGAGCACCTTTCCACTGAATGACTACTGAGTCAAGGCAGAAAGAAATTAAAGACTTCCTAAAATTCAAAGAACCTGAATTACTACATACTTAAACTTTTGGAACAAAAAGAAACCAGTGCTAAGAGGAAAGTTCATAGCACTAAATGCCTACATAAAGAAATTGGAGGGATCTCATACTAGCTACTTAACAGCACATCCAAAAGTTCTAACCAATCATGTGAAATACTTCTATGACAACTTCAATCTTGCAGAAAACATGAAAGAGATATCAGAAGAAGGAAATATCTTACATGTGCATGGATCAATAGGAATAACACAGTAAAAATGGCCATCTTACCAAAAGCAATCTACAGATTGAATGAAATACCCATAAAAATTCCAACACAATTCTCAACAAACCTTGAAAGGATGATACTCAAATTCACATGGAAAAACAAAAATACAGAATAACTAAAGCAATCCTAAATGATAAAATGACTTTAGAAGTATCTCCTTCACTGATTACAAGCTGTACTATGGAGCTACGGTAATAAAAGCAGACAGGATGATCACTGGAATGGAATCAAAAATTCAGAAGTCAATCAACACACCTAAGGACATCTGATCTTTTATAAAGAAGCCAAAAATACATCATGAGGATGTCAGCATGTAGAAGAATTCAAATAGATCCATATCTATCACCTTGCACAAAACACAAGTCTAAGACGTGAATCAAAGACATCAGCATAAAACCAGATACACTGAATTTAATAGGAGAAAAACGGGAATAGTCTTGAGAACATTGGCACTTCCTGAACTGAACATCAATAGTGCAGGCACTAAGATCAACAATCAGTTAATGGGACCTCATGAAACTGAAAAGCTTCTTTAAGGTAAAGGACACCATCAAATAGGACAAAATGGTAGTCTACAGAATAGGAAAAGATTTTCACCAACTCCACATTCCACAGAGGGCTAATTCCAAAAATATACAAAGAACTCAAGAAACTGGACATCAACAAACCATATAACCCAATCAAAAAAGTTGGGTACAGAGAATTCTCAACAGAGGAATCTCAAATAGCTGAGAAACACTTAAAGAACTGTTCAACATCCTTAGTCATCATGGAAATACAAATCAAAAGTATTTTGATATTCTATTTAACACATGTCAAAATGGCTAAAGTAAAAAAAAAACCACAAGTGACAGTTCATGCTGGCAAAATGTGGAGCGTGGGAACACTCCTGCATTTCTGGTGGCAGTGCAAGCTTCTACAGCCACTATGGAAGTCAATATGGCAGTTCCTCAGAAAACTAGTAATCTATCTACCTCATGACCCAGCTATACAGCTCTTGGGTATGACCCAAAGGATTTTCCATTCTACCACAAGGACACTTGCACAACTATGCTCACAGCAACTGTATTCACACAAACCAGAAACTGGAAACTATCTAACTGTCCCTCAACTGAAGTATGGATAAATAAAATGTGGCAAATTTCACAATGGAGTATTACTCAGCTGTTAAAAAAATGGTATCATTAAATTTGAAGACAGGTGAATGCAACTAGAAAAAATCATCCTGAGGTAGGTAACCCAAATCCAGAAAGACAAACATAGTATGTACTCTTATGTAAGTGGACATTAGCTAAGTAACAAGAAGAACTCAAGGGGGTATACAGAAGACATTTTGCAATTGGACTGTGGCTGCGTAGGGACAGGAACAAGGGAAATCAGTCAGGGGGCATGGAAGGGGAGAGTTCCAGGAGAGATGACTGGAATTTGTGTCATTTGTGGGAATGATGTGGAAACCTAGCGCAGTGGAAACTCCATGGATCCTACAAGGGTGACCTTAGGGAAAACTTGTAATAATGAGGGATACAAAACTGGCTATCTTCTGTAACCAGGCAAGACTTGCCGGAGTAGGACTAGCACATCAACCCAGCCACAAATCCTTCAACCTACCTACTGTCTGTCCTCTCTCCAAATATGTGTAACAGAACTTGTGGGAGTGGCCAACCAACAACAAGTTCTGCTTGAGGCCCATGCCAGGAGAGGGAGCCCATGCTTGACACTGCTTGAATGACCAGGAATCAGAGTGTAGACAGCCCAGTGACCCAAGAAAAAAGCAAATGTAACCGGAAAAAAAATTCAATGAAATGATTTCTAGTGGTATTTTTCCGTATTTATAGGTCAGCACCTAGCCCAGTTTTCATCAGAAAGATGCCATCCAGCAAATGATGGGACCTGATGCAGAGACCCACAACCAAGTACTAGGTAGAACCCTGCAGAAGAGGGTGAGGAAGTACTTGTAGGAGCTAGAGGGGTTGAAGACACTGGAAGAATACAGCCCACAGAATCAACTAAGCAGAGTTCACAGGAAATAACAGAGACTGAAGCCACAATTATAGACCCTTTATAGATCTGAGCTAGGTCCTCCATATATGCATTATGATTATGTAACCGGGTGTTCTTGTGGGATTTCTAACTGCGGGAGTTGAGGGGATTCTAATTCTTTTGCCTGCTCTTTGGACCCTTTTCCTCGTACTGGGTTGCCTTATCCAGCCTTGATATGAGGGTTTGTGCATAGCCTTATTGTAATTTGTTATACCATGTTCAGTTCATATCCCTGGGAGACCTTCATTTTTTTAAAAGAGGAATGGAGGAGAGGAGGAGAGGGCTTGGAGTAGTGGGGGGGAATAAGACTGTAGTCAGGATGTAATTAAAGTATTAAAGAAAAAAAACAGGAAATCATTCTGCCAAATGGCCTTAGATGCTCTTCAGGGAAGCCCCTCTTAATACTTTTTGCTTAGTTTCAGCAAGTATTTTACAGGATGACACTAGCTAACCTTTACTTTAAAATCCCAGGTATAATAATATTTGAAGAATAAAAAAATAAAATATTACTACTGTCTATTGAATAAAATATAGCTATCCATTCAGAAGACCATATCTAGTATCCATCATCCTTTCCATTCTTTCTTCAATCTTATTTTATTAGTTAGTTGTGAGTCTGTGTGCCTATATGTTGGTACTTGAACATGAGTACAGGTCCTCTAAAATGTCAGAACCCAGAGATACCTGATCTACTTGATCAGGAGTTCTGAGCTGCTGGACATAAGTGCCAGGAACCAAACAAACTCTCTGCAGCAACAGTAGGTACTAAGTACTCTTAACCACTGAATCAGATCTATTGTCATTATTATCCATATTCTAATGTAGGATGTCTACTGTTTCCTTCCCCCGTTTCAAGCAACATACTTCATCTGCCCTTATGAATCAAGAACATTCATTTTGCTAGACAGACCATGAAAGCTTTGTTTCAGTATGAGCTGAGATGTTGGGGTGCTTGAGATTCCCTGTTTAATAGCAACAGTGTAAGCACACATGATCTCAACAATGTCATTTACTCTAAATTGGATAAGGGTTAAAAGTAATGACAGCCTTCTAAGACCTAAATCATTTGATAAACACTGCCTTCACCAATCCTTATGTCTTGATGTTTCTCAATACAAACAAACCACCCACCAAGTCACTAATTGCCATGATCTTGGGGACTCTCGGCCCAGAAACCAAGTCACTGAACACTTGGTAGCCACTGTGTACTATTCCTGCTTGGTTTTGGTAGAGATTTGGAATGTTACAAGAAGACAGTTGAAGCTTCTCCTCACTTTCAGTATGTGAGGACTTTAGCAAAAACAGTGTTTACTAAATCCAATGACACATTTTTTGATACTGATAAGGAAACAAAATAAAATGGGCAATTAAAAATCTATGAAAGTCGATTGATTTCCTCTAGTAGCAATTATGCCTTATAATTGCTGGCTGAATGAGGAATTGGCATTTTGCAAAGCCAATGATTGGCGAGGACTCTGGGTTCACTGAATCTCGGTGGGTTTAGAGTTTGAGTTTGGATAAAAACCAAGAGCTGAACAGAATTTGAGAAGCACCTCTGAAGCCTTTCATCTCGAAGCTGGCTGGTGAGCACACGAGGCTTCTGACATTTCTCCCATTCCAACCAGGCTGGAACCCCACTGTAATCAAAATTCACAATGTTCCAGGAACCTAGACTTTGGTTCTCATTAAAAACTCAAAAGACAAAAAAGTCCAGGAGGCCTGCAAGCCAAACCTTTTGACACCGCAGGGAAGGCTTGCACTCAGTTTTATTTTTAAGTTAGCAGACTAGGTCGGGACTCATTTGAAGACTGATGAAAGACTAGGAGCCCATGTTTCATCTTCTGATTAATCCAAAATTAAACAATGCAGAGATTTTGATCACTTGGTCTTTTAAAAAAAAAACATATGTGACAGATAATAAGTAGCCATTTCTGGCATACATAGCAGGCTACATTGTGTTTGCCTTCAGGCTCTTTGGTCCCACCCTTGGGCATAGTCTAAGATCACCTGTAAATCACAATTTTCTTTCAAAGAAACATAATAATTTCCACCTCTTATTAAAAGTAAAGTGAGCTTTTTTTTTACTTCTTGGACATTACTTACCTGCTGCTCATACTCTCAGTAATAATCTATCTTACTTGTGAAAAAAATCTTTGATGAAGTAGATTTGTGATTTATGTAACCCTTGTAGTACATGAAAGGGGAAAGGAATTAAGCATATTTTGCATGGCTCATTAGTTGCATTTGAGTTAAACATAAATCTTTGGAGAATAACAAAGTATTTTGCATTTTCCAAGGCTATTCCCCCCTAAATCAAAACTTGAGAATTAAAAGCCTTCTTAAATAATACATAAGCAATGGTTTAGGAAACTAGTGGGAACTCCAGCATATCAAGCAAAAAAACGTGGCTATTGAAGAGATAAAAATGACTGATAGCCTTCATAACTACTTGTGATCATCCTGTTCACCTTTTTCCAAGTGTCACCTATTGTGACCCCTAGTCCTTTCTCCCTGGCCTCCTTTTATCTCCAAGAACAGTAAGAAATGGCATCATTCAAAACCTCATGAGCCTTTGTCTTCCTCTTTTGTGATTCCCCAAAATACACTGTGATGTTTTGCTTCTGTGGGTGTCCTCCACTAAAACACTGCTCTCCCCCAAGGACTAAGACTTAATTGTCCTTTTATTCCCATGCACATAATTCTTTTACATATTCTACTGCCTATCCACGGCTGTCTACCTACCTACCAAAATTCATTTCGACACATCTGGTAATACAGTTATTTACAGTTTGCATGAAAAAAGATAAACTCATACATAAACTAGGGCAGAGGAAAAATACAAGGTGATTAGTCAGTGCCTAGCACCGTTGCTAGAGTAGATCAGTCATGGTCTCAGCAGGGATCTGATGGTTCACTCAAATTGAATCCATTAAGGAAAGTTGAATAAAGAGACTATTTGCAACGATGTTGGGAGGGTTGAAATGTGGGGAATGGGTAGTTGGGTGTCTCCAAAAAGTAACAGCAATGCTCCTTTGGGAGATTTTACTGTTCTTGTCCTAACGGGGAAATAAGGGAATTTGTTAGCTGTAACCAGAGAAACAACTCTATAAAGAGTAGCTCCCCCAAAAGAGTGGTGGACTTATTAAGGAACTAACTGACCTACAATGTCCTAGCTTGCCAAGTGCTCAGGGAATAAACACAGCTCTCAGGCTTTTCTTGTCCTTGGATCCTTTTCTAGTACTTCTCACTGGCCAAATCGAATGAAGGCCTAAAGACAGTGTGATCCCTTGATACCGTCCACATAGGTATGACCCTAGAGCAAAGAGCAGGGTAACTGCAGGAAAAAGGTAGAAAACTTCCATAAGGAACAGGTACTTACAATTCAGTTCTGCACCTAGGCAGAACACATGAAGCATAATTAGTTCCAAAATAGCACTACATTTGTTACTAATGGTGTATCAGTAGTTTGTGAAAACACAGAGACTTGTAATAAATATCTCCCAGGAGAGCCTGGCAGAGTGACTTTTGCAAAGTTCCCTCTATAGCATGCTTTAGGTGCAACCCAAGGCCAAATACACTGAGCAGTTGAGAATTCGACAAGGTCGTAATAACAGCTAAAAAACCTCCTAGTCTTGTGGTATCGTGGTCTAAAGGTAATTTTTTTTTAACTTAGGGGAAATGTTTAGTTGAATACTATGTCTTTTCTATAGTCCATAAATGTAAATAATTTTCTTTTTAAGAAAGATTATAATAAGAGATAAGGAGCAATTAATGTTTTCTGGCAAAAATAAGGATTGACCAAGAGTGACACCAAGGCTGCAGGCTGCTTTATCGCAGGAATGAAAGACGGAGTCAGCTTCTTTTGTGAAATGCAACATCTGAACAGGCAGTTGGCTCTTCCAAACCCACATGGATGGACAAGTTTAGTCTAAGTTCTCCAAATATCTCAATAAATACATGTTTCAAAAAGCAAGAGTTTAATTTCTGCAATCAGGAGACAGAAGCAGGAAGGTTTTAGTGAGTTTAAGGCCAACCAGGTCTAAATGTTGAATTCCAATCCAACCACAGTCACATAGTGAGACCTTGCCTCAGAATTAAATAATAAATGAAAATTATATTAAAAAGATACACAAAATAAAAATATACATGCACAGATCATGGGTATACACTACTTTTAGCTTTTTTAATGCCAACTAAACAACAGAAAAGAGCATTTTTCTCTCCTCAATCCCAACAGAAACTGGTTATTTAATAGTCTGCTATAGTTAACAGATCTAAGATCCCTTCTGATATCCTCCGCTTCCTTTCATCTTCATGATCACCATCATCTTCATCATCATCACCTCTGACAGTTTTAAATTGCTTCCTCAGCACTAGACATATTCCTAAGGGCTTTATATATATATATGTATATATATATATGTGTGTGTGTGTGTGTGTGTGGATTCATTTAAATCTCATATAAATGTAATATGCATTGTATAGGTGAAAAAACTAAGGGCTTCTGAGAGCTAAAAAAACTACTGAAAGTCACCTCACAAGTTTGGGAGTCTCATTTCAGAGACCTATCCCTTGAGATCACATGCCTCAAACACGAGCTATGTAAGTATATTGGATAGCCTTCCTGTGAAGTGAGAAAAGTCAGAACCAAGAATCATTTCTCAAGTTACAGTTTTAGCTAAATACTACCTGGTAGTAATTCCACGAAACGTCCTTATCTACAAGGCATATTAGGGGCAGCATGAATTCAACCCAAGAAAAATGAAATATGAGTGTTGCATGCTAGAGTTCTACTTTACTGAAATCACAATAGACATAACAGACTCTGAGAAAATAGTCACTGAAAGAAGCTCCCTTTCTCTTTTGTCCTTTGGGTCATATTTACCTACACTACCAGTGGTATTTGTCTTTCTTTCTTTACAGGTAAGGTCATTCAGTCCAAAGAATTAAACCCAGACTCTCACACTCGCCAAACACCAACTTTACCACTGAACCTGGCCCTGAAACTTGATTTTCACATGGTTCTTGTAATTCTCTCAGTTTCCTTCTATCTGTATGTTTCTGGTCTATACCTTTACAAGCTCATAGACCACTTACCGGTATTCAGTTTGGGAGTCTTCTGGACACATCTGTTGTCCCTTCATTTTTTTTACTCAAAACTCTTCCCACTAGGTACTGTGTTTATGTGTACAGATGTAAAATTTACCCATTTGAAGGTGATACTCACAGTTGCATCAGCACCCCAAATTTCGTTTTCAATTGCTAGAACCAGTTTTTCATCTTCCTATTGAAGTAGTGTCTACAGTGTCCCAGGAGTCTCTCAAGTAAAATATGTGCAAAGTGAGGCTCAGCATTGCCATCCTAGACTTTATTCTCTTCTTTTGTATTGTCTTGGGAAGTAAAAAAATTAATCTTTCATATGCTTACCAATATTAGGCATCACCTGTGATTCTTTCTTCCCGAATTAGTTTTTACCCATATCTAATCATCATCAAATTCCTTTGAATCTTGTAACTAAATCCTTCTCAAACCTAGTCCATCTTAACAACATTTTTGTCCATCTTAACAATACTAAGCATCTTTCATGCTGCCTTTTATCCCTTTGGTTTTTGCTAATATATGTTTGATTAAAGTATGTAGTTATTTTCTTGATTCACCCTTTTTATTCAATCTGTTATTTTCCTTTCAAATATATTCAATACTATGTCTAAATAACTGATGCTCTTATATGCCCATATGATCATGTCTCTTTTTTTCTCCCTAAAACATATCAATGGTTTTCCACTTACAACAGAAAACATCTTGTGTTTGTGGTAGGCCCTCTCCCTACAACCTCTGTCTGTCCCTTCAGTTTCAGCTAGCGTTTCATATTTGCTCACAGCTTCTACTCAAGTCCCGTATGTTTCACAATCCATCACACCTGCTGTGCTCAGTTCAGAATATGACATAAGCTATTTTCCTGCCTGAAGGTGTTTCTCTTTCTTTCTGTTCTATGCTTTAACCAGTCATCCTTCAGATTTTAGCCAAGTGTTGCTTCTTAAGAAGTGTGTACTGAATACTTACAGTATTTTAGACTTTCATAAAATTAAAGTCCTAAGCCTTTAGCATTTGTTTTATTTTATGTTTTCTTTATATTAATTGCATCAATATGTAGCCTCCATACTATATTATAAGCTACATAAGGGTGTACTACAACTATTTCCTCCAGGTTGTACATGAACATCAATGCTTTCCACATGCTATCTTCATGAGAATGACTCTATAAATGATTAGAAAATCCCCCAAGACTATCACAAGGTCTACATGAGGTCCTCATAAAGGTCCTTTTAGGATTGCAATGGTTACTATAAGGTCAACTATTGATTGGAGTAGGACTTCTCCCATACATTAATTACAAAATGTACTGGTAGTGTACTGCCTGTGAATCATTTATGTTCTTGTAACTAATCCCAATTAGCTCATTCGTTCACCAAGCTTGATTTGGATAAAGATTTTCTTTGCTCTATAGGTATCCACTCTTTCTGGGATGAATAGACATTTCTTTATGGCCTCCCAAGAAAAATCATATAAAATTTTGAACAAGACATACCTAATAGGACCAAAGATAAGCATCTAGAGCAATTACTTGCATCCATGCCCAAGAGATAATGTACCTCCTTGATGAATGTGGTCCACCATGTGAGTCTGGTGATGTTCGAAAATAGATGAAAGACTGGATAAATATATTCTGAGCCCTGAAAATAGTTCTATAAAATAGGATTGTAAAAGAGTCATTGCAATAATTCTGTGTACCTTCGTGAGGGTGATAAGACTGAGACTGAGTCTCTGAACTGGGAAGTTAATTAGCTAAACATGAGAAATGAGAAAAAGGGAAAGCATACAAAGGAACCTGTCCAGGTCATTCAAAAGCAAATGAGGCAAGATTCCTGCTAATCTGAAATTCTTAAGGAAAATTTTTAACAAAATGTCAAATCCTGTGCTTGTGAGCCTCTGAAAGTCTTTAAAGCATGAACATTTCATAATAGAAATTAAAAAGAGAGAGGTCCGTGTAATCCTTGATGCACCAACTAATATGGAGGAAGGAAATGCTATAGGATGTTAACCACTTACCTGCTCCCTAAAGGGTTGACCAACGCCTTCAGATAAGGCTCTTACATGATATACACATTTCCCATATTGAATTGTAGATTCATTTGTCCTTTATTATGCCTATTATTAAGGTTTAGCTGGATACTAAAGCTTAGCCTACCTTAGTTAGTGGAAATCACCAAAGGAAGCAGTGAATAAATATGTAAATAGCACAGTGAAGACTAAAACAATAAAAAGATTAAGTTCCTTTTATCTTGCTATGTGAGTATACTGCAGAAAATATAATGGTGGTGGTTGCTCTACTAAGATTCACCTTGCATATCATCATTCTAGAGTTTCACCTGAAAGCCACCCCATCCATATGACTGTACCCAACACTGAACAGTTGAAACAAGTGATGGGATATTTTCATACTGTTTGTTGTTCTAATACTCCCTTATCTACTAAGACTCAAGACTAATTCAACTTGCCTGGAACTGTCAGCAGTGAACCTTCAGAATATTTCCCCAAGGTTATCTTTACAATTTTATCATTTTTCATGAAAACATGAATTAGGACTTTGCTTTGTAATTTAGAACACTCTGTATAAAGGAATCTTTACATGGATGATATAAAGCCAACTTTGAATATATTACAAATTTATACAAGCAACTGGATGAACACAGAAAAGAAAACAGTGAAAAAGTTAAAACAATGAAACTATTTTGCATGGATGGAAAAAAGGCACTAGTAGAAGCAATGGTTATTGAATGAAAGCAAAGGAATAAGTAGTGAGTTACTCCTTGTGAGTTTTGTTTAAGGAAGCCCAAATACTGCACAGGCAATTTCTACTGCCATTGGTTTCATGAAAAAAAAACTAGATACTTAAGACACTATTGCTGATGACAGCATATTTCCTCATTGCAGGACATGGAAAAGCCATGTTGGAATTTCCTCTTGACCAGCTAGTTCATCATAGTACCTGAAGGTACTGTGAGGACTACTGGGAGAAAATAGTCACCAATTGTTCTGATTGACTATGAACCCTGCATGTTATGCTATCATCATACCAAACAATGTATTTCTGAAAGTATAATAATTGTTCAACTATTATTGATACAACCAACCACATTTCCATTTTTTGTTTTTTTTTGTTTGTTTGTTTTTATGAGACAGGGTTCACATTTCCATTTTTTAAGGTTCGTGTCATAGAAGGAAATTCATGTTAGGTACTATAAGCTGGGGTAATCTGTAGTTGGGAAATCATAGGTCATTATTTTGTTAAAGCTGTTTGATGTGCTTTCAATATCATATCATATCATGCAATTGTTTCTTACAAGTTGAAGATAACCATTGTCATCTTGAAGCACAACAGCTCTGATGACCTTCACAATATCCTCAAGAAAGCAATCCAATTAACAGTCATAATCACAGGTAGGAGTAAGATCATAAGATTAATGAGTTCATGAGATCTTCACAAATCCATCGTGGAACCCTGTGAGGAACCTTCTTGAGGTTCTATTGAACAGTATAGAAGAGGTGAGCAATTGACTAGGACTTCTCAGTGGTGCAAGTTTGTATTTGAGTCACCCATGCTTCCATAATTCACACCAAGTGAATTCACTGGTTCACAAAGTTGGACTTGGATAAAACCCTTGGTGACTTTCTGCCTGGGTAAAAAGACTTCTCTTAACACCTCCCCAGGAAAAAACTCAGGCAATAGAATGCAAGTGATGTAGTTCTTATGTACTAGTTCATCATTCAGCACAGCACCTTGAAATTTGTAGGTGCTCCTGGTACCATATACTGTTTAGTAGCATTGTGCCTGTTGTTGTAATGCTTAAATGAATAATACTGAAAAAGAAGGGTATCCTCATTTTTGCTTATGTCGTTTTCAGTTTAGCATAAGAAGTAGGCCATGATAAAAACAAGTGCAATGCATTGTGTGGCAAGGGCTAAAACAGAAAAGGTTACAAGGAGAGTCCAGATGTGGAACATTAAGGAAGGCTTTCCAGAAACAAAGCCATGAAGAAGGAATCATGAGTTCTTGATGTGCAATAGTTCACAGTAATCTAAGCCAAAAGGCCGTGACTTGCAATGACCACATAGCTAATTAGAAAGGAAGCTCAACTCAACAGCCTGGTTCCCCCATTTGCTTTTAACTCTACACTCTATTGAATCCCTAAGGTATGGGAAAGTCAAGAGACAAGAGGTGTTCTGAAAAGAAGGTAGAAGAAATGCAAAAACTTTGAACTCTAATAAACCCATCATATAAACCTTAGAACGAAATAATAAAATACTGGCTATAATGGAGAGATTGGCATAGACCAAATAAAAGCCAGAAAACCATTTACTATATCTCACCTATTAAAATCCCGTGGAACATGTGTCCCTGGAAGAATGCAAGTGACTGGATGAACAAGAGTATGGAGTCAGGAGTCCCTTTCTGGCCCCCAAACAGATTACCTTATTACAGATAAACTTCTCCAGTTACAAACATGGTTCAAGAATGGGCTCTCAGTGTGCTACAAACAAATTCATTTGCAAAAGGTTCATATTGCCTCAATGTTTCAGATTTTCAAAGCATTTTTATCTTACCAAGTCTAATTACACGATAAGGGAAAAACACAAGGACAAATATGTAAACCACTCCCACTGCAAACAATATTCAAAAAGGATATGTTTAAAAAGAATACAGTGAGCTGGTCCTTTCATCCTCAGAGCCTCGACGGATTCCACAGAAAGAGGGAATGGCAATTCTAGATCAAGCATTTTTGCACATATTATCCACAGGGAAATCTAAATCTATAACCATCATCATAAAATGAAACGAGAAGAAAATCAGAAAGGAATGAATGAAGGGCAAGTGATAGCCATGGGGCACACAATAATCAATTATTAAAATGCCTTAAAAGAGCAAAAAAATGCTTATCAGATCAGCAAAGCATCTTTTAATAAATAATATGATTTGGGTTTAATTAATGGCCTAATTACAGTTTTACCCAATAGGCTCAAATGCTCCAAAGGAACAGTTTGAGTCTCTTTGGTAGATAATCTGTGTTTTAAAAAATGTTCTAATTACATATTTGCTTGAGTAAATAATGTGCATTTTACAAAACTGCCTAATGATATATTTATGTGACTATATTTACCCAAATGGCCTCTCATTCTGTACTAATGGAGCTGGGATTACTGTTCCTAGCAGACATGGGGTAATGGGATGGCTCCAGCCTTCACCCTAACACCCTGCTATTCTCACAATGCTCTCACTTTCTCTCAATTCCAAATACACCCCTGAAAGCATATGACCCACTTATTCATGATTAGTTTCAACAGAAAAATAAAAGACGCTCCCTCAGCCTTTTATGTAAATACGCTTTGCATAAAGGGGCAGATTTGAGAAATGAGTATTGATACCATATAATGTTCCTTTAAAAGTCGATAATGAGACTGTGGTCAAGGCAGAACATTTGAGGCTTAAGAAGCTGCATAATTTATTCAGTTCTTTATATAGTATCTTTCAAGACGCTACAAAGAATATGTCAATGTATTAAAATCAAATTGCTATGACATAACGCCACATGATGGTCTGTGTCATAGAGCAGTGAAGTCATAGAAATACTGAGTATGAGCATACCAGTCCTATGATGCCGTGCATTTATTTATATCTTTTAAGTCATCCTCCTGTTTTATATATGTAAATCCAAAAGCATTGGGTGCCTAGCCTTTCAGAATATTGCACAAAAGCAGTAAAAACTATTTCCATGTTTACAAACTCTAATTTAGTAGGAATGTATTATTTAAAAGAAGTAACATTCCATTCTCAAAACAACTAAGATTTCTTAGAAAATGCAATTGAATATGGTATCTATTCAAAAATTAAAAATAGAATTACCATATGATCTAGCTTCTGCATATATATACAAAAGATTCACAGGAAGATCTTGAAGAGACGTTTGCACACCCATGTTCATAGTAGCATTTACAGCAGCTGAAATTAACTCAAGTCTCCTTTCATAAACAAAATGTGGTGAACAAATGAAGTTGAATATTCTTCAGCCTTATCGAGAAAAGCAGTTTTGATGCACTCTATATCATGAATGAGCCTTGAGAACCATATACTAATATGAAATAAACCAGTAAGAACAGAGCGTTTGCTTTATGATTTCATACAGGAAGTAGAATGGTGGTTACGAGAAGACCAGGGAAGGAGCAAATGGCTAATTGTTATTTAATGGGGATAGAATTTCAATTTGTGAAATGAAATGTTCTGAGTATTAGTGGTACATTGTATGAATATAATTAGTTGGGCAGAACTGTATATTAAGAAATGGTTAAGGTACACATTATGTATAGTGTTTTTCTTAGTCATATACTTTCTAGTGCATTGAGATGTTTAAGGGTGTCCTATATTAATTTCATTTTTATTATTTCTTGCATGTTTATTAAGCACGTGCTGTGTATTTACGATTTTATATATGTAACACATAAGGGCCTTATTACACTTCTAGATTAATATGGGAATTCAATATATGTCTTGCTGATGTGACAAAATACCTGACAAAAGCCACTTAAGGAAGAGAGGGTTTATCTTGGCTCACAGTTCAAAGGTGAACTCCTTCATGTGAGAAGTAATGGTCCCAGGAGCCTGAAACAACTGGTTCCACAACAATCAAGAAGCACAGAATTGATGTACATACACTTTCTATTCAGTATATACAACCAATATATTTGTACTTTTTGTTCAGTCCATGGAAAGGTACTATCCACAATTTGGGTGTGTCTTTCCACCCTACATCTTCCTATTTTCTAATTAGACCCTCATGAACACATTCAGGGATTTGTTTCCCTGATGATTCTAAATGCCTTCAAGTTGACAGTCATGATCAACCATCACAATATTTCATCTACTGATGTCTTAATAAATCACATCATGTTTAATTTCTGTAATTGCCATCCCAAGATAAGAGTCAGTCTCCTGGTTTAATAAACCAGGAAATCAAGGCACAGGGATGTTAAAGGAGAGAGCTGACACTCTAAGTTAGATTCCAGGTTATGGACTCACCTAGAATGTGGACTGCTTGCACAGTTATTTGTGTCAAAATGGTAAGAGATGAAGGAAATGACCACAAGCTGGTCCCTCACCTTTCTTTAGGCAAACATTGTTCTTACTTTTGTATTCAATGAACAATAATTGATTAGATCTCCTTTATAATGGCCTTTGTCATTAAAATAATTAATCATAATGGTGATAAAATTTCCTTGAAAAGTTATTATGAATCAAATGCTGCCTTTCTACTGTGCTACCTAAAAGACCATAATTAGCTCCATATTTTGAAGATAAAGAAAGTGAGGTTTAGTGAAGTTAAATAATGGGCTCAATTCACAGACTTTGTAACTAGAAGAGGCAGGGTCAGTATTCAAGCCTAATCCTTCAACCTGATCAATACATCAGCCATACTTAGTAATTACTCACATGACCATATATTTGATAGAAAAATAAATAAAAGGCCTATCATTACAACAAAAGAGTATAAGGAAAGGATTTGGTTATCTAATGCCCATACAATGGAGAGAAATCTCTATCATACAACCATACAAAAAGTTCATCTTAGGGTATCAAATTCTGATTGAATAAGATTTATCTTGACATTGTGGTACACACTGCCCATCCTCACTTAGATAGTACGTGATTCACTTCAAAATCATCATCAGTATCCAGTAGCACTAGAAGTTATGACCGGGTATCACATTCATCCTATGCTACAATGAAAATGTAAATACTCATGTAAAACAAGATGCCAAAGGGTCTACTATGGTCCAAGGAAGGGGTGAAGCATTTATATTTTCTTTAATTCTAAGGATAAAACAAGACAATTTACCAAACCACATACAGAACAAGAAGACAGTGAAAATAATTTGAAAACTAAGAAGAAAAATATGAGAGAAAGAAAAATATCAAAGAAACAATTAACATTCCACACATTCAGGTACAGCCTACAGATACTAGGCTTCCTAGAGGTCATAGCAAAGTTGGATATGCAATAGATCACACAAACAAAATCAGAAAAGCAGGAATCAGATGTAGCTGATGTCATTTTCTAAAATAACTTTTATAATAGTAGAAAGGCAACATCTGAATCAGAATAACTTTTCAAGGAAATCTTATCACATGATGATTAATTATTTTAATAAGAAAGGACATTATCGTCAATCATTGTTCATTGAATACAAAAGTAAGAAAAATGTTTGCCTAAAGATGAGGGGCCAGATAGTAGCCATTTCCTCCATCCTTCACCATTTTGACACAAATGACTGTGCAAGCAGTCCACATTCTAGGTGAGTCCATAACCTGGAATCTAACTTAGAGTGTCAGCTCTCTCCTTTAACATCTCTGTACCTTGACTTCCTGGTCTATTAAACCAGGAGACTGACTCTTATCTTGGGATGGCAATTACAGAAATTAAACATGATGTGATATATTAATTCATCAGTAGCTGAAATATTGTGATGGTTGATCATGACTGTCAACTTGATGAAATTTAGAATCATAAGGAACACAAATCCCTGAATGTGTTCATGAGGGATTAATTAGAAGATAGGAAGATGTAGGGTGGAAAGGCACACCCAAAATATGGCCATCATAAACAAAATTATTTGGGCACAAAATAAATTCAACTTCTCAACAGAGGGTACAAGAGAGAGTTGCATATAAGTAAATTTAAGTCAAGGGCAGAGTCCTGTACTTTTAAAAATGGAATGCATGACAAGCATAACTAACTGTACTGATCACAGTGACATCGTATCCCTCTTGGATGAGTCATAAGGCATTCCAATAATTGCAGGGACTTGGGCCCTCATTATGAGCACTAATTGTGTTTTACTATAATTGGGTGAAATTGCTACTTGAGAGTTCAAGCTGATAGAGTGCCAGATCAACTAATTTTCACCTTAATAAATGTGTAATTATTTACTAAAAATTTGAATTCCATGGCTGAAACCCTTATACACTGTCACTTGGGGTAGGTCTTACGGTGCTCCAATGATCCCATAGCTCAGTCCAAAAGAGTTGTGATTCTGAATAGTGAAATGCTGGGTACTTATAGTGTAGCCCCAAAGCACTAAAATCTATTCAAATCCAACAGCATCTGAGACTGCTGGCCTGCGGGAGTGCAGCAGTAGTACCATCTGTTTACTCTGGCCCTGATTGCCTGGATCAAGTAGGAAATTGAAGGCACTAAGCTGAATTTTCCTGAAACTTTGCAGTAATTGAAAAGAGAAGGTGGTGAAGAAAGAAAGGGGGAAACTGTTTGGCAACTTAATTACATTGGTCACTCCTCAGACTGCATAATAAAGCTAAGGCATATTTTTGAAATAGTACTAAGCTATGAGTGCAGCAGAAGTAGACACATTCTGTTAAAGGGCTGGATTCAACACTTATAATTAGCATATGAAATTCAGCCCCAGGGTCATTTATTATTGAAATTGCCTTGAGGTGAGCTCCAAAACAATTTCATCTCTTGATTTACCTCCTCCTCCCTTTCCTAAAATTAACAAATGGGATTCATGGGATTAGCCTCCAATGAGCAAATAGCCTGTGATGAAAAGCATCCATGAGCTAATTCTTGGCAGAGCCCAGAAGGGAGGTGCCAGGAGGACATGGGTGGATCATGAGAGAATTGGTCGGAAAGCTTCGTGTTCCCAGAAGAGAACAGGCTTCAGTGGTTTCTCTCAAGTTTTATTGCACATTAGCAGAACCATATGCTCTGCTCGTGTAGGCCGCACCTGGAAGCACATTGGCTTCAGACTAAGGAGGAAATTGGGAAGGTTTCTGTTTAGAGAATGTGGCTTAGGATGACAACAGAAGCTGCCCCTGCCCTCAGTCTTCATATTACACTGCTTGCCACAGTCTGTCCTTGAGATTTTTTTCCCAATCTATGTCCACCAAAAGAAGCAAAACAAAACAAGCAAACAACGAAGCACGCAGGAGAAAGGAGTCTGCCTTTCACAGAAGAGTAAGAAGGGGACCCACGACTAGAGGGCGTAAGAAAAGAGAAGATTCTTCCTTTATCAAACCCAAACCAAATTGTATGTGCCAAAGTCACTGGATTTCGAGTCTGCTTCATAGGAATAAATATTTTTCCCTGAGATCAGACTTTATAAGTGTGCTACAGATGCTGTCTCTTCCAGCCTACTGAAAACCACACCAGTCAAAACTTGCTATAGGATCAGTAGAGTGAAACTTTTTTGCAGCAACCAGATGTTCCACAAACCCCTATCCTATGCTGTGTCCCAGCTCATAGCTATGACATCCCAGCACTTCCACATTGTAGACTTATGGTTGAAGCAGGCCGTGTTTGTTTCTGTCACTCACACTGGGCTTACACTAGCCTCCTGACCTTTGAACTCTACTTTCCCAAAGCTGCTCACATCTCACCCACCTGAAGCCTAGCTTCCAACGCTTCACTCCCAGGTATGATCACCACCTGCAGCCTTTCCTGGCTCCTTATTACCAGACCATACTCTCTGATTTGCTACTTTCGGGCTCTTGGTAACAAATGATAATTTGATTAAATATTTAGACAAAATGCAAAAATGTCACATCCTCTGAGAGCATATTTATAGTTAGGAGGACTATGCACCTTAACTCATGGAAGCACCTATTGGTATAGCTTCGGGAAGGAAGATATTAGGAAAGCAGGACTATCCAAAAAGTAGTGGTTTCCTGGCTACTCAGAAAAATCATACTTTATCATGTGTGATAGTACTGGATTCAAGTAACAGAATTTCTAGCTCAATTAGACAAAATAATAAGGATATTTATTATCCCCTGTAAGAAGTCCCAGGTACAATGCTGTCCTGATACTCTTCTCTGTGCAATTCATCAGCACTCTCCACCCTGCCCCCAACTAACCTTTCTCATGTTGGCAAGTACTCCAGTCATCCAATATAGACATAGTGAATATCTCTATTTTCATGTCTCTATTATCAGATACACATGTTAATTTACCCATTAATAATCTTTCACATATATACACTAGCCAGATTAAGTCCGTATTCCTTCCTAACTCAGACATCGCTACCAGAGCATCCTCATTATACTTGTCTCAGGCTTTTCATACACTCTATTACCAGCTGCATTAGAGAGTATACAAACCAGATGTGCTGATTCATGCCCGTAATCTCAGCCCTGTGAAGATGGAAAGAAAATAATTGCAAGTTGAAGGCCACTGTGGTTCACACAGTGAGTCTAAAGCCTGTCTGAGATTCACAAAGGGACCCTGTTTCAAAAGGAAGAAAGAGATGGGCTAGAGAGATGTCACGTTGTTTAAGACCACATCTTACTATTGCAGAGAAGCAGAGTTCAATTCCCAGCAATGACACTGGGTAGCTTACAATCACCTATAGCTCTCAATCCAGGGGATCCAACACCCTCTTCTGGTTTCCATGGTCACCTGCATGCATGTACACACATACGTGCACACACACACACACACACAAGGGGAGAGGGAGGGAGACAGGGAGGGAGAGAGGGAGAGAGAGAGAGAGAGAGAGAGAGAGAGAGAGAGAGAGAGAGAGAGCTCATGCATAGCCACATAATTAATTTTTTTAAAAAATCTTTAAAATAAGAACAAATAAAAATGAAATGATCCCCTAACAAGTTTCTTTACATGTTGAGCCAAATAAAGCTTAAAAGCTAGCAGTTTTTATATCCTTAATGTATATTGGTTTGAATTCCACTATCATATTCCAAGTTCTGCCAAAAGATTTATTGATTTTGTTTTGTTTTGTTTTGAACTTTGAATTATATTACAAAAAATGAATTATACTACAAAAAAGAAAAAGACAGGCTAGAAGACATGGAGCTTGTTGGTGATCTGCTTGCTTGCTCTGTGCATAGTCCTGGCTTTGATCCAAGCACTTAAAGGAAGAGAGGAAGCAGACAGGAAGGGGCACAGTTACAATGCAAGATAAGTGATAGAGTCTGATTTTGAATAATGAAGAATCAATTACATGGTTGTAAATTTCCTTATAACCTTTGACCTTTCAAGCAACTGGGGTGGTTGTTTTAGGTCTCTCTCTCTCTCTCTCTCTCTCTCTCTCTCTCTCTCTCTGTCTCTCTCTGTCTCTCTCTGTCTCTGTCTCTCTCTCTCTTACACACACACACACACACACACACACACACACCAAATCAGAAGCATGTGAGTGAAATATGAAATATTTACAACACCAGCAGAGTGTTCACGATGATGTAGAAATCAGAAATATTTTTGACAGTAGTGACAAGTCAAAAGTAACAATAGTAAACAGCAAAGTGATAGGCTTTTCTGGGAGCTGTGAAAAATAGGAAAAAAACTACCCTTTGCTTTAACGTATGTGTTTTTGTATGAAGAGTAACACCAATGCCCTTTGCTCTAAATATTCTAAGTGGCAGCTCCTTCTTTATCGGGAGCTAAAGTATTTCAAAGAGAAGCAAAATTCCAAGCTTTTCTCACGCTATCATCCAGCCGTTGGTGGGATCTCTGGCCTGCCTCTCTTTATCTGCACAGAACCTTATGACACCATGATCCCCACTACAGTTTCTCACAGATTGGCAAAGTCATGAAATCTATTACCTGAACTTACTCCAACTAGAAATACAAGGTCTTTACCTCGAAGACCTGGAATAGGCTAATACATCTAAATTTACTTACAAATAGTTTTTGGCTTAAAAAACTCTTTGTTTTTAGAAAATAACTGAGTTATTTATAGTTCTCTGTGTAACTGTAGAGAGAAAGAATGTGTGTGGGAAGTTTCTTTGAAATAGAATATGTAAATCTTCATGTTTAATCTCTTACTGATTAAAAGATTTTTCAAAGTTGTGAAATAGAAATAGAAAATGAAGACATTTGTAGAGCGGTGATTTGGGGTAAAAGGCTCAGTTGCCTATATCAAATTTCTTGTGCAAACATAAGGTCAACATAAACACATAAGTCAAATGAGATCCTCAAGAGAAAATTTGAGGTAGGAGATCTCTTCACAACACCTAGGAGGCAGAGAGCAAACCCAAACACCTGTGTTGTTCCCATGACACCTCTCTTAGTCCAGAAGAATAATATCATGTAAAGTACAGCCTATGACTAGCAAGGCACAACACTCATTTCCTGTCTTTCCAAACAACTCTTCCTTGTTAGATCCATATCTACCCTTCCTCACTCATTTTGACAGACAGCTTTGTCTCATGAAAAAAAACAAGTATAATATTGACTTTTAAGAACATTGCTATAAGTGAATATCACTAAACAGCTAAAACTTAACTTTAGCTTTCTTTGAGAAACTGCCTGAATCAATGTTTGCCCTTTCTATAAGCCATGTTTGGCAGCCATCTGCATTAAACCATATGCAAAGCACAAAAATACCTCACTTTGCTCAAGCATGTTATCATGCCTGAAATTCTCACCATTATAATAATTAGATTTTTTTAAAATTACACTGAGCACTCACTACATGAGGAAAATAAATTGATTGTGGAGAATACAAAATCAATTCTATGATATCTGTGTTATAGGATACATACATCATTGTGATAAAGGAAGCAATTGAAAATAATTGCATTGTGATTCTGTATATGTCAAAAGAAGACAGCAAACAATACCCCAGAGAGTCAAGCCAGGGAAGGTGTCACCCAACTAAGACCTTTGGGGAAATTTGTGTGCCTAATTAAATATGTGCAAGGCACCTTAAAAGAAAGATTTTTTATCAAGAATATAGTGATAGAAAACAAGCAGAATAGGCACATTTGTGAAACCATGGGGAATTGTTTTGTTTACACATTTCCTTCAAAACAGATAATCCAACATGACTCAAACTCATTAACCCAAAGACACTGTAGAGAAAGACTAGCAGACACTAGAAACAAGATAATTGGAAGAAAGATTTTGATGGTCAAAATAAGTCCAATAAAATAAAAGACTAAAAAAAATAGATGAATTGAAAGTTCTGGAGGTTTCTAGCAGTGTATGGAGTCCCTAGACAACGAGCTGTAGGTGCCAATGTGAATCTGGACTTTGCAATTGATTTTTGGACAGGATTTAACCTTAACATGGGTTAATATGCTTTGACAAAGCAAAAAAAGGAAATAAATCCAATGGTACACTGCTCAAGAATGAGGACTGTATATATATATATATATATATATATATATATATATATATATATATATTGAGGTCAACCTTAGGGGACACAAAGAAAATCAGAGTGAAGGTTACAGCTCTGACAGGGACCTGGGTTGGCCTTGCTTCAGTCTTTTCTGGGTCACACTGACATGAGGCCCAGAGACAGCTTTCAAATCTGCAGAAGAAGTCAGCACACGCTAGAATGGAAAGAAATCCCACACCCATTTGCTTTTAGCAGGGAAGGAAAAAAACACTCTTCAGAATAGTGTACCACTTGGAATAAAATACTCGTCACTACTTAGGTTAAAAACTCGTAAACCTCTGAAAATGTCTTTGATGATTGTGAGAAAATTAAACAGCATGCTGAATGACAACAGAAAAAAATGTGCTAAGGATATAAATACTTAACTTATAAGAAAAAAGTATAAACAGCTGAAAACTACTAACCAATAACCAGTAAAAGGCAATTTGAAAAACTGGGTACCACTTTGGAATTGTTAAATAGGCAATTTAAAAGTAATATTTGATGAAATTATATTAACACCATCTCAGAACTAGGGCTTTAAGAATTAGTATGAGGCTTTGATTTGGTTATTTCATGTCTGAGAGTTTATTTTATGGAGACATATCTGTTTAACAGATCACGCTCACATCATAATTATTCTAATAGTAAAACATGTGCAACTTCAATATACATCAAGGAAAATAATGTAAATGCTCTGTTTTATAACTAAAACTATGACTTGAAAATGCTACATCACACAGTTAATAATTTTTAAAAGAAACTCCACTTTTGCAATGGCTGGGTTCAATAGTCTGCTTTGGCAAGATACCTTATTATTAACAGAAGTTGAGGTTTTTTGTTGTTGTTGTTGTTGTTGTTTTAAGGATTGGTGATAATTTAAATGCTCACCTTAGAAACTAGGGAGTGCTCATGTTTGATTTTGTTCCAGTGCTCATATTTCATATTTGATTTCACACACACACACACACACACACACACACAAAAGATGACAGGAATAGAAGAGGAAAATAGGAGTAACAAGAGAGTGTAACTAAGGCATTGCTGGAAGATGGGGGCAGCAGGAGAAACCCTCATGAGGATAAGGCAAGAAGTCTGAGCACAGATTGTCAGTGATGAGCAGTATGCTATGTAACTAATCCTTGTTGAAGACATACATTCAGGAAAGCCCTGCCATCTACACTGCTGGCTGCTATGAGTGACCCTCTTGTAACAAGGCAAAAAGAGTCAACAAGGACAGATATTTAACAGTGGCAGAAATGGGAGTATATGATCCTCAAAACTTAAGTTCCCACAGAATCAAGACAAAGCAAAATAAAACCTGGGAGGGCTTCAAACCTCCATAGTTCAGAATTAGAGCATGGTTTCACTTAGATGAAACCATGATTTCCTTAGATGGCCCAGCTGACTCCCACAGAATATAAAAGATAATAGCAAGGCAAAAATAGTAATAGTAATAATAATAAAGTAAGATCTGTGTTTTAACTCCCCAAGTAAGCACTTAGCTGCAATTCTGTGCTGTCTCTCAATATCGTGCCTATTTGTGTGTGTTCTAAGAAGATACAGGAAGCATAGCAATCATAGAACAAGAAGGTAAGACAAGAGAGAAGAAGAAGAGGGAACGTTGGTTAGACTAAAGCATACTTCCCAGGTACTGAACAATCTACTTAAACACCTATGAGAGAATAAATTGTTAAAAGAAGTCAGATGGCAAAGATAAACAATGAGCATTTTCTATTGCTTTTGTGCCTCCTCTGTTTTTGTCTTGGTTTTCTTTTTTAACAGTCATCTGATAATAACAGAAAAGTGCCAAGTTTCCGAAACTCCAGATCCAGAACCAATGAAAACAATATGGGTCTACATTACCTTACTTTCTTCCTTTTTTTAAATCTATAAGCATAAAGCCATACCAGAGACGATTTGGGCGAATGAGAGGCTGTTGCAGCCCTTTGTTATAGCTCTCCCTCTCCAACAATAAGAGTCTGAGATTCCTCAGGCTCTCCAATATTCTGGACTGAGAGGAAGAGTTTGCAGAATAGAGGCCTTCATCGATCTCTCACTCATCAGTCTTGGATTGAGGACAAGCTGTGACAAAAGACTAGACCTCCAGGAGCCAAAACAAAAGGAGATTTGATATGAGGTCCTTCCTCTAACACAACCACCAGCGAAATCAGTGAACTTGTATTGAGAAAAGAACAATAACCCAGCATGCCAAAGGCGATTACCGCCGATGGAGGATATGACAGACAAATCTTCACCTTATTTCTTTTCTGTTCTCTTCCCACAGTGTCATCAATCTCTCCTTCGCCTGGAAGGCAGCAAAGCATCTAAAAGTGCAGCAGCAGGCATGACAGGCATCTGAGATCCACTCCTGCAGTGAAGTTTTCTTCACCTAGGATTTAATGCAGGCTGTGATTCAGGAGTAATTTGAACTTTATTTTACCTATCACTGTGGAAATTAACTGTAGCATCCTTAAGTCTAAGTATAGAGGTCAGTAAACCAACCACTCTGCTGTCACAGGGACCATGTGAAAAAAAAAACGGCCAAACTCGGGCTTCATGCTGAGCCAGAGTCTGTAAGTTCACAAGATCCTATGTTGTGTTTTATATACATTAAAATTTGAAATGTGCTTTAGGGAAACTTGGGAGGTAGCACCCCTTGTCACTGCACAAATTGCTTGAGTATGTCACTCCATGGTAGTAGAAAAAAATAGGCTTTGCAGCTCTTCTTATTCCTAGTGTTCAAATCACAGCACCAGCATACTGTTGGGCAAATTACCCAGCAATGCCTGGTTCTCAGTTTCTCAGCATTAAATGATAAAATGTATAACTGCAACACTATAGGGATTGAACTAAACAATGTAGCTAAGACATCTATTCTAATGGCTGGGGCAGTGAATATTTAAAATCCTCAACTCATAGTGTGGGGAAGCCTTTGAGACCCATCAATCATCAAATGCCTACTTGACCCCAGGGAGCTTAGCTTAAGCCTTTAAGCAAAGTTGGTGGATGCAACCTCTTCTCATTGTTTTTTTCTTTCTCAGGAGCTCACCCTTAGGTAATAGCAACCTGGAACGTGTCTTCCACAGACTTCTGCTGAACTGGAGATTTGGGACTGAGTGTTCGTCTATGTTTCTTTGTTTTGTTTATTTTAATTGGCTTCCCTTGCTTTCCATTTAGTTAAGAATCCCCAAGAACAAAATAGTAGTAGGACTGCAATGGGGATGGAAAAAACGAACCAACCATTCGATTGCCTGTGTACTGAAGAAATTAGGACTTAAGGTAAATAATGATAACAGCCTGCTAGGCCTTAAACAGGAAAGAGGTTGATTCACAATTTAGAAAACATGTGCCGAACACAGATATTTTTGTATTATGCAAGAAAGCAGAGATCAAATAGAAAGTATTTGCCCACTAATGTTTTATGGTCTGTAAAAAGTGCCTGAATAAGTGGTGTAGCAAAAGGAACGTGTGACATTTGGACACTAATACAAGGGGGGGTTTATAATATAATTTTAGAATTATGATCCAATTGTTGGCAAAATTTGGAATACAGAAAAGCCGGCTGGGTACAAATCCAAGGTTAGAAAGTCAAAAAAAAAATAACATTGTGAAACCTTCTATGTTTCCTTTTAAACATTTTCATGTTAGAAGTAACATCCTACCCATTTGGTATCTCCCTTGCCAGAATGAATCTTTGAAAGTACCTAATGTTGGTACGGAACAAGTGACTATTGGTATAGGAATAACTGCCCTGCGTCTTATAAAATGCAGATGACAAGTAAGTGGGGTCAGGATTATGATAGTCTATGAAAGAGTAAACCAAATTATATACACATTTATAAGAAAAGTTAAAGAAAACAACATTGACAGAGATAAGTAAACAGAAGCCTCTAAGAAAATCAGATCTCAAAGATGCCCAAAATCTACCTATCCTATATCCACAAAATCTCCACTTGAGCACACTTAAGGAAGAAGACACTATGTCTACCTACAGCCAATACTGAGTCCAAAACTGAGTTACTTTTGAGTTCTTCTTCCTGAAACCTCATCACACTCAGGGCATCACACCCAGAGGAACACACCCAGAGCATCACACCCAGAGCATCACACCCAGGGCATCACACCCAGAGGATCACACCCAGAGCATCACACCCAGAGCATCACACCCAGGGAATCACACCCAGAGCATACACCCTGGGAATCACACTCAGAGCATCACACCCAGGTAATCACACCCAGGGCATCACACTCAGGGAATCACACTCAGAGCATCACACCCAGGTAATCACACCCAGGGAATCACACTCAGGGAATCACACCCAGGGCCTCACACCCAGGGCATCATACCCAGGTAATCACACCCAGGGCATCACACTTAGGGAATCACATCCAGAGCATCACACCCAGGGAATCACATCCAGGGCATCACACCCAGAGCATCACACCCAGGGAATCACACCCAGAGCATCACACCCAGGGCATGGCTGGAGGAAGTATGTTACTGGGAGTGGGTTTTGAGAGTTTACACCTTTATTCGACTCTCTCTCTCTCTCTCTCTCTCTCTCTCTCTCTCTCTCTCTCTCTCTCTCTCTCTCTCTCTCTCTGCTTCCTGTGTACAGATAAAAATGTGATTAGCCAACTTCCAGTTCCTGATGCCATATGCCCTCTTGGCCCACTGTTATGGACTTTATCCCTTTGGGGAAAAATATTTAAACAAACTCTTCCTTCTTTAAGTTTTGCTTTTTGTCATGGTATTTTATCAAAGCCACGGAAGACTAACTAATACAGGATGTCTTCAGAACACAAGTCATCAAATAAAGGCCATTTGATCTTGATTTCACAAGGACACCAATTTATCCATTTTTTTAATTCGCCATGACTGCTTTCCGACCACAAAGACAGATGAATAAATGCTAGAGATTATAAAACCATAATCCCTAAATATTTATTCACTGGCCTTTTACAGAAAAAGCCTGCCAAATTCTGCTGTAAAGTCCCATGGGAAAAATGGTCTCTATGGTTTTTAAAGGAATAAATTAATTAAATGGTGCTTATTGAGACAGAAAAATATAATATATGCTTTTGGAACTTGTAGAAGAGAATTAGTGATGGAAGAAGACAGCTAGTGTTTAGGTTAAGGTATCCTCATAAGCTGAAGGATGACCCTGGGGATAGCAGGGTCTCATCTTCAGAACAGGTGTCTAGCAAAATAAGTGATTGAGGATTTGATTAAATGAGGATCCTGAGACAATGAGATTTTCTTAGATTATCTAAGTAGAGCTCCAGATGTCATCATAAGTGGTTATAAGAGATAAGAATGGAGCTGAGAAAACAGAGGACCACAAGCTGAAGTTAAAGCTATAAACAGTTGGCCAAGGTCACTAGTTACTGAGGATAGATGTCTCTTACTGAGATGTCCCAGGGCATCTATCCTCAGTAACAGGCTTCTCCTCCCAGAAAAGATGAAGCAAGTATTGTCCTCAACCTACCTACACAGCTGAGAATATGTTGTGAACATGGAGGCAGGGATTGGAACAACATGATTATAGATCAAGATGTCAAGGTTTGACAAAGCCATCTGCATGAACTTATCTGTAGGAATATCTTAATTTTAAAGTTCTGACTTCTAGAATTTGGGAGAGTAAACTTTTATTATATTAATGCTACCCAAACTATGATTTCTTAGCAGTCAGTGGAACCTAATAGAGTCCTGGAGAAGAAAATCTGGGCAAAACTGTGCGAAATAGTTGTGGATGGGATTTGATTTTCCACAACATTTAAAGTAACATAAAATTTGTACCTATTCCATTTCCATTTTGCTCAAAGAAACTGTCGAGTTAAAAATAAGGACTGATTTCAACAACATGACTTCTAAGCAAGACCTGAAAGAGTACAACACAAATAGGCATGCTAATGTAAGAGGGGGAAATTTCATGGGACCACATCCCTAAACAAAAATCTACAGGCAATAAGAAATGTTGACAATGAGAAGTATCTTTCTCCAGGGATGAGCCCCAAGTTAGCTATATGATACCAAGTGGGAAACTCTGAACTCATATAAATACAAGTGACACTAAACAGACTGAGTATGGAACTATGAATTCAAGAGGAATACGGGAGGAGTTGGAAAGGGGAAAACTGTGTAACTATATTTTAATTAAAAAAATAAGATGAAATAAATGAATATTTATCATAACCCTTAAAGTATCAAAACCCTTAAAACTAGCTCTAGTTGTTAGAATAGTTCATTCAGTAAACTGTTTGCCTTAGACTCGAGGTCAATCCCCAGAACACTCATAAAAATGTTGGCATTTACATGTAACTCCATTGCTTGGGAGGCGGGGTGGGGAAGGGTATACTGAAATACAATTCTCATTTCCCAACATCAGAGGACTAAGGTCTGCTGGCTGCTCACATGGGATGCATGCTTTTCACTGTCATCCACTCATTGCCAAATCCCAGACTCGCTCCCTTCACTTTTACGGTAACATGACCCTGCTCTGCAAATACACTCACAAGTTTTGGGTTTTATACAGCATCTATTCTAAATATAAAAATTCAACGCAAACTCAGAAAAGAAAAAGAGATTCTACTCAGCCACTAAAAAGGATTACAAACTTATTTGCAAGCCAATTTCTGGGTCACTATCACAGAAGGTCAGAAAGGAAGGGAGAGAGGAAGACATTATCTCAAGTTAGAGGACATCTGTGATTAGATTAAATTATGGCAACTCCTGTGGCAGAAAATAAAAACAGCTTTTGCTTCAGAAAACAAAAGGCCTCACTGCAAAAGAGAACCATGAAAATGTCACTGGAAAGGGTGGTGACGCATATATTTGGAGTTTGGGAGGGTTTTTTACATACATAAAATGCAGAGAAAAGAGAGGACCACAAGCTGAAGTTAAAGCTATAAACAGTTGGCCAAGGTCACTAGTTACTGAGGATAGATGTCTCTTACTGAGATGTCCCAGGGCATCTATCCTCAGTAACAGGCTTCTCCTCCCAGAAAAGATGAAGCAAGTATTGTCCTCAACCTACCTACACAGTGATTTGAGTAGCTAAACTTAAAGCACAGGAAAACACAGCTGGTAAAGTTAGAACCCTGCTCCCCCTCGCTAACAAATGATGGCTGGTATTTCCTCAACAGCAAGGAGCATACATTTCCTACGAACTAATTCAGACAGCAAAAGCTGAATGTGAACTTCAGGTTTCAAACTGTAATCTTTCAATAAATAAGTGTCCGTGTTTAGTTCAGATGAGAAGTAGAGGGGGACAGAAATAGCAAATTAGGAAGAGGGAATGGTGTCCTCAAACAATGGCCCAGGGAGTGCAGGAAGAAATCTGGGTGCTGCAGGTAGGCGCTGAGGCCTTCACTGAACCTATATTTGATTTTGCTTGCCAGCAACTAGCATAGGAAGAAAGTACCATCAGACATGACTGGGAAGATGACCAGGAAAATCTGACTACTGCCTCTATTGTCTCTGACCAGGTCTACTGTCAACTGCAGCTTGGACTGAGCCAAGCTCTTAATCACAGACCTGCTGACGTTCAGCATTCCCACCATGGAGTCTATATTTCAAATTGCCACTAGACTGATACTTATTCATACCCCATAGAGGCACCCTGCCTCACTCAGAGCTAAAGCTAATGTACATGGAGTAACTTGGAAGGTCTCATCTGACCCTGTCCCCTATGGTTTTACCTTTCATTTCTTTGATTTAACCTCACTGGCCTCTTTATCATTCTGTTCTCTGCCCTGATGCTGATCTCTGCTCTTCTCTCCAAGTACCACTCACCAATCTTACTTACTACTGGCTATGACTCTCACCTTTAAGCTCCGTGTTTAACCTTGCCTAGTCATTAAACCCTCCTATATGCTCTCAAACTAAAAGCCCACCCCCTCTACTTCCAATCCCCATCTGCTTTGTTGAAGTTTTTCTTTTTCTAAGCATTTATTCCTTTCCAAAATATTGTTTAATGTATGTTTCATTTTTGCTGACTATCTCTTTCTACCTCCAAGCTCTGGAAATGTTGAGAGATGGCTCCATTCTAGTCACTCTGGTATGCAATCCTTGGTAGGTACTCAGCAATATTAGATAATAAATACAAAGTAGAAAATTGTATTTCATAATTAAGAGATTTTAACATGGGACTATATAATAGACATGCATATTAATGATTTCTTTACTTTGGCAAATACTTGATATGTTCTATTCTATGCCAGGCACTGTCTACATTCTATGGGTAGAAGAGTTGGGACATACCTCCAAGAGATTAAAATATACTTTGTAAGACATAAAAAATAAATAATAAAATATTTTAATGATATTGGTGGGAGTTTCTAAGACAAAAGGGAAGCAAACAAGGAGGAGAAATGACTATGATATTTTTAAAGAACTAAACAAGGTAGTGTATAAAATTAAAAGCCTCTAGGGATTTATGAGGCAATGATGGAAACTTCTATGTCATTTAAACAGTTGTACTTTTCCTATATTTTGGTCTTGTCTAAAGAAAGTTAGAGATATGTCATATGAGTCTCATGAACTTACCAAATGGCTTAATGTTCACTAACCACTTGTGTCCTGCACAGAGAAAGTGCTATCCTTCCTATGGACAGATAGTACAGTTAGGGTGGTTTTCAAATGCATCCAGAAATTCCAACAAATTCCTGTATTTAATGATGGAGTGTGGTTGGTGGAATAGAATTTGCCTCACATGAATTCCACCATTTGAGTAATGTCTAGAGGAGCCACACTCATATCAAAGAGTAAGCCTTCAAATAGTTCCCTCAGGTGAGAGCAATATTCAGGTATAGAATTTCTGCCTTTTGTTTCTGTGAAAGAAGCAATGGACATTATGTGTGGGAATTCTAGACTTATCCCCTGCATATCTTCCAACCTAGTTAAACCTTATACCAGCATACTTCCAAAATTTACCAAGATACCTGACCCTTGTCTTTGAAAGTACAAGGCAGAAGCCCTCAGCTTATAAACTGTAAATAAAAATGTCAGGTGTCACTTCTGAATGGGAGCATCTCAATGCTGTGCCCATAATCTCTGCATCACTGAAGCAAACCCTGATCATTGTAGTGAGACAAATGCATTATCCCACCACCATGAAGTCTCCAAGGGCTTGAGTTTCTAAATAAATAGTGGACACAAGTGCTATTGGACTTAGAGGAAGGATAACGTTTTTTGTCTTAAGCTACTGACATTTTTCTACTGGCTCTAGCATTACTTAATCAATGCTTATCAATATCCCAGATGAGTCCACATTGATCATACTTATAATCGCCTAGTTTCTTTTCTCCCCATGCTCCTTAGGAAGACTTATCCTTTAAATAGTGTCTACTTGGGAGAAGTAAAGCCAGTGGTGGAGATGAAATTTATGCTGCTACATGATCCAGATTATTAGAAATGGTTACTTTGACAAGCAATACAGAATACCCCAGAAATGTCCTCACATATCCCAAGAGATTTTATGCCTGATTTCTTGATGAAACAGAAGGGTTATCTAAAAGCTTACTGTCTTAAATGTGTAACAATATGGTCACCCCGATGGCTGTGGTAGTCTTAATGAGAATGGACTCCATAGATGCATATATTTGAATACTTAGTTCCCAGTTGGAAGAACTGTTTGAGAAGGATTAGGAGGTGTGGCCTTTAGAGGAGATATGTCATTGGCTTTGAGATTTCAAAAGCTCATGCTGTGCTCAGTTATCTTTCTCTTAGCTTCAGTTTATTGACCAAGATATGTGCTTTCTACACTTGATCTTAGCCAAAAGCAAGCCTGTTTCTAACTTAAATTTTTAAAAAAAGGAAGAAAAAAAAGATATGTGCTCTCAGTTACTTCTCTAGGACCATCACTACATGTCATGCTCCCCACTATGATGGTCATGGACTCACCCTCTGAAATTGTCAGCCCTAATAAACTCCTTTTTCTGCAAGTTGTTTTGGTCATTCTGTATTATCATAACAAAAGAAATGTCACTTTGTTGGAGGAATGGCTCATGCGTGCAATTCTTACTCTTGGAAGACAGACACAGGAAGATTACTGTAAATTTAAGGCTACCCAAGGTACATAGTAGGTTCATGATTAGGCACGATAACGTATGGGATACTGACTCATAAAAACAAACAAATTGGATTAGTGGCTCAGAAGTTAAGAGAGCTTTCTGCTCTCCTAGGGGACCCAGGTTTGATTACCAGCATGCACATGGCAATTCACAACCGTCTGTAACTTCAGTCCTAGGGAGGCTGACACCATCTTCTGACCTCTACTGACATGGACACACACATTATATATATATATATATATATATATATATAGAGAGAGAGAGAGAGAGAGAGAGAGTTGTGAATACAGACAAAAATGTCCATACACATAAAATAATAACACAAAGTTAAAACAAACAAAAACTTGTAGTAATAATAGAAACTCCCTGAATAATGAATGAGAAAGGGCAACCACACAAATCATTGTTCCACCTTTGTTGCTGCATCAGCTCTTACAGGGACTGTGAAACACCAACAGTGACTGAGAAATTATTTTACTACAAAAGGAAAAGCAAGGAACCTTATGTATGCAGCAGCAGCCTTCCTATGAAATTGCTGCAAAGGGTGACATCCATTGTGTGCTCTATGACAAAACAGAAGATAGCACTGTAGCCTACAGCAGGGTCCTATTGGCTCAAAGAGCTGATGGACTGTATCAGGGGTAGCATCCCAGAAATTCCACCATAGAGTTTCAAGCTCAAATATAATTTACTAACTAGATTTGTAATAATCCTCACTTATACTAGAATAGAATTCATGGAAAAGGTGTCAATAGAATCATCACCTAGCGCCTAGAGTTGGTTGCAATAACTACACATAAAAGCATAAATGATTAACATATTCAATGTATCTTGGTGTTCAATTCTCTTTTCACAAACACACGAAGTGAGTCTTACTGCAATCAGGAGATATCAGCAGCAATAGGACAGTCTGAAAACCATAGTCATGGGATGTTATACCAACATGTTTTCTAGTTCTAAGGTCACCTTTACTTATATTTCTACAGCATTTTCTTTGAAATTTATGTAATAGCATGTGGAGACGGTCTTCAAATGCCAAGTACGCACCACAAACAGCTCTAGGTTTCTTAACCTGCAACTTATGAGCTGTTTTAAGGATAGAAAAGAGTGTACCATCCAGATCAATCGTTCCAGAAATTATCTGTGAGCTGAAGAGCCCACCACAGTTCCCAGGCAGCAGCCTGAAGCCGTTTTACTTTCATCAGAAACGATGGATGGAATGGAGCCCACTTAGTTCGTGGCTGCCAGCGCTCTTCGTCTCCCTCCCACAGACACATACAGGATAGCTGGCAGCTCCTCTCTCCCTTCCTGTCGTTCTCACTAGGCTAAGGAGTAGGCAGAAGGAGGAGGAGAGGGAAATCAGTGTCTGCCAGAGCACTTGCCACGTTTAGAGTTGCCACTACAGGCCTTCCCAGCACCCAGCATTCCTCAGGTGTTCTGTGGGGCTCCAGGCAGAGAAAAAGATGCAGACAACTCACCCAGGCATTTCCCTAGAAAAGCAGGCCCCAACACCAGAACCAATAAGCAAGATAATTTTCTCCCTGATCAATCCCTCATGTTTTTAATAGTGGGATTGGAAATTAGGTGGCATTTTGTACTAAACCCAGAAAAATCTTCCTGAATGAGTTCAGAACTGAGCAAGAAAGAGGTAAGCAAAGAGAAATGTGGGAGACGAACTGAACATTGATGAACTTGTCCATGGTCCCCAGCGGAAAGAACCCCGCTATGGGCAGTGATGGGCACCCAGGCAAGCAGGTTTAATTGGCAAGTCAACAGACAAACTTGTGATCATGGTCTGCTTCCCACACTAATAAATGTCCCAAGTGCTCCTGGCACAAACTGTCAAAACAAATCTCGATTTCCTCTGACTTTTGTTGATAGGTGATAGCACTCAACCAAACAAATTATGAGTCTGCTATATCAATGCAACCTTCACTCTCACAGTCAAATATGTCAGGAAAAAAAAAACAAGCCAAGAGCCTCAGCCCCACAGAATCGTTCCCAACAGTAAGGGATCCACCTTCAGTAAAATGACAGGTCACACTAGATGAACACCTCCGGACTTTCACCTGGAGCTATAGGCCTGTCTTCTTTAATTTGTTCAGTCACATATTGCTTACCTAGAGACGCCGTGCTTCACATAACAGCTAATAAGACAAATGTGTTCTTGAACTTTTAGGATTTATAGATGAGTAAGAGAATATGACAAAGCACTGGGTAACTACAATACAGTATCGCACAGCCAAAAACTCAAAGACATACAGCATTATTCAAAGTTGGCACAGAGTGGAAACAATCCAGATGCTCGTCTACTGATGAATCAGTAGACAGAAGTAAACGCAGATATGATATCCATGAAAAGAAGCAGTCTGCAGCTATGGAAAGGATAGAAGTGCTGGCAAGAAACCTTGAGCACATCATACTAAGAAAAAAACAGTCAGACAGAAAGACCATGTACAGTATGATTAGAATTGTGTGAAATGCTCAGAATAGACAAACTCATAGAGACAGAAAGCAAATCAGTGGCCACCAGAAAGGATGGAGGAGTCTGGGGATGACTACAAATAGAAACAAGGTTTCCTTAGAAGGGTAATAGGAATGTTATCTCATATATATACTGGTTGTTTGCATTCCTTGAAAGAGCACATGATAAATTATAGTTATGTGAATTATATTTCAGAAAAATAATCCCTATAGGAGAAACACCCACAAAGCCTTTGGTTTAGTGAGGAGTGACTCTACCCTGACCTTCATTGAATATGCCTATTTTTATGAGAACATTTTATGAGAAGGCAGTCCATGACTCACCTCAGAATAAAGGTTCCAGAGCTCTAAATGAAGACTCGAGCAGTACTATCAGGGTCTTCAGAAATAACATATACACACCACCTGTTGTAAAGAGCTGCCCAACACAAGCATAGAGCACTTTATATTGAGATGAGGCCTCCTTACCCACCTTAAGCTAGCAAAACATCATAAAGTCATGCAACCTGATTACCAGAGTCTCTGCCACCAAATTCAAAAGAAGAACCTTAACAGCAGGAGAAAGGGCAGTGACACCTCAGAGCAAGGCCCCCTCCTGCTACCTCACAACAGGCTCATAGAAGAAGACCACAGCTGTGGCTGTCTCCAGCAGTACCTCTTTCACTCATACCACCCCATGCTGGACTGTCAACAAACTGAACCTCATGGAGTCTCTAACTGGCTCAGATGCATACTTCTTCTGTGCCCTGTTGATGGTTTCTCCTGCAGGGATCTCTCCTCATTACCCTGCTGGATTAACTGTTACATAGCACACAAGACTCAGTTCCATGGCAGTCTTACTCAGTCCCACTTTTTGATGAGAGCCCCTCACACACCTTCCTGTAACATATAGTCTTCCCGCCAGCTGCATGGTCCCACAGCTGTCTCAGCCCCCAAATGACACACAGAACACTATATTGATTATAAATGTGTTGGTCATTTGCTTGGTTTCTTATTGGCTAGCTCTGACTTAATTATTATCCTGTAACTGCTAATCTGAGTATTTCTACTTGGTGTTCTCTTGCCGGAGAAAAGGGTCCAGACCTCTTACTTCTCCTTCTCCTGCATCTTACATCATGACTGGCTGTGCCTGTTTCCCAGAATCCTCTTCTACTCCTAGTTCCACTTACCTTGCTTCCCTATTGGCCAACAGTGCTTTATTTAATCAACCAATAAGACAACATATACACACACGAGGACTTCCCCCATCACCTTCCTGTAGTAATTTGCCATACTGTGTAATAGTCCATTTATCTATCTGACTTCTACCATACACTGTTAGTTCCTAGAAGGTAGAATCATGATCTTTGGCCCTGAATCACTATCTCCTAATTTGGTGCAGATTTTGAATGAGTGTTAACTTAATAAATGAATGAATTAATTAATTCAGTCAATCAGCTCTGTACTCTCTTGCAATAACCTATATTAGTAACAACTCAGATTTTGTTTAAAAATTTAATGTTAAAGTCAATAATAACATTTGATGACAGACATCATTAACTTCATTTGAACAAAGCTCAGTAATACTGTCAAATGCAATTTAAAACAGTCAATCCAGCTCACACTTAATGACATAAATAATCATTATAGTGTCATAAGTTCATAGCATAAAATTCAAAGTTAACATAAATTAATATAAATAGTATTGCTTTTTCTTAAACCAGGCAAAAGCTCTTGGAACCTAGTTAGGGAAAAGAAAAGGAAATTTACAGAGAAAGAAACTGTTCTGCTGTATTCATTAACAGGAACTGAAGCGAATTCAAAGGCAGGAAATCCTCACTGTAGGCAGAGTTTTCCATGTAGACAGTCAATCAGTACTATCCCTCCAGCTGCTACCCAAATAACCACACAGAGACTTATTATTAATTATAAATGCTTGATCAATAGCTTTGACTTGTTTTTAAATAGCTCTTATAGCTTAAACATTTTCTATAAATGTATGTGCTTTCCCAAGGCTAATTTACCTCATCTATGTACTTTTCACATTACTTCTTTGTAGTCTAGCTGTCAACTCCACCCTCCTTCCAGCACTCTCTCTGTTTGACTCTCCTGCATAGCAATTGTCCTGTCAGCTCTTACTGACTAGCAATTGTCCAGTAAGCTCTTTATTAACAAAGAGAGCAACACATCTTCACAGTGTACAAAAGGATTATTCCACATCACCTCATATCTTGTATTTTTAGGTAAGAGGCACAAAAATGTCCTTGTTCTTAGTTGATTCACTCTATTCCTTCCTCCATACCTAGAAATGGGATTAAAGAAAATTAGGCTGTTGATTTAAATGTTTTTTCCAAATCCTGATCTCTCTGATAGGTCTTGTTTTTTTTTAAGTCAGTAGCACTCAGTTGTTAAAGAAGAGACAAGAGATAAAAATCCCTATGCAAGATTCGAGAGCAGGTGTTGAATGAGAAACTTTCCCCATGAATACTCAACACATATCTCTACTCTTGCCCCAGGAATGGAATTCATAACAGATGAAAGCCATGATTGTACAAAAGCCCATCTTGGTAGGCCAATGGGTTTGTACCGGGGGTTAAAAACAGGAGTGTGAGTGAAGGGTTACTTACAGGTTCAAAGATCACAGAGAAGCCCACCCCAGCACATGCCATTCATGAAAACTGCATCCTTGGAGAATGTTGAACAATGTGGTGGCATCTTGCCAAAGCTGAGAATGTCCTTTCCACAGTTTGGCTAGTCAGTGTCTTCCTCCAGCAGTTGCTTAGTACTTCTCTATAGGGGATCTTTGTGAATATTGCATATTTCAGCTCTTGCCAGACCAATTCCATCCTGAAACACCTCCTCCCTCTCTCTTGGAGAAAATGTTCAATAGAGAGAAACTGCTGTCCAACAATGGGAAATGTAGCCACATTTCTTTTACTCCCCAAAGTGAATTAACCTGTTTTAGCTCATTTATCTTGCTACAACTGAACATCAAGATGAGACACCTTGTATTCTTATTCAGCTCACAGCTATGGAGGCTCAGTGGGTTAAGGATAAACGGCTATGTTGATTGAGTAACTTCTTGCTTTTAGGGATTTGAAAAGCCCCAAGATAAGTACACTGCATGATACAGGTACACACAGGAGACAAAGCCAGACTGGATTTATAACAGATGGCATGCTCTTCAACTAAGGCACTAATGCATGAAGGGTCAATTGATCCACATGGAAAGGACATGTAGACCTAGTCAACTCTCAAGCATCTAAACCAGTTCAAACTCTCAATATCTAACATTAAGGAACAAATTTCAACATGAATTTTGGAAGGGATACTTGAACTTTGACAGTCTCCCAACAAACACATCCTGGAGCAGTTACCCATGGATGTCCTAAACTGAAAGCAGTCTGAGTCATATGAGTACCTGAAAAGAAAAAACAGGAATCAGGAGATTAAAAAGAATGTGTTCCAGTATGTACTCACTCATAAGTTGATACTAGATGTAAAGCAAAGGATAACCAGGCTACAATCCACAACCCCATAGAAGCTAGGTAAAAAGGGGGACTCTAAGAGGAACACACATGGAGGTTCCCAGGAAGGGAAACTAGTTAAGATCTCCTGGGTAAACTGGTGGGGGGTCAAATATTTGTATATAACCTCATCAAATACCTTAGTATCTACATCCCAAAAATATAGCAAAAATTAATACTGCATCACAAGTTCATTAAAGAAAGAAAAGAACATGGAAGTTTGGGACTTCGCATCATCTGAGCCAAGAATACAGAGGAAATGAGAGAAAGATGAGGAAGGAAAGTGGAGGAGGAAGAGGAGGAGGAGGAGGGTGTGTGTGAGAGAGAGAGACAGAGACAGAGAGACAGAGACAGAGACAGAGAGAGAGAGAGTTAAAAATTGGGAATGAAGCGGGGAATGGGAGAAATGAAAAGAGAATTGTACCCTTTACTGTGTGATCTGAAGACACCCTGTTCATTTATAGACTTTTTAAGCTTTGTTTTGTGTATATATATATGCATTGCAATGTAAAATTTCATGTAACTTTCAGAAATGCCATTAAAATGAATCAAACCAACTGGTATAGTCTGTGTCCAATGCCTATACAAATGAGGTTTAGAAAACTTTAAATTTTCAAACTTCAAATAGATTCCAAACTTTCCCACCTTGTTCAGATATAAGTTTGATAATTATAATTTTATATGAATGAAATTCCTTTTAGCATTTTCATTGTAACTTTTATATTCTCCATGTCAATATGGAACAGTCATTCCATCTAAATTATTTTTTAAATTAGCTTTACACAGCTTGTATTGGGGGTATAATTTGAACTTCTACACATCTGAATTCATCTGGGATCCAATTAAATTATTTTGGTATTCCAAAATGCTTTGCTTTTACTCTCTTTCCCTTCCTGGGCTCTTGTTAACCTCTTAGTTATACCCACCATGCAAGAGAGAAAGCAAGCCAATCAAATAAGGTAGTGGGTGGGAGTTAGTCAAATGAATCTATCCCAATCCCATCTGACACTCCATTTCAGATGATCTTGAACTCAGGACCAACAATTTGTGTGTTTATCCCTGCATCTTATAATCTAAACACTGTTAGCAATGGTCTTAGTATTCCATTGGATCAAAAGAAAGACACTAAACACATGGATGATTAAACTAAAACATCATTGACGGTTTCATCCTCAGTGCTGAAGCTACTAGTTTTCTCCACCTTGACTAACCTAATCTCTCGACAGCAGAAGTAACTAATCTTTTGGTTTACTCGGTTTGCTTCCTAATACAAGTATACTGCTCTCTAGAGGAACATACTGATACAAGTCTTTATTAAAGAGTTCTTCTGATGTCAATTGTGCTTAATTGGGCATAGATAACAATGACTTTTCTTCTGTTTTTCAAATAGCAACAACATAAAAATCACACTAAACAGCAGAGAAATACAAGATTTTTTTTGGTTTTTCGAGACAGGGTTTCTCTGTATTGTTTTGAAGGCTATCGGTCCAGCCCAGCCTCGAACTCACAGAGATCCGCCTGCCTCTGCCTCCCGAGTGCTGGGATTAAAGGCGTGTGCCACCACCGCCCGGCGAAAAACAAGATTTTATTTAGGAGATGCCCCTGAAAACTGGCAGATTCTGTATCCTCCTATTGGAGCTTCACTTCATTTGTATCTTAAAGAATCAAACCTTAGAGAAATGCTGCATTTTTAAAAAAATCACATTTAATTTTGTTTGGTAACATTTTCCATATTTGTATTACAAATACTTTTTAAATGGAAGAATCAATAATATGCTGAGGAACAAATTTTGGGAAACCTTTTAAAACAAATGGTTAGCTGATAAATGATACCACTCAAATCTGGGCCTTTGCTGGTAGCTTGAGATGAGTAATACACATTTTACACACTCCATTTGCTTATTTTTCAAGAGGAATGAAAGTTCTTCAAAATGCTTTAGACTGCAAATAAGAAAAATGATTTTTAAAAACATCCACTACTCTACCTATTAGAACAAAACTCTACTTAGAACTCCATTCTGTGTGATGTGAGTATATCCATATATGTGTACATATTTTCTTAACTTAATAAAATATAAAGCATACCCATTAGAAGTCTACTGAAAAAGTTACATATAATGATATTTTTCTGATAAGCTGTTTAAAATCAGGCACACATATGTGCCTTACTATTATAGATACTGCTGAAAACTATACTGGAGCTTATAGGAAAAAAATCAGTAGAAAAAGAGAAGACATGAAGTTTAAAAAAAGAAGAAGTCTCTTCGCTGAGGGACGCAAAGGCTGCCCACTCCACAGACTGAAAGCCCAGCTGGAGGCAACAAGAAGGAAACAGACAGGCAAAGAGTCACATCATGCAAAATAATACATGGATCAAGAGAATTAGAAAATAGCAGAAAGTTAGCCTGTTCACAATAAAAGCAGAATTAATGAATAATTTAGGATTTTTAAATAGAAATCATGTACATTACTCATAAAAATAAGTAACAGAAGATCCATGGACTCATTCCATGCCATGCAGATCAGGTGGGTGAGAGACACCCACGTGGCAGTCTGGGTCCTCACCGTACCAACTGGCTAAAGGCATGAGCAGGCCCACCAGCGCCACAAGGGTGCCGTTATAATGAGCAAGTAAATGGTGTGCTGTAGAAAGAGGCAGAACTGAAGAGGCAAGGGTAGGCAATGAAGAATAGGCTTATACTATACTGAAGGCTCGCTTGCCACACAGAACCAGGATGACCTCAGGGTCTGGGCTACTATCCAGGGCCATGACTGGGTTTCTGGTCCTACCAAGGCTAGAGTCTCTGTTGATTTCCATGTCCCATGGAGCCTCCACAGTGTCACCAAAAACCACATGGATGTCTGAGGTCTAAGATACCACCATTGGCAATTTTGGTGTCCGTAGGCAATGCCACCTCTGGGGCCATATTCATCATGTTGACTTGTGCTACTACAACGGGACATGACAACATTGGACACAAGCTGCTGCCAGGGGGCCACGTCTGAGTCTGTGGCCCTTCAGCATCCAGGGACAGTGTTGATATCCATGGCTTCAGTAACCATGAAAGTCTGTGAGAATAACCAAGATCTGGTCAGATACCTGAGACCATGTTAGTGCCAGAGGGCCACACTACCACTGTAGCCATGCTAATCTAGATGTCCTGTGCTGCCAACCCAGGACTCTGGTAATATCTAAGCCCAGGCTGAGGCATAGGGCCATGTCCGGGTCTGTGACCCTACTGGAGCCAGGGTCTAGGTTGATATCTATGGCTCCTGATACCACTGATGGCCATGCAAATACCTGGGATATAGGCCATCATCTGGGGCCAGGTAGAGATCTGAGGCTCATGCTACAGCAGGAGCCATACAGATATGAGTGGCCTGCTCTACCATAAGGTGCCATGCTGATGTCTAGGCCCTACCACAGTCGGGGTCTATGCTGATGTATGTGGCTTCTGATACCATCAAAGACCATGCCAATGCCACCTGGGACTGCCCACATGTGAAATTCCCAAAAACTCAGTAAATAATTATAAAAATATGATAGCAGCATAAATAAATAAAAATAACAGAACTTTTCTGGGTTATGAAAAAAACTTTATTGATTACTAAGAAAATTCACTTTAACCAGCAAGGAGACAATGTCATCATATTGCCAACTTTCCAGAGATTAAGCTCCTGTAATTTACAATAAATATCCCAACAACATTCTGCAGGTTGTCACAAGCCAATTTTTGAAATTTTTATGGAACATTAAATTTGAAAAAAATTTGTCCAGAAATTTAAAATGAATGAAGCCAAAACAATGGTTCTTTTATTTCTAATACCAAGTTGAGTCTTTAACGAGAGAAATATTGCAACTATGAGGTACAAATAACATATTGTATGGTACTGGGTATAATTTTGAATACAAAAAATGCAGAAGAATTTTCATCAAATTAAGATCAGAGGAGGTAGGTGGCTGTAAGAAACACTAACAGTAGGAGAGGAACTTGACCGGTATTTTGTTTGTGTTTGTGGAAAACATTTGTATTACTTATGAAATTTCAATCAATATCAAAATACAAAAGGTCCCATTCAGAATATAACAGCAAGGTTGAAGAAATGTGTGAAAAAAGGGGGGAGGAGGAAAGAGAACCCAAAGAAAGATGTTGTGTGAAACCAAAAGTTACATATTGATAATTTCAATGTATTTTAAGCATAAGAAGAAATCATTTTGTCTTAACATTGTTTGGAATCCAAATATATAATAAGCCATAAATTTAAGCATTTTTCAAATCCTGGTATGGCAATAAAATTAATCACTTAGTTAAAAAATAGTCATGGCATATAGGACACTATGCAATGAAACTAAGTTCTTATCTTCAACAGTTGATATATCATTACATGTCTACTTACTTAACTCAAGGCCTATTTCAGATAATCTGTTTTTTCTTCTTTTAATTTTGAGGTTTAATGTAATTATATCATTTCTCCCTTTCCTTTTTCCTTTCCTTCCTCCAAACCTTGCCATATAAATAACTCTTTTTGTTCTCTCATAAATATCCAGGTTCTTTCCTCATTAATTGTTATTATGTGTATATACTATATACATATCTATTCCTAAATATAATCTGTTCACTATGTGTAATACTACTTGAATATATGTTTTCAGAAATTATAATTTGGTACTGGATAACCAATCGGTATCCTCTTCCCTGGGAAGACTCTCCCTCTCCACTCCCAGAATTTCTCAGTTGCCTATAACTCTTTGTATAAGGTTGAGGCCTCTTGAGCTTTCTCTCATCTACACTGGCTTGTGTATTGTTGTCTTAGTTACAGTCATGTTTATGTAGCTACATTGGTGAGAAATTATGATTATAGCTTCTGAAATTCCTAGGAGATAATCTCACAACAAAACCCTTGGTCCTCTGGCTCTTATGATCTTTCTGCTCTCTCTTCCACAGTGTTCCCTAAGAGTTGTTTTGTAGATTTATCTTTTAGGACTGGGCGCCAAACTTTATTTTGACTAGTTGTGGTTTCCTGTAAAAAAAAATCTCTGCCTGTTGAAGAGAGAAGTTTTTTTTAATAAGGGGTGAAGACTATACTCATATTTAGAAGGTACTTAGTATTAGGCTGGTGTAATAAAGTGATGTTCCAATTTCTCCTTCAAGAACCATGATTTTACTAACCCTGGTAGTTGGCTAGGTTTCCAGTACCAGGGATAGTTTCCCTCTTGTTGAATGGGTCTTATCCATTTTGAGAGCTGTATATGTTTACTGCCAAGGTATGTGTATCACTATGGAACCCTTAAAGTTATTGTGCCATTCTGGTTGTTGTGATTTATTGGTGTGAGAGCTGGGCAGGACTATTTGTTTCCTAACCCTTTTGGAAAGTTGCATTGTGCCTTCTGGTATCTCGAAAGCTAGTTCTTAGGGAGGTAGCATTCAAGTAAGTTCTAGTTCAGGTGCCCCTAGCATATGTATCTGAAGTGCATGTGTTTTCAGCAATACAGACTTACCTTCCACCTGTGGGGGCAAACAAAAACTATAACAATAGTCCATGTGTTTGTGAGTCTCTTGAACAACCCTGAACAACTGTAAAGAAAGCTTCTCATGCCTGGTTTGGGGATTTTATTAGGTGGTCTTTGGCTCTTGGAAGGAGCATTATAAGCCCAAATAAGAAAATTTCATATAAACCTTAAGGTATATATGTATATTTATACACAGGTTTACATGTATTATAGCTCTTTTAAAACACTAGTTAACAGTATGATTCTTTATGACTTTTAAGTCATCCTTGTTGTTTTTTATCCTCTCTCCTTCTTCTGTGTTTATCTCCCTCTCCCCTCTCCAAGTACAGCCTTCCCTTTGCCATTTCCCTGATCAAAGCACTCATACTTAGCTATTCAACTCTCTATTGTACCTCAAGAAGTCTACCCCAGAAATGTCTGTTTTGTCAGCTATTAGGATAGCAACATACTTGTTTTCTGGTCCCATTTGATTGGTGTATTTTGTCCATCCTTTTATATAAATGTGTGCCTATCTTTAAAGCTAAGATTTGTTTCTTTAAGACAACAGATAAATTGATTTTGTTTTATGTTCCACTCCAGCCTCTGTATTTTAATTGAAGAAATTAGGCTGTTGGTATTTAGTTATTATTGAATTGGGTGTATTAAAATAGGCAGCATTTGGTTAATTATTGGTGTTGTTTTCTCAGTGATACCTTGTGTTTTAATAATTATGGCTTTGCATTTCTTTCTACAGTCTTTCAGCTGAGCCTAAAATAATATTTCCTATATTTTCTTTAGGTTTGGCTTGTTGTACATGAGACATCTTAGGCTATTTATATCCTGTAAAAATATTTCTCTTTCAATTATGGTAGGTAGTTTTGTTAGGTATATTAGTATAGGATGGCTGTCATAGTCTTTGGGGACATGGAATGTATTGCTCCAGGCTCTTCAAGATTTCAAAGCTCCCATTGAGAAACCAGCTGTTCTTGCAGTTCTCGATATATGTTTTTTTGTTACGAATAGTTAGTGCTTTAACTATGATATGCTGTGGGAACTTTCCTGGTCTAGTCTATTTGGTATTCTGTGTGTTTCTTATATCTGTATGGGTGTGCCTTTCCTTAGTTTGTTGAATGTTTCTTCTATGATTTTACTGAAGATTTTATCTGTGCCATTGACTTGGGATGCTTCTACTTCATCTATGCCTACAATTAAAAAGTTTGACTTTTTGATTTTGTCTCAGATTTCCTATATGTTCTCTTTTCTCTCTCACTCACTTTCTTTCTCTCTTCCTCCCTCTCCCCCCCTCTGTCCAAGTATGTGTGTGTTTACTTGTTCTAGATCCTCTACTTTTTCTTCAAATCCTGATGGCCTATCTTCTGCTTGATACACTCTACTTGTATATCTAACTTTGAGTTTTCTAGTTGAGTTATTGAATATTTCAATTCTATCTTCAGTTCATCTTGAGTATTAGTCAGTGTTTCTATCTCCTTGTTGACTTCTATTGTCTTCATTATTTCCCTTAGTTTTATGTGTGTGTTTTCTTAGGCATCATCTGGGTGTTTATTACCCTTAAGCTCTTTTTCCTTAATTTTACTGAGCTATTTATTGGTGTCTTCTTTAAATTCTTCAATTTGTGTTGTTCTATTAAATTTATGATTGACCTATTACATTCTGTTCATTGGAGTCCATCTAGGTAATTTTTATTGGCAAACATTTCTACTGTAATGGTAGAATTTGTACAGAAGATACTGGCTTGATCTTTCATGTAGTTAGGATATTTGTGATGACATTTGGGCATGTCGACTTCTTTTGTTAGTTCTGTGTCTGCACAGGGCAAGTTGAGGCAGAAGAGAGAATATGTGGGCAGGCTATGCCTATGATGGAAATGACTTGGGTGGAATGAAGTCAGGTAGCCAGAGGGAACTGAGCTGGTGTACAAGATATGCCTCCTGGCTTAAGCCCATAGTGGTGGCATAGATCTGAATGCGAAGAAATGCTGAATGTCATGCGGGAGGGGCCTCTACATTGGGAGATAAGTCCTAAAAGAAGCCTAGAGGTCAGTTGCAGTAATTCAGGCTAGGCTACTGAATATGAGGTAGCTCTGGTGGTAGGGAAGGTTGCATGGATGGGGATAGCAGGGAGATTCATTTTACTAGACCCTGGAAAAGAAATTGGAATTATGGCTCAAACAAACTTTCTTATATTTTCATACTAACTATGTACAAATTTAGTATTGAAAATTAGGCTACCTTGTTATTTCTAATTATTTAAACAAATTGAAAATACAAAAGTAGTATGTTCATATATGGAATTCCCTAAGAGGTAAATCTCATCAGCTACCAATCCAAATACATAATACACTATAACATAGAGAAGGGATTTTTAAAAACTCGATAACATTGAGCAGGTAATGATTAGGCTAAAAACCTTTGGCTCCAAAATTAATGAGTGAATATGTTACCCAATAGGGAAATTTTAATTGAACTAATATATAGATATTAGTCAAAAGAAGCATGACTGTTCTTTCCATGAACATATTCAAAGTGTGTTCATAACAGAGAAACAGGGAACTTGACATAGATTGCTGGAGGAGCAACAAGGCTACACCTAAGAAAAAAACATTAATTCAGTTATCAAAAAGCAGTAAATATTTTACCAAGCCTATTGGATAAATCACTCAAACATAGCTACCAATTAATAAGAGCCATATGCAATTTAAATTAGGAGCATTTGAAAATGAAAAGCCCAAGGAATCTAAGTATAAAATAATGAGCAATCGCAATGTCAGAAGCAAAACAGCAGTCCAGAAAGAGCAGAAAGGAAAAAATAGGAATGATGTGGTGGTAATGGAAGATAAATGGGCATGCTCTTTTCCCAGAGAAGCAACACTGTTGAACTTAAAGAGGCCCAGACTTGAGGCCCAGTGGAACTTCCTGAGCCTGGCTGGAGTTTAGCAACCTGTTTTTGGCCTATCACTTCGTCATAGAGGTGACTCAACAAGGCCTAACCTAAAACTGCTTCTTCCCAGCTTCTGCTATGTCCTTAGTCTCCCATGCCCTTCCTCAGCCCTATATAAGTACCTGCCTGATTCAATAAAAGGAGATCCTGCTTCGACAGGTCTGGGTCTGGGTCGTCAACATTTTCCATCCCACTCGGGTCCAAGGAGGGACCGGTGGAACCGGGTCCTTCACAGCCCTATCTGCCCGAGAATCCGGCACAACACTAACATAAACCTTATCACCCCTTTCAATAATAAAGTAAATCCAAAGACCGAACTTCACCAGTTAAAAGACAGACCAGCTAACTGGATTAAAAAACAAGATCCAACTTCCTATTGTCTTTAAGAAGCACACTTAATTGGCAAAGATACCCACAGACTGCAATTCTAAGAAGAGAGGTCAGCTTACCAAGCAAACACAGCTGAAAACCAGTTAGTATAGCTACTTTGTTATCTGATAAGGCATACTTCAAAACATACTTTATCAGAAAGGATAAAGAAAGCCATTATATATTAATAAATGGAACAATGTTTATGAAGATATAAAAATGTAAGTGCATATGTATCAAATCCTAAGGCTCTTAATTTCACAAAACAAACACTAAAGCACATGAAAAGTCAGAAAAGTACAAATATAAAAGCTGATGACTTCAACACTTAACCTTTGTCTCTAGTTAGCTCATCCAATCTAAAATTTAACAAAGAAACATGAGAGTTAAGCTGTAGATCAATTGGACTAATAGACATCTACAGAATCCACTCAGCAAATGCAAAATGGAGATTGTTTTTAAGCAATTCATGGGACCTCCTCTAAAAATTTCATTATAGAATGGAAATAACGCTTCAAAAAGACAAAATAACCAAATAATTTCTAGTATCAGATCATAGCACAACAGAATGTTTCTAAACCATAGAAAGTCCTAAAACTGTAAAATAATGAATCAATAGAATGTTTTTATTGAGAAAACTTCTGAGTTAACCTTTCCTGACACAGTCACATGAAAAGAAATGTGTCACTTCATTGGCTATTATAAACTATAAAAGACATGTGTGATGGCAATGTAATAAAAATGGTTTATATTGACAAGTGTTAGGGGGCATCTGAGAAGCATGCAACCTTTCCACCCTCACACCCATTCTGCATTACCGCCACTTTGGAAATATCCTGCAAACTAAATACAGTGTCTCCATGTCCCTAAGAATTCCATTACAGGTGTATACTTGAGGAAGGAAATAAAAGCACACTGAACTTGTGATGAGTTTTCATGGCAATCATATTGTAAACATGCAAAGGTAGAACAATTCAATTTCCCATCAAGAGATAAATGAATAGCTAAAGAAGATGTAATATGCCAGGCAGTGGTGGCATATGCCTTTAATCCCAGCACTCAGGAGGCAGAGGTAGGCATGGCTCTATGAGTTCCAGAACAGTCTGGTCTAAAAAAGCTAGGTCTAGGACAGCCTCCAAAGCCTCCAAAGCCACAGAGAAATCCTGTCTCGAAACCCCCCACCAAAAAGAAGATGTGATGTATATATATGGAATGTATATGAAGGATGGGATATTATTCATATATAAAAAGGAGTAAAGCTAAGATATATATTATGGTGTGAGAGATTCTTAAAAGCATTGTACTAAATTAAAAATCCAGATGCAAACAAGCCAAATATATGATCTCATGTATATGAAATATTCAGAATAGGTAAATATTTAGCAACAGAATGTAAATTAAGATTGCCTAGGGCTTGAAAAATTAGAAAAGTGTAGGAAGTCACTAATAATGGATATAGGATTTCTCTTTGGGGTGGTAGGAGTGTTCTAAAGTTCAGCATCAGAATGGTTCTAGTACCATTTAAATGTATTAAAATTTTTTACTGTGCACTCTAAATGGGTGAATTACATTTATTAAATATCCCCCCAATAAGGCTGTTTTAAAGAGAAAAGGATAGTCCATCTGCACAATGCATCATAAATACCATCATTTTTCTAGTTAATTTGGCCTTAGTGGTTTGTTAGCTTTTTCATGCTTAGATTTATGAACCTCTCATTTTTATCTACCTATTTACTGATCTGATAATCTCAGGTATATGTTACTAGGAAAGGAAAAGTAATGAAGAACATACAGGGTGTGGTTGTTACTGGAAGTTCTTTCATCTGATCTACAGAGAACAGGTTGTTGCTGGGGTGGGAGTGTCAATAATGGAAGACGTAGGTAGAATCACATGATCCAAGGACACAGAATACACCATCTGAAAAACATTTTTATTTACAATAAAGAATCTGGTCCTAAGAGAAAAACACCTCTTGAACTAAAACCAAATAGCCCCTCCAGTAAGAGAGGAGATTCAATTCCCACTTGACTTCACAGAAGTGGATTTCACAAGTTTACATGCAACCCAGAATTGAGACACATTATCTACTCACAATAAAATTGTGGGCCTTAAGTACCCCATTTTTATTCCTTCATCTTGCCTGCCAGAGATTCTATTGATGAACCAAATAATAGAGGGAAAATGTGGACAGCCTGTGGCTGCTTCCTTGTCAAAAACAGAAAGAAGAAAAGAAATGGTCTCCAATTATACATATTAGCCTTAATTTTGGCCTTTGGGTGATCAGATAATGTTTCTGCCCATAAAATGAATTCTTGTGTCAAGCCCAAGCTTTTCGATGTCAAAAATAAAAGCTTCCAATTAACTGTCAAAAGCTTTTCCAGCATCTGGAGACAGGAGTAAATTGGAGTCTTTTATATTGGTAGCTTTTGACATTATATTAAACAATCTTCTGGTTGTCATAGTCCCTTCGCCTTTGTAGATATCCCCATTGGCGTGTTTATCAATTGTTTTATTAGGCCATCTAATCTTTTAGCTCAATTTCTACATTTCTTATTTTAGTAAAACCAAGGGACATTTTTGCTGTTGTGTAATACTCTTCATGTCCTACTTCAAAAGGACAAAACTAGGGACATTTTTCATAGTGCATGAAGCTTTTTGCTTTTGTGTTGTCCTGAAAGGCACTCTAGTATGGAGTTACTTGCAACTTTCTGTCAGCATTGGCAACTCTAGAGAATATTGTATGGCAGCTAATCAGTTATTATAGATTACTGTACTCTTTTTCACAAGATAAACATCACAACTATTGACGTATATTTCATTTTGGAGTCAAATGCTTGGTTTTCATTTTGTTTTCTTTAAATACTCCTCATTTTCCATATATCTTCTCTATCCCCAAATATTTTCTATACATTTTAAAAGCTTCTCAAATCATGTAAATTAGCTAAAGATATTCAATTGGCTGGGTTTTTGTTTGTTTATTTTATACAGGGTTTAAATACAGGTTAGCCTAGAAAATTCCATATAGAATAGGTTGCCCTCAAAGTTCTTTCTACCTCTACCTCCTGAGCACAGAAATTAAAAACACCATGCCTGGCTTCAGTTCCTTTTAACTCTAATTATTTTTTCCAAGAAAAGTTAGAAGCAGAAGGCTTCTTTCTTTATTTCTTCATATATTAATATCAGGGACTATTTTCACATTTGATGTCTGTTTTCTTTGTTCCTTTTTTATAAGAACATCTGCATTTACCAAATTTAACTTGTGTTACTTTTAGATTCATAAAAGCATATATTTTTCTTTAATCAAACTCTATGTTCCCTGGGAAGCTAAAAATTATTCCGGGCTGAGTGTATTATATATCAACAACAACAACAAAAATAGCAAAATCATTTGTATTCATTTTTCAAAATACTTCTCAGACCAGTTTAGAAAGACATTACTGTATTTGTTCATTTGAATTTTTAATTATTAATGCAATTCAAATATGCAAATGACCAACTATAGATGGAAAAAAATGTACCTGGATGAGGGACAGTGAGTCATTTGGAGCAGAATAAATAAAATCAGTGCTAGGGTACAAAATTCCTGAAGTCTCAAATGATCTGGTTGCATATCTTTGCTAAGACATAGTTTTAGCCTTCCCTGGACTTTCTAATAAGGATCAGCTCAAACCTTACAGGGGCAACTATCAAGTATTTCTATGTACCAAGTCATCAAAGCTTTAAGGGGTAACTAGCAAGTATTTCTACATACCAAGTCATCAGGGCTTCATGAAATAAGACTACACAAAAGCTTGAGTACCCTGGGTGGTCAGACACCTATAACTAAAAGAATCTGAAGGCATGGAAAAGCCACAGGTATTTATTTGAATAATATAAAAAGAACATGAAAATATTGGAAGGTAATTAAGAACTAGTTGAGTGCAAAAGGGATCTAAATGGGTGGGTTAATGCCAAAGCCTCAAATGTGTTGGAAACATATCTATTTTGTCACTTTTCTCATTACTGTGACTGAAATCCTTGACAGAAATAACTTGTGGGAGAAGAGGTTTATGTGTGCTTATGGTTTCACATGGAAAAGTCTACAGCAGAGGAGAAGTCATAGTGGCAAGAGCTTGCAGCATAATTTTTTCACATCTTGGAAGATCAGGAAGCAGAGAGAATAGGACTCAAACAGAGCCTGCTTAAATCTTCACTGACCTGCTTCTTCTGACCACGACTCACAACCTCCTGAAGTATAAGGTGGGGACCAGATATCCAAACATATAAGTTTATGTGTTTGGATAATTTCAAATTCAATCAATTAACACTTGTTATATTTGCTTGGCCCTAGTTGGGTAACCTCAGGACAGGTATGAGTAATAGTGTTGTATAAGGTCACACCTAACTTTGATCTGAACCCCTACTCACTCCTAACCATGCCAAGAAACCACAGAATCATGTGCTATGCCTCACTTTCTTTGGCCCTCAGTCTTCTTCCACAAGATAGACCCTTCATATACTTGCAGAGCTACATTCAAATGCACTAATCCCTAACTCCAACTCCTCTTCTTCAATAGTCATTTATGAATGATATCCATGACACTACTTTAAATTATCTTCATTTTAAGTTCTTCCTCTGGTGGTGTTCCTTTGTGTGATGGCTATTCTTGGTTGTAAACTTGACTATGTCTAGAATGAACTTCAATTCAGAAATGGAGGACACACTTGTGATCCAGATCTTAAGGCAGGGAAGACAACACGCCTTAAATCCTGTTTTTGAAGTAGCCTGACACACACCTTTAATCCAGATCTTGAGGCTGGAAGGCACACCTTTAATACGGCCACGCCTTGTGCTGGAAAGACAATGGAAGAACAAAGTGGGTTTGTTTGTCTTTTGTCTGCTTATCTTCACCTTGCTAGCACATCCATTCCTTCACTGGCATTAGAACCTACTTTTTCAGGATTCTAGCATATACAGGAGACCAGCTGAGATACTAGAGACCAGTCTGAGAAACTATTAAATTTTTTAACTTTCCAGTCACAGATAGGCATTATTGAACTGCAGCCTATAAGTCAGAGAAAGAGAGAGAGAAAGAGAGAGAGAGAGAGAGAGAGAGAGAGAGAGAGAGAGAGAGAGAGAGAGATTCCCTGAGTTCCATGATTCTAGAGAACCCTGACTAATACAGATTTTGGTACCAGAATGGCTCTAGAGAAACAGAAGAGGATGAATCTTTTAAGTATCTGGAATAGGCTTTTTAATTCTCCAGAACCTTCTAATTCACCAGCTACTGAAACCTCTCAAGCCACTCTCTCTCCCGGGAACTCAGGATGCACTGAAAGCCCATGGTGCAAACCACATTTCAAACATAAAGAGATAAATGCCTTTGGTTTCCTTGATTCATCAATGGTGAGTGGTGATAAATTTAATGATTCTATATATGAAACTTCTGACACTTTGGGAGAAAATATGGAAATTGATGCTACAGGTTGGTTGTTCTTACTATCCTGGATAAACTGATGAAGGATAGGAATGAGCTCTATGATTAAATTAACCAACTTCAGAATACAGTGAAGGACAACAATGAACTTAGTGATAAAGTTGACTGGCTCCGGATATGAATAAACAGTCTAAAGGTTTCTAAGTGTGCCCTGGAAGCGAATCTACTCTCCAGCAGTCACAGAGCTCAAGTTGCGGAAAATCGAACTGAAGCCCTCATTATAAGGTTGGCTGAATTACAGTGAAAATTCAAGTCTCAACCTCAGAGGGTGTTAGCTGTTAAAGTAAGGGCATTAATTGGTAAATCGGGAAAAAATGGGATCCTGTAACTTAGGATGGGGATATGTGAGAAGACCCTATTGAAGCTGAGACCTTTGAACTCTCAGATTCTCAAGAATTTACCTCACCTGAGAAAGTGGTGCCCTCAAACCCACCTGCTGAAATATCACCCTTTTCACCTTTCACTGAGGAAATTAATACTTCAGGGTCTGCTAAACCAGCATTGACTTTTTCTGAAGGAAATGTCAAGCAAGACAATACGGATGTCCTTGGAGGGCCACCAATAGCTGCCTCTAGACCTAACCAGACTCGAGGCAAAGCAGGCTCCTAGGGGAAGGTAGAAAGTGTAGTCCATGAGGAAGCGTGCTACACTACTAAAGAACTTAACAATTTTGCTAACTCATTCAAACAGAAGTCTGGGTGGTACGTGTGGGAATGGATTTTAAGGGTGTGGGATAATGATGGAAAGAACAGGAAGCTAGTTTATTGACATGGGTCCTCTCAGTGGAGAGATTTTTGGTTTAATATGGAAACTCACACAGTTTAAAAAGAAATAAGGTTTGTTTAACAGCTGGCTAAGGCATTTATCAAAAGAAGACCTATTGAAAAGGAACTGGAGATGCCTGATATTCGTTGACTTAATGTTGGTGAAGTGATTTTAAGGTTCCAGAAAGTGCAGTGCTCGAGTGGGTACTCTATTTAAAACCTTAATCCTCCACAATAGGAAGGCCCACAAGACATGCATGCCCTTCATGAATCTTATAAGACACAAAATGGTGAGAGGGACACCAGCACATTTGAAATGCTTTGTTTTCGCCCTGTCCTTGTACCTGGCCTTAGGACTGGAGATTCGTCTACACAACTGAATGAGTTAAATGGGTTTAATTGGGCCCCAAGGTAGCAGGGGCCAGGTGGCAGCATTGTATCATTAGAGGCAAGGTGATCGAAGTTATTATCATAATGGGCAATATAGACAAAACAATGTTCACAATGGCCTAACCCATAATGGTTAGGATAAAAGGTGAATTTTACAGTGGCATGATTCATGTGGCCCTTTGGTACTGGCTAATCAATCTTGGTGTTTCCTAACATGAAATAGATAAGAAGCCTAATGAATTTCTGTTTACTCTATATAAACAGAAAACTTCTCAAACAAATGAAAGAGAGGTTGCATTGGAACATGGCAAAAGACAGTCTTGGCCAGTGATTCAGCTTTCAGATTTGAGCCATTTTGCAGACAGACCCCCTTGAAAGAAGGGGTGGCCAGGTTCCCCTGAGGAAGGACCCTAAAGGTTTTACAGTTAACCTCTCTCCAGTTCTTCCCCCAGAAGGACCTATGGCCGCTTACAAGGGTAACTGTACACTGGGGAAAAGAAAACAATCAGACTTTCAGAAGTCTGTTGGATACTGGTAACTAATTGATGCTGATTCTGGGGGATCTCAAGAAATACCCCAGTCTGACAGCTGGGGAACCTGCATAAGACTGAACCAGGCCCTCTGAATATGTGTGTCAGTTGGTGGGGCTCTGGGCAATTTATGGGGCCTCTGGCAGTGGAGAAAGTATTTATCATATTTATGCCTAGTGCACGAATGGACTTGGGAGCCCGTTCCCTATGGAGGGCTTCTCTCTCAGCCTAGACACACAGGGGAGGGCCTAGGTCCAACCCCAAATGATGTGACAGACTTTGATGATCCCCCATGGGAGGCCTCATCCTAACTGAGGAGTGGATGGGGGTTGATATAGTGGATTGATGAGGTTAATGGGAGGATGGAAGGGAGAGGGAACTGGGATTGGTTTCTAAAATAAGATTGTTTTTAATTTAAATAAAAATTAATTAAAAAATAAAGTAGAGGCTTATGGTGGTCAGGTGATTAATGGAGTTTTGACTGATGTCCAACTCACAGTAGGTTCAGTCCAGCAGGTCCCCAAACTCATCCTGATGTGTAATTGGGTTAGATATACTTAGAAGTAGGCAGAATTCTCACATTGGTTTCCTGATCTGTGGAGTGATGGCTGTTATTATTGGAAAAGCTAAATGGAAGCCTTTAGAATTGCTTCTGCCAAAGAAAATAGTGAATCAAAAACAGTATTGCATTCCTGGATTAATTGCAGAAATTAGTGCCACAATCAGGAACTTGAAACATGTGGGAGAGGTGGTTTCCAACACACTTCCCTTTAACTCCCCTAGATGACCAGTGTAGAAGACAGAAGGATTGTGAAGAATGACAGGTGACTACCAAACACTCAGTCAGGTAGTAACTCCAGTTGCAGCTGCTGTACCAAATGTAGTGTGTTACTTACCAGGAGAAATTAACATATCTCCTGGTATACAGTATGCAGTTATTGATCTAACAATACCTTTTTCTTGATACATGTTCATAAGGACCTCCACAAGCAATTTGCTTTCATTTGGCAAGGAAGGCCAACAGTATAACTTTATAGTTTTGCCTCAGGGATATATTAACCCCCTCCCCAGTCATAACTTAGAAGGTATCTTGATTGTCTCTTCCACAAAATATCGCACTGGTGCACTTCATTGATAACATTAAGCGTATTGGACCAGGTGAACAAGAGGTAGCAACCACTTTGAACTCAGTGGTAACCCATATGCATTGTATTTCAAGTTCTGCCCAAACAGCCCACTGGGTTCTCAACAGTTAATAACTTTCCAATTTAATGTTACAAAGTCTTTTCCCAATTATTGGAACTCCCATCATCATGAAAGTCATACAATATTTAGTGGGCCTATTTGGATTCTGGAGATAGCACATTCTTCACTTGGGTATGTTACTTCTGTCCATATACCAAGTGACTCGGGAACCTGCTAGCTTTGTGTGGGGCCTTGAACAGAAGAGGGCTCTTCAACAGGTCCAGGCTGTTGTCCAGGCTGCTCTAGTACTTGGACACAGACCCTGTGATACTTAAGGTTTCCAGTGGCAGATAGGGATGCTGTTTGGAACCTTTGGCAAGTTCTGAAGGTGAATTGCAGAAGGGAACTTTGGGATTTGGGGAACAAGTCATCTGTAGACAAATATTTGTCCTTTGAAAGACAACTCTTGTTGGGGGGGCGCTCCTGGCATCCAGAGGACCTGCCACACAGGAAAGGCATCAGCCCTTCCAGGCCCCAACCTCCATCGACCCCAGCTTCAGGTGAGCTTGGGTTTCCCTGGGGCTACTCCCCATCCCCTGCCCATCACCCATCCCCTCAATCTTCCAGGGCCTACTCCTGGCATCCAGAGGATCTGCCCACACAGGAAAGGCATCAGTCCTTCCAGACACCAACCTCCTGAGTCCCCAGCTTCAGGTGAGCTAGGTCCCCCTGGAACCACCCCACCACCACCCATCATCTACCCCCTCAATCTTCTGGGGGCCCACTCCTGGCATCTAGAGGACCTGCCCACACAGGAAAGGCATCAGTCCTTCCAGACTCCAACCTATGGTGACCCCAGCCTTCAGGTTCAGGAAAGGCATCAGTCCTTCCAGACCTGACCCTCCAGCATCCCTAGCTTCAGACCCCACCGTCCAGAATCCCCAGCTTCATCTTCAGGAAAGAAGGAGACAAGTGGAGACAGAAAGACCCCACCTGCAACCACTGGAAGAAGAGATGGGAAGAAGACAGAATAAGAGCTCACACAGCAAGAGAAAGACCAACATGACTCCACCAGAATCTAGAGACTAAATGCCAGCAAGACCTGAAAAGCACTACATAGACAAAGCAGAAGAGACTGACCTTAAAAATTATTTTATGAAGATGATAGAGACCCTCAAAGAGGAAACAAGGAAATCCCTCAAAGAAATAGAAGAAAAAAAACAACAACCAAAAAAAATGAAATGGGGGAAAAGGCAAAGCAAAAATTCAAGAAATAAACAAATCTCTCGAAGAATCTAAAGAGTACCAAGAAAAAACAACCAAACAAATGAAGCAAACAACTTAAACAATTGAAGGATTGAAAGCTGAAATAGAAACAATGAGGGCACACACAGAATGAGGGCATGCTGGAACACGAACTACAGATGCAAGTATCACCAATAGAATACAAGAGATAGAAGAGAGAATCTCAGGTGTTGAAGAATCATTAGAGGATATACAGTCAACAACCAAAGAAAATCTCAGCACAAACAAATCCCCAACACAAAATATCCAGGAAATATGGGACACCATGAAGAAGCCAAACCTGAGAATAATAGGTATAGAAGAAGGTGAAGAAATATAGGTTAAAGGCAGAGAAAACATATTCAACAAAATCATAGAGGAAAACTTCCCTAACCTAAAGAAGGATATGCCTATGAAAATACAAGAATCTTACAGAATACCAAATAGGCTGGACCAGAAAAAGAAGTCACCTCACCACATAATAATCAAAATGTGAAACCTACAGAATAAAGAGAAAATATTAAGAGCAGCTAAAGAAAAAGGCAAAGTAACATATAAAGGCAGACCTACCCGAATTACACTGGAATTCTCAATGGAAACTATGATAGCCAGAAGATCCTGGACAGATGTCCTACAAACTTGCCAAAACTAAATGAAGGTCAAATAAACAATCTAAACAGACCTATAACCCTTAATGAAATAGAAGTCAAAAGTCTCCCAACCAAAAAAAGCCCAGGCCCAGATGGCTTCAGTGCAGAATTCTATCAGAAATTCAAAGAAGAGCTAATTCCAATATTCCTCAAAGTATTCCACACAATAGAAGCAAGAGGCTCACTGCCAAACTCTTTTTATGAGGCTACAATTACCTTGGTACCCAAGCCACACAAAGACACAACTAAGAAAGAGAACTATAGACCAATTTCCCTCATGAACATCGATGCAAAAATATTCAATAAAATACTAACAAATCGGATTCAAGAACACATCAGAAAAATCCACCATGATCAAGTAAGCTTCATCCCAGGAATGCAGGGATGGTTCAACATTAGAAAATCTATCAGTGTAATCCACCATATAAACAAACGGCAAAAGAAAAACCACACGATCATCACACTAGATGCTGAAAAAGCCTTTGACAAAATCCAGCACCCCTTCATGATAAAAGTCCAAGAGAGATCAGGGATAACAGGAACATACCTGAACATAATAAAAGCAATATACAGTAAACCAAGAGCTAACATCAAACTAAATGGAGAGAAACTCAATGCAATTCCTCTAAAATCAGGAACAAGATAAGGCTGCTCACTCTCTCCATATATCTCTTCAATATTGTACTTGAAGTTCTAGCTAGAGCAATAAGACAACAAAAGGAGATCAAGAGGATACACATAGGAAAAGAAGAAGTCAAGCTTTCACTATTTGCAAATGATATGATAGTTTACATAAATGACCCGAAAAATTCCGCAAGGGAACTCCTAGAGCTGATAAACACCTTCAGCAAAGTGGCAGGATACGAGGTTAACTCAAAAATAATCAGTGTCCCTATTATACACAAATGATAAACTGGCTGAGCAAGAAATCAGAGAAACATCACCCTTTAAAATAGCCATAAACAGCATCAAATATCTGGGGATAATATTAATCAAAGAAGTGAAAGACCTGTATATCAAGAACTTTGAGTCTCTAAAGAAAGAAATCAAAGAGGATACCAGAAAATGGAAAGATCTCCCATGCTCTTGGATTGGTAGGATCAACATAATAAAAATGGCAATCTTGCCAAAAGCTTCAATGTCTACAGATTCTATGCAATCCCTATCAAAATTCCGGCACAATTCTTCACAGACCCAGGATATTCAAAACAACCCTATACAATAAAGGAACTTCAGGAGGTATCACCATACCTGACTTCAAGCTCTTTTATAGAGCTATAGTCCTGAAAACAGCTTGGTATTGGCACAAAAATAGACGGGTAGACCAATGGAACCAAACTGAAAACCCTGATTTTAACTCACACACCTATGAGCAATTGATTTTTGATAAAGAAGGTAAAATTACACAATGGAAAAAAGAAAGCATCTTCAACAAATGGTGCTGGCATAACTGGGTATTGGCATGCAGAAGACTGTAGATAGATCCATGCCTATCACCTTGCACAAAACTTAAGTCCAAATGGATCAAAGACCTCAACATAAATCCAACCACACTGAAACTTTTAGAAGAGAAAATGGGAGATACTCTTCAATGAGTTGGTACACTTCCTAAACATAACACCAATAACACAGACACTGAGATCGACAATTAACAAATGGGACCTCCTGATACTAAGAAGCTTCTGTAAGGCAAAGGGCACAGTCAACAAGACAAAAAGGCAGTCCACAGAATCACTAACCCCACATCTGACAGAGGGCTGATCTCCAAAATTTACAAAGAACTCAAGAAGCAAGTCTCTAAAAACCAAAGGATCCAATTAAAAAGTGGGGTACAGAACTAAATTGAGAATTCTCAATAGGGTAGTCTAAAATGGCTGAGAGACACTTGAGGATGTGCTCAACATCCTTAACCATCAGGGAAATGCAAATAAAAACAACACTGAGATACCATCTTACTCCTGTCAGAATGGCTAAAATCAAAAACACTGAAGACAATTTATGCTGGAGAGGATGTGGAGAGAAGGGAACACTCCTCCACTGCTGGTGGGAGTGCCAACTCATACACCCACTTTGGAAATCAGTATGGAGATTCCTCAGGAAAATGGGAATCAATCTACCACAACACCCAGCAATTCCACTCTTAGGCATATATCCAAAAGATGCAAATTCATACAACAAGGGCATCTGCTCCACTATGTTCATAGCAGCATTATTTGTAATAGCCAGAACCTGGAAGCAACCTAGTTGCCCCTCAACTGAAGAGTGGATAGAGAAAATGTGGTACATTTACACAATGGAGTATTACTCAGCAGAAAAAAAAACAATGGAATCTTGAAATTCGCAGGTAAATGGATAGCACTGGAAGAAACCATCCTGAGTGAGGTAACCCAGTCACAAAAAGACAAACATGGTATGTACTCACTCATATATGGATTTTAGACATGGATCAGAATATTGCCAGTCTGCAATCCCACTGCACTTTTCCTGTTTCTGCACTGGGAAACAGGAAAGAACCTAAGAGAGATATACATGGTACCCCAGAGAAGAGGAATGAGGCAAGATCTTCTGAACAGATTGGGAACATGGCGAGGGGTGGGGGGGGGAGAGGGAGCTGGGAAGAAGAGAGGGGGGAGAAGAGTAAGATAGAGTAAGTCATGGGGGAACAAGAAGGTTGAGTGGGGAGTAGAATAGGAGGAGAACAGGATGAGAAATACCATAAAAGAGGGAGTCATAGGTTAGATTTTGCACGAGTGAGACCTCTAGTGATCTAAAGTGATGACACCAACTGGCAAGCTAAACAGTAGTGGAGAGACCACCTTAAATGTCCATTCCTGATAATGAACTTGACGTCTACACTATATGCCATCCTAGAACCTTCATCCAGTGACCAATGGAAGCAGAGGCAAACACCCACAGTTAAACACTGAACTGAACCCACGGAACCCAGTGACAGAGAGAGAGGAGCGATGAGCAATTTGGCAAAGAATGGGCTGGCAAAACCAGCAGAGACAGCTGATCTGAACAAGGGGGAGCTCTTGGACCCCAGACCGATAGCTAGGAGGCCAGCATGGCACTGATGTAGGCTCCCTGAGTGTGAGAGTAAGTGAGGAGGCCTGGGCAACCTATGGAGCCCTGGGCGGTATATCAGTGTTTATCACTGGCATACAAACAGACTTCGTGTGTCCATAACACAAAGAGGGATGCTCTCTCAGCCTGGACTCTTAGGGGAGTGCCTGGACCCTGCCCTGAGCAAAATGACAGACTGGATATCCCATATGTGAAAGGAAGTGGGGATAGGGTGGGAGGTTGGGGGGGATGGGGGAGGTGGGGGAGGAGGTGAGGGAGAGGGAACTGGGATTGACATGTGAAGCAAGCTATTTAAAATTAAAGTAATAAAAAAAGAAAGACAACTCTTGGCCTGCTATTGGACCTTAGTGGAAACTAAATGCTTGGCATGCTACTACCCACTGTGAGTTGAGTATTATCAGACCCACCTAGTCATGAAGTGGGACATAAACAGCAGCAATCTATTATCAAATGGATTTTATATATATGAGATCAGACCCAAGCAGGTCCTGAAGGCATAAGCAAGCAAGCTGTGTAAAGAAGTTGCTCAAATACCTTCTACTCCTGCTACAATGCCATCTGTTGCCAAGAATTCACTCATAGCCTCATGAGGTGTCCGGAAGCCTGGTTTACTGATAGTTCTGCATGTTATGCAGGCACCACCCAGAAATGGATAACTGCAGCATTACAAGCCCTTTCTGGGACAATCCTAAAAGATACGGGTGAAGGGAAGTCTTTACAGTGGGCAAATCTTCAGGCAGTGCACCTGGCATTACAGTTTGTTTGAAAGCAGAAATGTTCATATGTGTGATTGTTCACTGATTCATTGACTGTAGCCAATAGATTGGCTGAACAGTCAGGGACTTGGAAAGAGTATGATTGGAAAATTGTTTTTTTAGAAAAGAGATATCTGGGGAAGAAATGTGTGGATACATATCTCTCCAAATGGGCAAAGGATGTGAAGATACTTGTGCCCCAAGTAAATGTTCACCAAAAGGTGGCTGCAGCAGAGGAGCTCAATAATCAAGTAGATAGGATGACCAATTCTGAGGACTGTCAGTCTCCTCCCCCATCCATTCCCGTGATTGCCCAGTGGGCCCATGAACAAAGTAGCCATGGCAGTAAAGATGGAGGTTACACATAAACTCTACAACATGAACTTCCACTCACTGTTGCTGAGTGCCAGATCTGCCGGCAGTAGAGGTCATCACTGAGCACAATTCCCTGGGGTTACCAGCCAACAACCCGATAAGTTTACTGCATTTGACCACTTCCTCTGTGAAAAGGACAGTGCCTGTTCTAGTTATGAATTTGCCATTCTTGCACATAATGCTTCCGCCAAAGACACCATCCATGAACTTATATAATGCCTGATGCACCTATATGGTATTCTATGAATTATTGCTTATGACCAGAGAACTCACTTTACCACCAGAGAAGTGAGACAGCGGGCCTGTGATCGTGGAATCTACTGGTCTTGCTATGTCCCCACCGTCCTGAAGCAGATGGCCTGATAAAAAGATTGAATGGCCTTTTGAATACATAGTTACAGCACCAATTAGGTGGCAGCAGCATGAAGGCTTGGGGGAAGGTTTTCCAGAAGTCAGTATATGCGTTGAATCACTGTCCAACATAGAGTATTGTTTCTCTTATAGCCAATATCCATGGATCCTGGAAATCAAGTGGTGGAAAAGGAAATAGTTCCACTCACTATCACCCCAGTGACCCACTAGGAAAGATTTGGCTTCCTGTTCCCACAACCCTAAGTTCTGCTGGCCTGGAAATTTTGGTTCCAAAGGGAGAGTGCTCCTGCCCAGGAACCACAAGAAACATTCCATTGAACTGGAAGCATAGACTTCCCCCCAGGCACTTTGGGCTTCTAATGCCCTAAACCAACAGGCTGACAAGAATAACAGTGTTAGGAGTGATGATAGATTCAGATTACTATGGGAAAATTGGATTGCCTCTCCACAATGGAGGTAAGGAGCAATGTCTGTAGTGCAAGAGATACTATAGGATTTCTCTTGGTGCTACCATGCCCTGCAATTAATGTTAATGGGAAACTACAACAGCCTAATACAGGCAAGATGACAAAGGGCCAAGACCTGTAACATGAGACCTAATATGTCTGGAGTCAGATAGTAACAGGTGAAAGCTGAAAAGACTAGAGAAGCAGAGCAGCCAGTCACTAGAATTCTTACCTCTATGAACTCCTCAAACTGAAAAGAGACCAAGTTACTGTCTTTTCCCACCTATATCCCTCTCCCCAACCAGTCATCTTACTTCTTGTCTTTCCCTACAGACCTTCAGGCCTCTATGGTTAGCTAGTAGCTAGCTCGGCCCTTTGATCTTCCAGCAAGTCTTTATTTGTTAGAGTATATACAAGAAATCACCACAGAGACCCATCGATAATAAAGGTCACTCCTTCAGGGAAAGGGACAAGACCTGTTGAAGTGACTGTAGAGGGTGGAGGAAATACAGAATGGGTAGTGGAGGAAGGTATCCATAAATCATAAATGCCATCTAAGACCACATGACTGGTTGCAGAAACGAGGATTATAACTGACATGAGTGCTTCTGCTGTATTTTGTTAAGAATGCATTTGTACAGATGTTTCTGTTTTCTCTCAGTCTCCTTATCAAATGTTGGAACATCAATTAAGGGAATATCAACACTTATCATATGTAAGTTTGAGATATTAGAAGGATGTTCCCCTAGGGATATTGCCACTATTACAAATTTATAATGCATTTGCAGTTGTACAAGGGATGCTTGTATCATGTTAAGCATAATTATGACCTGGCTAAATACATAATGTGCTTGTGATTGTGTGCTGGATAGTTATTTTATGTCTAGCTATTATTATGACATGGTTATTGTTCTCATTTGGAAATAAATCATGACACTGGAGATATGATTGTATGTCAAGTTGACAAAGGGTGGACTGTGATGGTTAATCTTGGTTGTCAAATTAACTATATGAGGAATGAAGTAAAATCCAGAAATGGAGAGCAACTTGGGATCCATATCTTGAGGCACGATGACACACTCCTTTAATCTAACCTTGAGGCAGGAAGACACACCTTTAATCTGAGCCACACTTTTTACTGGAAGCCAATATAAGGCCAATGGAAGAAGGAAGGTTTGTTCTTCGCCTACTTGTCCTTGCCTTGCCAGAACATCCATTCCTTCACTGGCATTGGACCCTGATTCTTCAGAATTCCATCATATATTGAAGAGCAGCAGAGACATCCAGCCTTGTGGGATTGAGCAACTACTAGATTCTTGGAGTTGTCATTTACAGCTAGTCATTGCTGGACTGCCGTCTGTAAGACATTCCAATAAATTCATATGTATGTATGTAGCATGTATGTATGTATGTATGTATGTGTGTGTATGTATGTACGTGTGTATGTAAGTATGTGAGAGAGATTCATTCCTTCCTATCAGAAAGTCTGTGACTTTAGAGAACCCTGAATAATGCACATTGTCCTCCATTTTCTTTTAAATTTACATTTTTTTATTGTTTGAATATGAAGTGTCCCCCAGAAAGAATCATGTGTTAAACACTGTTGAAAGTGAGATTGGACCATGAGGGCTCTGAATTCATCAACATGCAAATCTATTGGTAATTTAATATATAATGGGCTTCCAGAACAGGAACCCTTCTTGGAAGAAATAGATCATAAATTACATGCTTTTGAAGGCTATACATTGCCTCTGCCCATTCCTGACTCACTCTCTGTTTCCTGGCTGCTGTGAACTGAGCAGCTTTGCTCTCAGTGGGACCCTGATGGCCTGCTGCACTATAGGTCAAAAGCAATGGAACAAGCTGAGCATGGATCTAGACCTATGTAACTATAATTCAGCATCTCTCCTCCCACTGAATTATTTTCTCCGGTATTTTGTCACAATAATAAAAGGTGACACACATACCTACCATACACTGTGGCAGTCATTTTTTCTGACCTTCTATAGAGATCTTTCACCATCTTCAAGACCTTTCGCTCCCAGAAGTACTACTATGTTTCAACCTCTCTAAATATCAAGAGAATTAAAGATCAAGAAATACCATGTTGTAATCATTTTAATTCTCCATAATGGTGCCTATACAGGTCACATGGATGCAAATACACTGCAGTTTTCTTTAAAGCCTCGGGTCATATTTTAGAAGACTAGCTAAATGCCTGCCATTCTGTGTACTTAAATTATTTTAAGCCCTAAAGCATTTGCCTCATATTTCTTTCTAGATTTACTGTATATGAGACAGCTCTTTGGGAAAATATTTTATAGTGACTCTTTTTTCCTCTAGTTATCTCATAATATTATAAAATGCTACATTTTATTCAGGGTGAAGTTGTTGCAAATAAGAAGGGTGATATAAGAGTTACCATCTAAAGGAACTTACTTACATAGATCAAATACTGTGGTAACTGCTTTATTACATGGACTGTAATAAAGCGCCACAACTTACATCCTTATTTTATTCATGAGAGAACTAATACTCAAAAATTTATTAACTTCCCATGAGAATTGGTTAGCCAAAATTCAGTTTAAAAAAATTAAAGGAAAATTTAAACAAATAATACACAAAAAATTGGCACGATGAGTATTTATGATACATTTTATGTATTTCCCATGGTGGTGAACTGCAATCTGGGAGCTCAGGTATAATGTCCTTTGTCTTAAAAACTCCATATTACTATTCAAGGCTTGAAAGTTTCTTTGTGAATAGTAAGTTAATAAGACTTGGCAGCAGGCAGGGCTTCAGAGAATAGGAATGTGCTTTTCTGCAAGACCCACTTCCACCCCTGAGTGCTCCATGCTTTGGATGTGGGCCATACCCCCCCTAGGAATTAGAACTACAGTCAGGAGCACTGGCCTGGTTTAGGGCTTTAATATAGGCATGGAGACCTTAATGAATGCTCCTGTGATTGAACTGCCATCATGTGATCAAGCAAGCAGGGACTCCATGAGCAGCCTTTGACAGTGTTGCAGAGGAAGGCCACGATATTCTTAACACCATCACTATAAACATCTCCATGGAACAGTGATTAAAACAAGAACTCTAGAGCCTGATTGCCTAGGGCTTGAATCTCAACTCTGTTACTTACTGGCTATGTATTTATTCTTGGATTACTTGTCTAGCATTTCTCTCCCCCTATTAATTGTCTGGAAAAATAACCATAATTGTGAAACTTAATCAGATTTTTCTGAGGAATTAATATAAGGGTGAAGTAATAATGTGACCGAGCTTGCGATATGTACTCCATAAACATTACAGAGGTCATTTTGATAATCTTACCAATGCTCTGCTCCATGATCCTGTGGTGAAATTACTGGATGAGGCTATGCCAAGTGCCATCAGTAAAACCCCAGCAACAAGTCCTTTGCTCCTAACGTGATGTAGTAGCCTCAGCCATTTCCCTCGCCTCCTTTCCTTGTGTCTACTCGACCTCTAGTGCACATTATTTCTTACTGTTGCATAGCAAATTTTTCAGACTAGTCTCCCCAAGTCCAATATCTTCCATCATTAGCCAAGGACACTTCTAGCAGATTCATCTCTCTGCTTCTAGTCGAGGATCTATCTTCCACAGCTTACTGAGGTCTTCCGGCACTCATGCTAGATCACATACTGTCAATGTCTATGCTAGATGAATGTCTTCGGAGGTCACTTGAGAATTTCCTTCCTAACAGAGGATTTGGTGCCAGGAATGCTGAAACAAGAGGGACAAGATTAAAACATATTAATGCCAGTGGCATTTAAATAATGGTCAACTCCAATGATGTGCGTTTTGCTGTTCACTTGGTCAATATCTCTACGAAATTTAAAAGGGAAAAGACAACACATTTACTGTAGATATGACTCAGCCAAGTGCAATTTACAGGAAGAGCCAAATCCCCATTTCTGTTGTAGCTAGTTTCAGATTTATCTCTTTACTAACTGTTCTTAAACTGGGGCCATAATACATTTCCTGATGCACTATGCTCAGTGTATGTATATATACTGGTAATAACATTTGTTGGGCACTTTTTCAGTATCAAGAAGAATAGTAAGCATTCTGCATGTTCAATGTACTCTGGCTTTATCAAACATTTCTGCCTATTTTATTCAGATGAATAGAAAGTGGGTACTGCAAATATTAAACCGCAAGCTTAGAATTCAAATACAGCAAAAAGACAATGGTTTGCCGTGTGGTGCCTGTCCTTTTAGTTTGGGTACCTCCTGTACTCCCATTCCATGGAGCACCTTGGTTCTGCCTAAGTCATAAGTCAATTAGCCTGAGGTCTGGTTTGAGTGTGATCCCAACTCTTCCCACACTAGGCACACTGGACAGGAGGATGTAATCATTTATAAATATATCTAAATTGTGTTTTATAGCTTTAAAATGAGGAGCTCAGTCAAGTGCCTTTTTATTTCAGACTCGCTCAGTATTTTCACCTGAGAATTCTTTAACTAAAAATAAATATTAAATAATACTTCACACTAAACACATTTTAATAGGTCATTTTGCTTTGTTTTAAAACTTCAGTAAAGCTTTTTTTCTGATACTTTCTTGCTGAGTTTGATATTTAATTCTCAGCATCTCTGCCTATCCTAGACTCTTCTCTGCTAAGTTCAAAGCTGTCAAGGGAACTTTTATAGTACTTTTATCAATTGTGATTCTTCTCTGGTTTGTCTGTTTTTTTTTTCAATTTTAATATATCTTTGTACACCAAGGGTATCAACCTCTTTTCAAATCTTTAGCACCTTTGAAAAGTACAGTGACGTTTGACACTGAGGGCTTTTTTTATTAGTAGACTTGTATGTATATACAAGTGTTTATGGGCTAAAGCCAATTGACATTTCTCTTTTCTGCATTTTCCAGTTGCTTTTAAATAGAAAAACCTTTCTCTACACCCTCAGCAAACATTCATGCACCCTGCCTGTTTTTGTATGTTCCCTCCATGTGTATCCTTTCTCCTTCTTCTAATTTTTCTCTCTACAGGTACTTCCTTTAACCACCCACCTATCCATCCATCATCTTTTTCATTGTTTCATGTCTTACTCTTCCTGTTATCAGATAGTCTCAATCAATCACCCTTTCTCTATGTCTGCCTCTGTTTGTACGTCTGCTTCTCTTTCTCTTGAACTCTCTCTGTATGTGTACAACGGGTGCATGTGCATGTGTGGAGGCCAGATGTTGGCCCTGGGTGTCTACATCTCTTGCTGTACACCATGTGTGTGTGTGTTTGTGTGTGTGTGTGATTGATTGATTGATTGACTGATTGATCAATTGATATATGAATACCTGGAAATTCAGGTCTGTGCCAGAAGACCTGGATTTCCTTTCTACACAATTGCCAAGAAAATCAATGTTCTATTATACATACACACACACACACACACACACACACACACACACACACACACTCACACACACAGTATGAATTAGTTTCTGTCTGCTTCCAGATCATGCTCCATTAGCACATATTTAGAATCTTAAAGCAACAAAACTTTACTGTCCTATAGCTCTTATATGTCAGAAATCAAACCCAAGTCTACTGGCTTATTTTGGCATGGCGAGGTATATCTGCAGGGATCCAAGCACACGTCTTCATGCACTCAGGATCCTGAGACAAAAGGATCAGGAATACAAGGGCAACCTGAGACACATAGTTAAGACTATATGTAAATATAAAATAAAATGCAAACAAAATCTCATTAGACTAGAGTCAAGGAACATGCAAGGCTATTTCTTTCTAGGAGAGTAGTATAGGGTTAGAACCTGGACAGAAATGTACATCTGAGCTCATTCGGGTTGTGGGCAGTGTCCAGTTTCATAAAACCATAGAACTCAATTGCCTGGAAGAACTCAATTGCCTGGATGTCTTGATTAGTGGTTCCCTCTCTCCATCAACAATCTCTTGGCACATCCCTGTGCTTTCAGGAGACTGGCTTTTCTTGCTGTCACTTCTCTTCTCTGGTCTACTGCATCTTTCTAGCTGATTTTTTTTACTTTCTGCTTCCCTTTTTATGGGTACCCATGAGCTTTCAGGGCACATCTGAGAATCCCAGCCTCTTGTGAGCTGATTAGGAGATTCATCCCATCATCAAAGCCTTCAATCAAAATACCTAGATTAGAAGTTAAATAGCTAAGTGATAGGAAAATTGAAGGGACATCATTAAAAACGGGTCTACCAAATACTGTTTCAACAGTCTGTTTGTATTTTTAGCAATTATTTTGATAGGACCTAATACAATAATATACCATAAATACTTTGCAATGAAAATGAATATTCTCAGTCAGTAAAAAAAAAACAAAAAACAAATATCTAGACCTATCACGGTTTCATTGCTCATAAATAACCAATATTAGTACGAGTGCTTTTCAGCCACTCTTATCTGCATATATGCATAAAACTGAAGTTCAAATAAGGTCTGTATCATATTCCCTTTTTGTATTAGTACCAAATTTGGAGCAATTTCTGACAATTGATATTTACATAAGTACCGCATGTTATAAGAATAAATAAAATGTTTTACCCTGTTTAGTTATATAACACATGCTACAGAATTTCCCTTACAATACATGAAGTTTCAAAATTTTAAATATAGATCTTTGTTGATATTCTGTATTTCTTTCTGTATGTACATATATGTATGTGTATTAAATGTGCATTAAATCTCAAAGCATTCTGTGTCCAAGCACTTTGTTATGTGTGTGGTCTATGCTTTTAGTGCATGCATGTGAGTAATGGCTATATGCACATTCACACAGAGGCAAGAGTAGGACACTACTGTCTTCCCCAGTATTACTTTCTACCTTGTTGCCTTGAGAAAGGTGAACTAGAAATGATGAACTAGAAGCTCATCATTTCAGCCAGGCTGGCTGGTCAGTGAACTCCAGGATCTGCTTGTCATGTTGGATTTATAGGCACATGAAGTCATGACTGGCTTTTTATGGGGGTTCTGGGGATACCAACTCATGCTCTTATGCTTCTACACTGAGTTATCACCCCACACACCAAAATTGTCTTTACATTTTAAAATATGTTTGCCAGTGGCTAAACTTTTAAAATATAAATGTTTGATTCTGATGATAATGTGTCTATCATTTGTAAGTCTATTGCAAGAGTCCTCCTCTCACAGAGTGTAGTGCCCATTTCTGAATATATGTGTGGCCTATTATAGCAAACAACACTTTACTAAAATTGCAAATGGTATTGTCATCCTTATTGTTGCACACCAAATATTTCCTGTTCTCTTTATAAGTATGTTATATATTACATATATATATATATATATACTCTGTAATTAGATGGATCCATGCTACTTGATATGGCCAAGAAAATGCAAATGGGCATAGGCATGTCACTTAAGGGGAGAGTCAATATACCATTTACCCCACCATACATGCTCTTCCGCTGGTATTGAGACTAGCAATGCTCCAGAAAAGGCTTGCTTTTCTTGATTACATCCTAGATTTAAGACAAGGTACATCAAATCTCCTCATTAACAGTCTAAAAATAAACCATCCTGTTATCCCACAAGATTTTAGACAAGATTATTTTTACACAGCACAGTGGCTGTCCTGAACTTTAACCATAACAAAATGGGGCATTGATCAGATATTGTGGTATGGAAAGTGTTTAGTATGAGAGAGTGTTTGGCTAAATTATCATATGCACTCCCTTGGAAAGAATTCTGTATATGTAACAGACTTGGAGAATGGGAGAAATAAATTGGGAAAATTTTGTAACATGGATTGGCTATAACTGGCTTTATTTGACAAAGTATTAGAGTAGAGATGAGCTGAAGGAAGACCTTGTTGGTTTGCAAAGTGAAATAAAAAGGAACTAGAATGTCCACAAATTACAGAGCTCACTGTTGTTAGCTCTTATATTCCCACAATAAAATCCATGAATGAGAAATGTATTTAAACAGAGCTGATTAAAATTTAGCCTTGCAGCTAATATTAAACAAAAGATGCCAAGTACCTCTAGTGCTAAAGGCTCTGAGCAGATTGGAGATGCTTCCTATTGTTTCAATAAGAAATAACTACAAGCTTGGGTAATGAAAGTTATTGTCATGATGACTGGAAGCTTTAAATTGGTCTCTCTAGTCTGAATGGTATTCTGGAGGGATGCAATTGTATGTGGAAGCTTGAGAGGATAATCTACTTTCTCACCTTGTCAAGTTTCTAGGCACATGTGTAGTTTTGGCTGGTAAGTTTCTACTACATATTTTGGCTTATGGCCTCTTTACAAAGCCAGACATAGCTGGTCTTATTTTTCTCCTATTGCTTCACTCTGATATTGATTCTCCTTTTGTTTCCTGTTTCTGCTTTGAAGGACCCTTGTGATTACATTGGGCCCACACCCATCATTCAAGATAATCTATTTAAAAGTCAGCTGACTCCCAAGCCTAATGTCACCTACATGTTAACTCTTTTGTTGTTGTTTTGGTTTTGGTTTTGGTTTTTCAAGACAGGGTTTCTCTGTGTAGCTTTGGATCTGTCCTGGAACTTACTCTATAGACCATGCTGGCTTCGAACTCACTGAGATCTGACTGTCTCCATTAAAGGCAGGAACCACCACTACCTGGAAACTCTTTTTGATCACAAAACTTAAGATATTTCTAGCTCTCTAGATTAGGGTGTGAGTATATTGAGGAACATTATTCTGCCTGCCACATGTGCAGTGATAGCTAAAAAAATCTAACTAAGCAAAAGCATTAAGGGAAAGACACCTTGTAGGCCTAAAATATCAACAGTGAAATCCTGAGAGTAAAGGCAAGGAGAGAAATACCACAGAGATATGGCATGAAGAAACAACAAAGACACTTCACACATAAGATATTTTATCTTTTTTTGTAGAGCTACAAAAAAAATTTTGTACCTGAGCTGACCAAAATCAAGGATGGGAATATCGCGATGTTTTTGCAAGATATGTATTAACAAATGGAATAATTCTAAACTAGGAGAAATTAACAGGTCAGAACTTAAACCATCACTCAGTTTCAACCATCTTTGGAAAGTATACATACTAAGAAACATGCTCACCCCATCAGAGGTATAGTCCTTGTCATTTACTTCAAATGAAGCCAAAGAGAATAGTGCGACTTCAGGAGCCTTCATGCTGAAAGAGAATCTCCAGACAGAGTCTACAATGACAGTTTTCCTGTAGAACTTTAGAGTTGGTACAGCACAGGCAGTGGCTGCATTATTCCTTCAGTCCATACACTTTTCAAAAAAGAGTTTTCATGAGATTTTCCAAGCTTGCTTTCCCCACTGATGAAAGAAGATAAGAAAGGACTTGATCATTTTTCTCTGGGTCATCAGAAGATGTTTCTGTATCTACTATAAATATTTGCATCATTCCTCTGAAATGTAGTCAGAGATCTAGCACTGTGTGTGATGCTGTGTTTCTGTCTTGTTTGCAAAGGTGAAGACAGGAGAGTGTTTTATTTGGGTAAAGTAGAAAGGAACAAATGGCTGCTAACCAAAAGGACAGACTGTGACAGTCATTAGTGGTATTCACTAATAACCAGGTCTTATTTCCTACCAATGGAGAAAACAGTGCTTCTTAGTATGTTTGATTAGGTGGGACAAGGAAGAAGTTATGAGCCTTAAGCCATCATTTCCAGGTCAGAACACTTAATTCCTGATGGGACAAATGCTCCTTAATTACTTGATTTTAAATCTTAATTAGGTCCTCTATTCTTAATTAACACCTGATAGTATAAGATGTAGGACATCTTCTGCTGAAGTGATTTAGATGTATGTCTGAAGTTTCCACAATCCTCCCAGAACTTCCTTCTCAACCAACACTGTACAAATTGCATGAGTAATAAGTGTGCTTTTGTTGTGACTGGAAAATTATTCATTTCTGCCAAATAAGCTAACTTGATATTTTTTTTACTTTGTAAAGGTTCATTCTGAGATTTATTTAAATAAACAGTTCCCTAAATTTTTAATAAGAATTTATGTGGATGCCTTTTGTTTTTAAAACACACTTCCAAGAATACATTTATGGCAGAAAGCCTGTTACCTACTTTCATTTTGTTTTAATAAATCTCAAGTGTAAAAATAGAGACTTCATTATACACAGGGTAAGTCTGCCCTTCGTTGAATCAATTCATCAAAGGTTTATTGCATATGACTATTGACATTACTTAATTTTGAAGCAGAAGTTTAGATGTAGAGTTAGTCAAAATTTCTTGAAGATGGTAGGAAGGATACATGGGCAGCTACCCTATCAGCATCCCCAAAATTGAGATACAAGGGTGAACACTTAAATTATGTTATATAGAGAATAAAAACATAAAACTCTCAGAGTAGCCAAAAATCACAGATGCAAAATCTACTAACCTACACAATATGGCAAAGAAGAAAAAGAGAGGAAATAGGAAATTAGGAAACTTAGATAATTTTACAATAGCAGAAACAAGAATAGGGACAGACTGAGAAAGTTCAAGATTCTTGTTATAAAAGAGCTAGTCACCTAGCTCTGTGGGTGAAAGGTGCCAAATCCAGTCAAGTAAAAGGCTGGATAGGGTTAAACATGTAGATTTCATGTAGGAAGTAGACATTCATGGGGCATCATTACTATGCTGCCATTTAGTATAGCTGAGACACTATATAATGATTATTTACATTCTTAATTAATATCTGAGGACCTCTACGATTTCACTAGAAAAAGTTAATTTCATCTAGAAAAGGGATTTAATTCTAGAGAAGATATGGAAAATATCTATCAGCTTAGTGTAAGTAGCAGGACTGAGAGGGAAAAAGTTGGGGAAGAGGAAGGAGAAGAGTGAACAAGGAGGAAAGGAGAGACAGAAAAGGACATCTCAACAATCCCACAAAATGAATAAATGGGAAGTTTCATTATCTCTGGGAAATGTAGGTACCAAAATAAGGATGCTGCTGAGGGAACTGGAGTAAAGGGCACGAAGAAAATCTGAGGAAACCAGAATGTGGCAGAGCACACAGGTTGATTGGAGTGCCGGGCTGTTCGAGGTGGCCAGGGAATAGAAGTGTGAGCCATCATGCTGGAGTATCCAGAGCAGAGAAGACACAGCACAGGGCTTCTCCCTGTACGCCATTGCTCACTTTGTCTCTTGGTTCCTGCTTTTCCACAGGAGAATCTCTGGGTATCCTTGCATAGCCAGACACCCTTTCTCCTAGACAGAAAACAAAGGTACCGCATTTGACACCCAAAACTACCCGCAAGTTCCATGGAAAATATTGACTCTTTTCTCAAAGATGCTAAGTCAACTTCTTGAGAAAGCAAAACATGGTAGAATTTTAAAAGTAAAGCAATTTATTTTATGTTGTATCCCAGGTAAGAATGTAAAAAAAAAAAAACTACCTCGCTTTCCAATCATCAGTTTGCCTTGTGGCTGAAGAATATAGCAGTCTCAGGAATACACCTGAACACTTACCCCAAAGCTGAAATGAAACATTTAATTCCAAACCTATATTATTTGAACTAGAAATTCATTTGAGTTCATAAACTGAAAAGCATGCAAACACAAACTTGGCATTCCTGTAAGATTTTCAAAGATAATAGAAGTGTATGGTAGCTGCTTTAGCCCAAGGAAGCCTGTCAAAATGTTGGCAATGATGCTTTTAGCTGTTTCCTAGCAGCAGAGTTCATTTGAAGTATGTTCCTCATTCATTCAATTTTTTTGTTTAATAAAATATTTTTAGGTTAAAATGTCCTCAAGGCATAAAGACGTAGTCTTGGGTCCATAATGCATATATTCATCCTCTCTGGTGATGAAAGAAAAAAGTCTCAAGATAGCAGGCACAGTTTGCCATGCTCACATTTCCACTTGTCTATAATCATTTTTTTAACTTTGTTTGGTCTGTGATATGAGAGGCACGCTGAAGTCAATATGGGAGCCATGATTGTTGTCTGGGAACTTGGCTCTAAAAGCCTTGGCTCATCTAGAAAATGGGCACAACAATGCCAGATCTTCCCATCTCACTAGGGCTCTCACTGACAACCTAGAAAAGTGAAATGTTTCCAGCAAAGGAAAGCACAATAGACATTTAATACATGAATTGTTATGGGTGTTACTATAATTACTCTTTTTTAACAACATGACCAGGAATTAAGTATAGACGATATCCAAAAGTTTAATAGTGACACTTATATCTTGCTGGTAACCCTCAGCTATCAAATTGAACTTAATGTCTGCTCAACAGGAAGGAAATCAAGGCCAGTGATAGAAAGAAATATTGCCAATTGCCTTGGGCTAGTGAGATCATGGATGTTAGCAGAGAATCTAATACTGCCATTTCCCTAGTACAGTATAATTCTAACTGCATTCTAAATTCTTGCCCTATGCCCACAGATAAGTTTGCTCTCGCCTATTATCAAAGAAGCTTCTCTTGGCAGCAGACAAAAACCAATTCAGGAAGATGCAACTAAACCAAATGCCAGTAATAACTGATCATGTGATACCCAGCTCCAATTGATACAGCCTAGCACTCATGAAACATAAAAATGTCAGAAAGGAAAGACTGTAAGAACTGGAAGATCAGGAAGTCTGCTGTGAGATACCCACCCACCTCACCTCAATAGCATTGCTACCTAAATAAAATCTGAATAATGCAAACACCAAAGGACACGCTAATGTGGAATGGGAAAATCTTATGGGAACACAACCCTGGAAGATGAACTACGGTTGGTTAACAACTATTGAGAAAGGGAGAAATAGTCATACTCAGATATGTGTCCTCTAATTGGTTATCCAACAATATGTGGTAAGCCCTGGAATCATATTACATACAAACAACATTAAACTGACTCTGCAGGTTGTATTCATATATTATGTATGTATGCATGTATATAACAAAAATAATTAAAGAGGCTAAGTTTAAGAGAGAGAAAGGATCTATGGGAAGACTTAGAGAAGGGAAAGGGAGAACTTGATGTAATTATATTTTAATTTTTTTATTACAAAAATAAAAAATTAAAGGCCTTTAATATAATCAATCAAGTTTCTGTTTGCTAAGAAAGCCTATGAGGTAAGCTCCACAGGAAGCTTTGAGTATGTAGAAACCTAAGTCCTTTAAGTGTTAAGAAACTCAATTACCTCATAACCTTGGAGGCTAGAGAAACAATGATGGACAGGAAAATCAGACAGAGGTAAGAAAAGCTGGTCTGATCATTTCTTGGTGATTGTCAGGTGTTCATATGTTATATCTCACCTTTCTCGTCACAATGCAGGCTGATTCAGGAGGTTGGGACAGAACTAAGAGACAACGTTTCTAAAAAGTAGTATGGAAAACATAGCATAGCGTAGCATAGCATAGCGTAGAATAACATAGCAAATTACATCATAACATATCATTAATACAATAAAGTAGCATACTATGTATAGATCCCCCAAAGCAGATGACAGATACACAGACCAGATTTTGAATGTCAAAATTATGGACCAGTCTCAAAGATAGTTTGTAGTGGGGCTCCAGAGATAAACTTAGAAATGCTTGCATACTTTTCAGAAACTTGAACACAATTTGGCCCTGTACTTCTGTAACATATTAGCACTGAGAACTCAAGGGGCACTTCCTGCCATTAGCATAAGAACAAGACATTCTGGAAGAGAATGAAGGGCTGGCATTGTGAGGTTCATCATAGTGAATGACAAAAGAGATAACAAGTAAAAGCCACTTAAATTAAGAGAGAAGCTGACTGCCACCCTGAGGTTGATGCAGAGGAATGTCATGATCAATCAGAAGAAAATGACTGGTGAAGGGCACTGAATCAAAATATTTCTTGATGACATTGTGAGCTCTGTGAGCTCAACCTGATGTAATTTCAGAAAATGTGGGCTCTGCAACTGATGGGGGAAGTCCTGTACATTTGTCAATAAAGCACTGTTGAGCCAATAGGAATCTAGATAGGTGGGACTAGGAGTCCAGGAGGATTCTGGGAAGGAGAAACACAAGAGAGTTTGACATGTAACGCCATGGGGTAGGAAGCCCGGAACTATTCTCCGGGAAGAGACATACTTAGATTAACAATTATGGGGTAATTACTTAAGTCAGAGGTTTTCTAGATATATAGAGATGTATTTGAGACAGATAGATAGTCTTCAAACCTTTCAAAGACCTTGAGAAAATGGCATTTAAAATGGTTTAGGGTTTTTCTTGACAATGAGAAATGTCTGCTCCTGGCAGCACCAATTACGACTGAGAGGAAGATAGGCATCAAAGAAACTCGTTATTGAGTTTTCTTTCAACATGGCAAGATTAGCCATTTGGGCAAGAAACTACTCTTGCCTGTACTGCTTCACTGTTGTTGTATAATCTGGACATGCAGGACCCACAGAAAAGAGACTGCTGAACTCAGTCTTACAGGGTTCCTGCTTCATGAAAGAGTCTAAGAGACTTTCTACAGGACAAAGAAAAATGACTAACAGACTGCCAATGCAGATGGACAGTTTGAAATTTCCTGCTTTGCTGAGAAATCTTCTGGACACATTGTGGCCTATGAGCTGAAGATGGATGCCCCAACGTTACAGAAGAACTTCGGGTGACTGTCCAGGCAGTAAGATGTCTCTATCAATCCTAGTGTTTATATATTATCCTTCTGTGGTCTTTGATGGAGTTGAAGACAGATAGTTATAATTATAGTTTTCCTTAGTTATGATAAAAGATAAGCTTCATATAGAACTTTAGACTCACAAGAATGGGATGGATGATATTTTCCTTAAATCTTACTAAATGTTGATAGAAAAAATGTTGTAACTGTGTTATTACTTGATAACTGTTCTGTTATATATAATTTGACTATGCTAAAGTTAAGACCTTTCTCTTTGTTTAAACAGAAAAGAGGAGATGATGGGGAAAGTCCTGTACATTTGTCAATAAAGCACTGTTGAGCCAATACGAATCTACATAGGTGGGACTAGGAGTCCAGGAGGATTCTGGGAAGGAGAAACACAAGAGAGTTCGACATGTAACGCCATGGGGTAGGAAGCCCGGAACTATTCTCCGGGAAGAGACATACTTAGATTAACAATTATGGGGTAATTACTTAAGTCAGAGCTAGCCAGTAAGAAACAAGCAAGGCCAACAGCTTCATAATTAATATAGCCTCCTGTGTGTTTATTTGGGACTGATGTGGCTCTAGAACCAGGCTGGCGGGAAAGGCTTCTCTCAAAGAAAAAGCTTCTCTTTACATGCAACCATCTACAATTTACTTTTATTGCAATCATCATTAGTATTACAGTCTTCATGTTCAAAGAATAACATATCTGAGGTGAACATTGCAATACAGCATCTGCAAACCCATTGACTCTCAAATGAATTCTCTTGGTATTTCCTTTGGGTGAAGGCAAAAACTGAAATTATAATTTGTATTACACAATGCTCATGCATAAGTAAAACAACTAACTTTTCCATAAGTTGTTTATAAATGTCTAAAATGTAGAATTACTAGGGATCATTCTTATATCAAGAAGTATTTGATAGGAGAGAATTGAGAAGAGGAAGAAGGAGAAAGAATTCACAATGAGTTGAAGTGACCAAGAAAACCAAAATGGTAAGCTATGCAAAGTTATCAGGATGGGTAATGTCTAGAGCTTCTCCCATACATCACTTTTCCAAACAGGACAGTCCATTCTGAAGGAGCATGTTCTCTCCTCCACTCATTCATAAACATCCAAGTGAACTTCTAACATGCTGTGTCAACAACCCAATCTGCTACACTTACTGACAATGAAAGGAAGGTGAGCTACAGCCTTTGTATAACGTATTTTCCATAAGCTGCAAAATTACATATGTACATATATGAACATGTACACATAATACACATAGATACATATAAATTCATTACAGCCCAAGAGTATATGTCATTAATGAGTGTGTTGTGCAAACTAAACACTGTAGTTAAATACATGGAAAAAAAGATATATCTGTCATCATGAAGATTACAACACAGTTGGAGAAGGGATAAACAGTAGTTAACTTGACATGTTATACCATGAAAAATACCAAGAAGCTCATCTACTAGCTGAGGAGACCACCTTCAGATGGGGTGGTAGGAGGAGATATAAGTAAGAGAGGTCCTGTTAGAGAAGGAGGGAACAGTGAGATTACGAAGAAGACAGAGGTATTTGTGAAGCCTGAGACAGGAAAAAGATTGACATGTTCAAAAGATGAAAGAGAAGCCAAACATTTTAGAGCTGTGGAATAGGACAAGCCAGACATGTCACAGGCAAGGACTAAAGGGCTTGTTGATTTGTTTTCAATCCTAAAAATGCTATGACTGACTCCTACAAACACTCTATAACCAAGATAAATCCTCATGCACTTTATGCTTCAATGAGAAGCTACACCTCATGATGTATTTCATAAAGTTCATACAGAAGGACAAAAAGCCACCGGAGCACAGTCTGAGTGTTTTCCAGAATATTTCTCATAATGTCATTGACCTTAAAATACACAATTTTCTTATGAAAAAAACTATAAATATAGGCGACATTGCAGAATTAATTGGTATTTTCAAACCATTCAGAGAATTATATGTGTCTTCATTTCCAACATCTGTACTCCAACTTGTCATGTGTATAAAGAGCTTTTTAGAAAAGCAGATTGTACTAACTGACTCTTAAATTTTGCTCAAGTTCAGACCAGGAATGTCAGTCATGCTTCTTGAACCACTCTGTTATTATATGGCTGTCAGTCACTGGATGTGTTATTACATTTTATGTGCAAGTATCTTTTATATAACAAAGGATTATGAACTACTTGCAGGCAAGGATCTATTATTTTTATCTTTCATGTGACCCAAAGCAATATTTTGGGTTGCAGTGATGGCTCAGGCAATAAAGGAACCGAGTTTGGATTACCAGCACCCAAATAAAAGCCAGGCACTATAGCATATGTCTGTTACCCTAGCATTGAGGGTGAAGGCCAAAAACAGGCAGTTTTCTGCAGCTCACAGGCCAGCCTGAGTTGGTGAGGTCTAGGTTTAATGAGGGACACTATCCAATAAAACAAGGTAGGAAGTAACTGAAATGATATCTACCATCAATCGCTGACCTACACATACACAAACACATGTGCACTAATACACATAAATACATATATGTTAATATGCAACAGACACATACATAAATACAAAAATGTTTTTGAATAAATGATGTCCAAATATATTGATTCTTTTTCTTTTTGAAGATATTAATACCCTTCCAGGGTCATATTGAATCAAACTGTGTAATTAATATGAAAGTTCTACCACTTTCCTATCAAGTGAAGAACTCAATTCCCAACCCTCTTCTATGACCTCCTCCCTATCCACCCTCCCCCTTGGGCTTCTTTAGCAATGAAAACTGCAGACTGAAGCTTACTGTGCCTGCAAATTGTGTGAAATACTCTTCTTTCCATGGTCAAGAAAATTAGTCATTCATGCCCATATAATCAAATCAAGCCTCTTTAATGTCACTTGGCTCATAGGTTATACACTTCATGTTACAAACTATGTTCACATCCCAAGAAAAAGATTTTGGTTTCTTTCTATTTTGAGGAGATATTCTTATTGTTAATGATTTTAGTCTTACAGTGGAAAGCTTTTTAAAGAAACTGAACCTGAATGACTTTTATTTCCCTTTAAACTTGTTTCAGAGTAACTCATAGATATAAGAAAGTGGGATTCCTTTTCTACTATTAAGAAGAGGCTTAAACATACCATTTGAATATCTGCTGGTCTGAGTATGGCAAACAATGTCTTTCAGCCTTCTATTTTTACTAAGTAATGAAAGTTTTTGCTCGCACAGCTGTATCTTAAAATTTACCTATAGCCATAGGCAGTGCTCAATAAATTGTATTTGGCAAGCTAATAGAAACTCATTTACTAAGAGGAAGAAGTGTACATGCAAATAGGGACACTAAATGTACACTATTTAATTTTTTATATTTTAGGACATCAAACAAAGTAAGCAAATCTTAGTAGATTGCATTTTGACATGATTTGCTTATACACTTCAATGATTTAACTTCTGCATCTCAAGTTTGTCTTAGGAGAGAATTTGAATTGCATACAAATAATTTGGATCACCTAGAGATGGAGTGAAAAGATATATTTTTAGATAAAATTGCCAGGTCCTTGTGGAACGATATTTCTGGACAAACATCAACAAATGTCTACTCACCCGAGACAGGGAATGAATGACAGATCAAAGTAAGTGTGACACCAAAGATGGTGAAGCAATGAGTTTTATTAGGGTTATTTACATAAACATTGGCAAGAAAAGAAATGAGCCAAAGCCCAGTCCATCATGGGAGGACAGCTCACAAAGGCTATAAAGTGGAGTGTATTACACAACTTGCAGATATCTCAACAGGTTAGAGAGCATCCTTTCCAAGTAACTCAGGTTGCTTGAGGTTCTTCCAGGCAGCTTAACTTATCCCTACTTCTTCCAGGAAGCTTCCAGGCAGCCCTGCTGGTCTGAGGATATCTCTCAGCAGTCCTTAGTCTTTCTTTATGTTGGGGGAAAAGCTTGGTGAATCTGGTCAGTTTCAGGGACTTCCTGAAGCTATTTTTAGTTGCTCACTTCCTGACTTTAAGGAGCTCTCCCACACAATGAAGTATTCCACCTCTCCTTAGAACATCATGTTGTTTTGATGACCTTCCCTTCAAGAGGAAAGGTTTTATTCTCACAGGAAAGAGCTCCACAGCAGCAGCATGGTAGATGCTGCTTATTATTGAGATGAGCAATAAGGACATGGTAGCATAAAGGATAAAGCAATAAAAGGACATTTTATAAGTAATTTATTCAAAGAAATAATTAAATAATAACATTTTTCAGATTGACAAAGGAGAGCAGACAAAGGTGTAATGAATGGAAGTAGGGAGTACCATGTACAGTGAAGTAAAAATATAGAACTACAGATTGTGCAAGCTGCCCAAGGAAGTTGACAACCAACAGTGGAGTAAGGACAAACCTTCCATATAAGGGAAAGAGCTTGAATTACAAGTAACAATATAACAAAATAATTACACATGGCAATAGCCCCTCACTCAAGCATTTTCTTGACGATCCTCTTTCTTAATGTGTTTTTCCTGGCATGGCTTTAGCAGTTTGACCATAAACACTTCAATTCCTCAAGCTAATTTTTCAAATTCTTGTTTCCAGTTATCATATATGAATGTACATTCAAATTGTCACTTTTGTACCACATTGCAGCTAACTGCTTCTGGTTTTTTCTCATTAGATTAAATTCTTTTAAAGATGGGAATAATGTTTTAATTCTGTATTCATGATACTTGGCATGACAGTAGGCATGTAATGTAAGCCTAGCAACCACTTAATGGGAATTGATTGATATACGAGTGGGTGGCTGGAAATTCTTAAATATTTTTGTTATAGTCTAAGGCTGAAATCAAAATGCTAGGACTATAGCATTATCTGTATCATGAGTGAGAGGCATTGGGATGGAGTGGATAAATTGGTTTCTCTAGTACTACATCAAGATTTCCTGTGTCTTTTAAGTCCACAGGCTCAATATTAACTGCCCGGCCCAGACAATCTTAAAACACTGCCTACATTTAAACCTCCCTCACTAATTTTTGGTCAGGCTCATTATGGTTACTTGTGCTCCATAACCTTCTAAAACTTCACCATTACCTTCTAGAGCAGTGGTTCTCAACCTGTGGGATTCAACCTTCATGGAGGTTGCATATAGGGTATTTACATTAAGATCCATAACTAGCAAAATTAGAGTCATCATGCTGCAATGAAATCATTGTATGGCTGGGGGGGTCACCACAACACGAAGAACTGTATTAAAGGGTCACGGCATTAGGAAGATTGAAAACTACTGCTCTGGACAAATGCCTGGACTTAATGACTAGTTCTAATCACTCTCATCATGCCCATTTTCATCTATTTACAAGGACTGAATTCTGGCCAATTTCATCCCTCCCTTCAGGAGTATTGAATTCTCAATCCATAACACATGAGTGTCTTATACCCATATTACTATCTCTCTCAGAGCATCTTCACCCCTACCCCAAATGATGCAACTACAGTTTAAAGGCAAGCGAACACTCAGATACTAAATCTGAGAAAGAAGAGAGAAACAGGGTCAGAAAAGGAAGGAGAAAACGAAGCAGGCCATTTGGTTGAGGGAAAAATAAAGAGAAAAAAACTCAGTACCTGTTTAGAAAATATAAATACCCAGCTCTTCACATGCTCATAATTTAAAACACGGTACATGGAGTATAGTACTATAGAATCTGAACTGGCCAGGTTCCCAAATGAGGGACTGAGTAAAGAGCCCACAGCAGAGTCATATATACTATGTTGATCATGCTAGTCTTACACACGCGTCAGCAAAGATGGTACAATGGGCTACCAAGAAGAGGCACCTGGCAAGGTAGACAGTGACTCCTACTTCAGATTCCAGATTAGCAATGAGCTAGCTTACCCTTTATCTCTGGGAAGAGTTAAGTAAAGTTCTTGACAGGGAAACAGAGAGATACTCAGAGAGCATATTATTGAGTACCCATTTGTTTCTGGATTGTGAGTTAGATGTTTAAAGAAAGAAAAGATATAGTATGTGGCCTTGAAGAGTTGAAAAAACTATCCTTATTCCTAGTGCCCAGAGACATGTGGCAGGTTCCCAAAGAAGTACAAGAGAATGGAGAACTACATAGCATATGTCATTCAGGAAATAAGGAAATCAAAGCTGTCTGGTTTTAGCTTACTGGTCTGGTTTAACATCAAAGGAAAGATGTGTTTACTTCCCTAGGTGAAAATGGTAAGAGAATCAGAGAGACACATGAGAGATGAGCAACCAGAACTGATTCCATCATTCTTCTGTCCTTGTGTGGCCTCCTGGAGGCCACAATAACCAGCCTTGGGAGCAAGTTCCTAAGGAACACAAGGGCAGCATCCATAGTCTTCTGGTTGCAAATCTCACTGGTAACAAATTCAGTTCTAGCAAGTCTGCTAAATGAGCTTCATACTGGTCAACTGAATTTGTAAGTAAGTAAGTGAGACATTTTTACATATTCTAGTCTGTATCGTGCACTCTATGATATCTTACCTAAATTAATTCTCATTGCAACCCTGTTGCAAGGAATTCTCATTTCCACTTATTAAATAAGGAAACTAGAACTGAAGCAGCTTTTTAAAATTTTTATTTATTTATTATCTATTGTTCAGAATCACAGGAACTAGAGAGCTAAGACATAAGCCCAGATTATTTGATTTGAAGTGTATTTATTTTCCTTTATATTAAAACTGCTTTTCCTCACTCAAGTATCAGTTCCAGTCATAAAAATACAAATTTGGACGCTGGAGCTATTATGGACTCTTAGCATAACAACTATTAAAATCTCAGCACTCATTATCTTGAGTTCTTCTGAGGGTAGTAAAGTCCAGGTGTGTGAGTTCAGGGCAGTGGTTTGTGAGTAAAAATACTCGATAATCTGCAAACCCTTGCTTGCTAATGAAATCAGTAGGTTTCTCTAACACTACACCTGTTCCCATATGTCTTGCCTAAATGAGGAAGCAATGCCTTGGTGAGAAGTCATGTTGTTACCATCAGCAAAAGATGTAGCAAACTGCAGAACTCACATCCTTTCCCTGTGAGAAAAAAAAGATGGTCACCGAGTTTGCGGCACCATCAGGCATTCTGTTGATTATAGGTGAAATAGCAGCTAATAATGGAGAGCGAACGTAATGACATCTCTAATGTATCCAGATTAATAATACAGAAGTGATGCAATGCGTTTTAGTCCAATAAGTATATGGCTTTATCTTTTCTAAGTCATACTTCCTAGCTCTAAACAAAGAGCATTTATCATACACATGTAGTTGACCCCTGGTGTTGATTACTATGAATAACAAGAGAATTTTCTTAGAAATTGCATTATGAAGATAAAGACACTGATTTTTCTAAATAACAATGAATATAGGGTCGATGCACTCAATAGACACCGAGGGCTGAAAAGTTCACATCTTATTAACAACCCTTCTCGGTACTATCACTTAGAAAAAGTTCTTTCTCTCACACACAAGTAAGTATCACGACGAATCAGACAGCAGGTGGAGGATATAAAAATGAATCATTTTCAATCACTTCTTTCAGCGTGGAAGGTTTCACATGTCTAGACGTATTTTGCTGTTGAATCCCACACTGATATTTAAAGGGCTGTTTTTCCCTATTGCATAAAAAAATTATCCTAATTATAGCAAAGTCTTTTGATCACATTCTGTCACTCCCAAGCAGGAAGAGTAGAGCCCATCTGAGTTCCTCCGGTGGCTCCAGGGAGTCTGTCCAACACTAGCCATCAGGGACTGGGTAGTGGGTAGCATTAAGGCTCTTGCCTCCACTTTGATGATGAACATAGTACAATCTTTTAATTTCTAAAACTGAGTAAAAACATTTCATTTTTTCCGCATGGCATTTCATTAAAAGTTGAACCTAACACTTTGTAACAAAGATGTGAAGAATGGCAAGTAAGAAAATTCTGACTTACAAATGGTTTAGTAAGGCAGGAGTTTGAAGGGACTGTGTATTCTCAGATAATCAGATGTCAATGACTAGCAAACATAGCTGTGTCTTGTGTGAAAATGTTTCGAGAAATAGTCAGCAAAGGTAAGAAATCATAAAGTGTATTGACATCAGGGATGCACCTGGATGTGAGACTAGCAAAAGGAACAAAAAAAAGAACAAAAGATACTTTAATGTTTACTTGGTAGGCGTGTCTAGAGTTGCATGGATAGGACCAATATGAATTGCTAAGATCAAATGAATTCTGGAAATGCTTCAAACATTATAAAGTTATTGATATGATCCTCAATACGCAGCTCACCTTTCTGGTGTAAGTTAAAATGTATTCTTTATTAACAACAAGGAAGTAATTAGACACTGAGGTTTCTGAAAAGCTTACAAAATTGCTTTTTTTATATAATTTATTTTCCAGTTTAAATTTAGATAAGAAACGAGGTTGCTACACAAGTCAGTTCCAGGTCCCTCTCCCATTCCCTCCCCTCCTCCCGTGCCCTCCCCCCAACCCCCCCCCCGTTATCCCCTCATTCCCCCAGGGAGGGTGAGGCCCTCCATGGGGGTATCCATAGTCTGTCATTTCATATAGGGCAGGGCCTAGACCCTTCCCCAAGAGTTCAGGGTGAGAGTGCACCTCACATTGTTCTATGGCAATCCAAAGTCCGTGTGTATACTTGGGATGGGTACTGATGTGCTGCCCAAGGCTCAATAGATTCCCTAGGCCTCCTCACTGACACCCAGATTCAGGGGGTCTTGATCAGTCCCATGCTGGATTCCCAGGCTGATGCCTGGGATTCAAGAGTTAACCTTTGTCTGGTCAGCTGTTTCTGGGGGTTAAACCAGCCCAGTCTTAATCCCTTTGATCATCAGTCCTCCCTCTCTGTTACTGGCTTTCTTGAGTTCAGCAAAGTACTTAACCAAGGGAGTCTGCCTCTTCTTCGATCAGCCACTAAATGAAGTTTCTGTTTCTCAGACTCTCTGGCCATAGGATTGTAGGCTGCACCATCCCTGGGTCAAAGAGGAAATAAAAAAATGAGAATGAAGACAAAATTGCTTTTGAGTATCATCCCTGATACCATCCTACCTAACCTTCACCTGGCCCACACCACACAGCAGTTACTTCAGAAAAGGATGAACTTGTGGATGAATGCAGTCTTGAATAGGGGTTTGATGTTTAGACTTGCCCAAAGAATACTTGATAATAGTTTCTCCTCCTTCTTAGCCAAACCACTGTTGTCTCTGAAGAGAAGAACTTTCCCGTACTTCCTTTGGTCACCATGGCTGCCATCTCATCTTTGCTGCTCCACTAATCCATATTGGCTTTCCTGTTGACAAAAAATTTACAGAAGAATGGGAAATATTCCTGTCTTGTTATCATTCTCTCTACAGGTTTAACTCTAATTTTGCAATGGACTGGGCAAGTGAGCCCAGAAAACATGTTTAGTCTCCTGGCATCTGTGCTGCATTCACAGAAATGGAGTGACGGCACCTAACTCATACACCTTCTAAAGGTTGGATGGAGGGATTTGAATATGTCTGATTTGGAGTGAGTCAAAATAAACGTTCACAGCTTTTAAACTGTTTAGCTTTCTAGTGAAGTGGAAACAAGTACCAGCAACCCAGTAACTTTTCTATGCCTACACACTTACGTGGCCCATGCAGGAGAACATAGATCCTTCATGTTTACAGAGCATTGCTGCAGGAAGATAAATGCCACACACCCACTCAACGGGAAGGAATGATTGACAGGTAGCATTGACCTTCTCCCAGGAAATCACAGATTTTCAAAACAAGCACTTTTTTAAAAACTACATAAATATGCAATGTGCATCAAAAAATACACATCTATGGTTGCTTGAACAGCATCTCTCATAGCGTTCATCTTTGCTTTATTGCATGGTGTGCTGTTTGCTGCAGACGAGGAAGGCTACAGGGGTGTTTGTTATAATCAGTTGCTTAAGGTTCTTTGGCAGATCACATGTTTTACTTAATTAAATAATGTCCCAATTAATTGATTTGTTTGTAGACATTCTTAATTTAGTAAACGCCGAGCAGAATGCTAAAAATACCATTATATTTCTGACAGAGGCACCACTAAAGTCTGATAATTGATAGCTTTGCTGTTTTCTCTGATGGCCTGAAAAGCTTTTAAAGCTAAATTCTGTAATCATGTTCATCTTTGGAAATTAGTTTTGTGAAACCACACATTTAGTTCTTGCTGAGAAATCTCATTTTAGTCATTTTAACATAATTTATAATGCATAAACTAAATTAGCTTTTGTAGCTAAGCCAGCACATTTTTCTTTAATTTTTATCTCATCCTAATATATTTTTGACCTTGAAAACTGTAATGTCTGTTGGATATTGAAGCCTCTGAACAAAGAAAATCATTTCCATTCCATCACTATGGTTACACTTTCTTCGCTCTCCAGCGCTGAACAGTGCTGAAAGTGTTGAATCTAGATTCCTCAGGAGGGCAAGGGGAACTTCATGTAATATCATTTAGTTCTGATTAAATAAACACATATACATAATGGAACCCAGGAAAGTAGCAAATTACTTCACTCTGTTTACATTGCCTATGATATGACTGATGGGAAGGGGCAATATATCACCCAGTGTTATTTGCTTCAGTTTCTGTTGTGTGTGTGTGTGTGTGTTTTTTTTTCCCCTAGGCAGTCACACATACATATCTGGCTCAAAGAAACACAGTCAGAATGCCAGGCAGCTCCTAACACCTCCATTACTCCTCAAGTCAAAGTGCTTTCATTTCCTTCTGACATCAGAGAGCTTCAAGTGGGATGTATACAGTTCCCTGTCCACCAGAGACACCTTTCAGATGGGCTCGTGCCATGTCTCTCACCATCCTAAAATGGTTTTGGCTGCCCTACAAAACCACAGTAAATACTCACTCATTCAAAAAAGATGCTGCACTGCTGCCTTCAATAGAAATAAATACACTTTTTTTTTTTTACAGATGGCACCTTTTGGTGAAATGCTGTTATCAATTTCTCACAATGTCAGTTACAATGGGGTTTTTGATCCTTTGCCTTTGTAGTTCATGTATCAAAGCTATCTTGAAAAAAAATTGTTAGCAAGGATTCAGTATCTGCAAGAGGACATACTGCTTCCTAGAAGAATGTAAGTGTTAATTAGCTTTCTGTGGCCTTGACACAACACCTAAAAGAAACAACTAAGAGTGGAATTGTTTATTTTCAAGCATGATTTCAGATATTTTGGGGGCATTATTTCAGAGCATCCAACCGGTAGCCACCCACATGGCCCTGTGTGTTTGGGCATGACAAATGGCAGGAGACATTTGCACCTCATGATGGACAGTAATTGGAGGTTGATGGGGGTCAAGTAAGGATTGCAGACTGGATATAAGCTTAAAGGCACACTCCAAGAAGCCTACTTCCTCAAGCTAAGCCTTGACTCCCAATTTCCATGACATCCCAAAATAGTGCCCCCAGCTGGGGACCAAGCAAACATTCAAAACCTGAGCTTGTAAGAGCACTTCAGTTTCAAACCATAACAATATCCAATCAGTACTGTAGCATGTTAAACTCACATAACCTCCAGTGAAATGTTTAGGTTCTGAAATTTGTGTTTCCACAGATTCCTAGCTCCTTGTGTTGGATGGGGCAAGAGCAATGAAGATCTACCGATTTCAACAGCAAATAGTGAACCAAGGAAGTGGGCTGAGGGAAGAAATAGCTAGAGCTAAGGTAGTGAGTCTTCATCCTGTATGGTTTTCAAATGGATGAAACAGTATTCACTCCTGGTCTTACAAACAGTAAACAGTCCATAAATGTATGTGATAATGGAAGACAGGGGAACCATTGGAGGCATCCCCTGCTTCATACGACTTCATAATTTTGATGGGAGAGCACAACACACTAAATTTCACTAAAGGGAAGAACTTGTTACCTGCAACTTCAAGTGAGGAAGACACTAGCCAGAATTACATGAGGTTTCATTTATAGAAATAGAACTCTATTTATGCTAAGAAAACTGGAACTGGGGAGGATAGTCCATGTATTTCAAAGGGGATGGGGTTAGCCAGGTTCTATGAAACCAAGGTCAGATGGTCAGCTGACTTATTTGAATATATCTGTGAGCCTATAAGCATAAGGACTGGTAGTCTGGAACTTGACTCCAGCTTAATTAGTACCAGTGCAAGTTGATGCCAGAGTCTAAGAACATGATACAGGGGGTTGCTTACTCAAGGAGCAAGAGCCTCAAAACTGGTTCACAGAAGCATCTTTTGAAAAGTTTTGCAATACCCAAAGAATGGGGTAGTTTGGTTGAGATGTAAGAAACCATTATTGAATAATTTTCAAGCATTTAAAATGTTGCTGGGGTATGGCTGGCTATATTTCATCAGAGTTAATCTGTACAATCTGAGGACATACCTATAAAACAGTTTATTAAACAGCTTGTGTGTGTGTGTGTGTGTGTGTGTGTGTGTGTGATAATCAAATTCTAATAACTTTATTAGTTGTGGCAAACAAAAGACCAATGAATGCAACTCCACTTCATGTTTTGATTATACACTAGGATCAATTCAGAACATGTCACCTTTGCCCAAATTCAGTGGGGTCTCTCATGACACAGCACATTGCATTAGAGATGGAAATTCAAAGCCATCAGTGGTCTGCAGATTAACAGTCCCCCAAACATTGTCTTTACCCTGATCCCTAGAACTTGTGATTATAAGGTTATAATAAAGAAAAAAAACCTGGGGTTAAAAATTAACTAAAACTAGCCGGGCGGTGGTGGCGCACGCCTTTAATCCCAGCACTCGGGAGGCAGAGGCAGGCGGATCTTTGTGAGTTCGGGGCCAGGCTAGACCGATAGCCTCCGAAACAATACAGAGAAACCCTGTCTCGTAAAAAAAAAAAAAAATTAACTAAAACTACCAAACTGTTAACCTGCCCATAGGGACAGCATTCAAGTGACTACAGAATAATTGCAATGTTTCTCTCCTTTTTCAATTATTTATTTTATATTCATGTGTGTGCAACTGGGGGTATGTATATGTGTCAAATGTGTGCAGGAGCCAATAGAAGTCAGAAGAGGGCACTGGGACACCTGGAAATGGAGTTACAAGCAGTTGCAAGGCATCATGTGGGGGCTGAGAACCAACTCAAATCCTCAGCAAGAGCAGTAAGTGCTCTTTAATGACTGAGCCATCTATGCAAGGTCGAGGAGGGGGCATAAAAGGAATACATATACATTTCAGTCATGGAAATGGGAGGCTTTAATCTGCCTTTTTCTGGTGGAGACCATGAGCCAAGAGCTGTGTGCAGCCTCTAGAAGCCAGAAAAAGAAGACAAAAGAGTTTGCCTCTGGGTCTTTCAAAGGAACAGCCTGTGTCACCTTGGCTTTAGTTCAGTGGGAGGAGCTATGTCAGACCTCTGCCATGCATGACTGAAGACAAGAAACTGTGGTCTTTGAAATGCTGTTCATTTATTGTAAACTGATATGACAACAAATTGAAAATAAAATCTAAACTCTCCAAGTTTAAAACTACTGTTTCTTTTCTTCCAAATTTCCTTCACATAAAATTTATTTTAACAAGGATACAAACCTTTAACAAATTGTCTGCAGATGGCTTTTTGCTTTTTGTTGAAGTATTTGCAAGTTTTATGTACAATACATGACCAAATTATGGAAGCATTTTCTGTGAGTATAGTGCCTTTCATTTTCAAATAACAACTTTCTTTGAATTGTATCTTAAAGATCAATGCTAACCTTCTTTGGATTTTCAGAAGGTGAGCTGGAACACAGCAAGTTTGTGTCTTAGGTCATAATATGAACACTGAAGGTTTCAGCTTTAACACCAAATATTGGTCAGGAAAGATAGCCTTAATGTAATAACTATTTCACCTTCCTTGAAATCATTCTTGTTAACTTAAAATGATGCATCTCATACTAACTCCCTTAGTTGGAACTGGAAAATACCATAGCTCTTGACACATTTCAAATGACTCACACACAATGGTGAAGCCAGTGTGGTACCAAGGTCAAGATTAAAGAAATTTGAAGGAACAGGACAGCAACAAGGTGATTAAACTGGATTAAGCATGGATCCTTCCTGGTATAGAGTTGGATCCTGATAACCAAAGCTAGTTAGGTTTCTGGGTAAATATCAAGAGGTCCATAATCTAGGGAGATCACTGAGTGGAGAGTGAGATGAAACAGAGTTCCAATCCCAGCTTGCCTTCTGAGAATCAGTGGGCAGTGTTCCTGTAGCCTCCCTCTGTTTTTGCATGACCTTCATGTTTCTACAGCTGAATCAAAATGCTTCTGTATCTTGCAGGGATCCCTCTGTCCTTTTACTACCCACTCGTTCCTCTTCATGGAGTTCTGATTCTTTGATGTGTCTCTCCTGCTTTTTCCTTTCGTAGTTCAGACAGCTTGGATATCTGATTTTTCTCTGTGTTTTCTCTCTTTTCTTTCTAATCTATTCTTTAAATGTCAGGTTTAGTGAAAGCTCTTTCCATTTTTGTACTAGGCTGGTATTGTTTCTTTTTTGTCTTAAGAGGGAAAAGTTCTTTGAAATAATATTGATGCAACTATTTTTGTTGTTCTTTTTAATAACAAAAGTTTATCTCAGTGAAAGCCATGATAAAAATCTCTGAAGAGACAAATATATTCACTTCCTTCAGTATCTATTCATGATCAATGCTTTACTTCAGTATAACTTAAGGGTAAAAAGATAAAAACGCTGGTCCTTATCCTAAAAGAATTCACCAGCAACTAAATAAGAATCACAAATATATTCTAGAAAATACATAAATAGGCTGATACATACCCGGGGGTCCTGGTTGACAGCATGGAGTATGCTTTGGGTCTCAGGATGCCTCAGCCCAAATTCATTATCTATCATTCAACTTAAAGAAAAGAAAGAATAATGTGAGGGCATCCATCCAACTCATAAATCCCTGCACAGCAAGTGCCCCAAGAGCAAGGAGAACAGGAGTACTTTAACAAAGCAACTTCTCCAGATCCTTCTCTGTATTCTTTAGCATCCCTAAAAATTCCACCAGGAAAGACAGGCTGACATGGAATCAGGTGGAGTGAGGCTATTAAGCAACTGAGAAACATTCCCTATGTCTCGCTGAAGATGTGAGGATCACTAAGCAGGTCTTAGAGAACGGCCTTCTACATGCTGAAGCCATCTCTTCTTGCCATGTGACTTGGGTTTGTTAGTCTCTTCTGCCAGTCTTTCCCCAGACCAGTATGTTAGTCATTTCAATGCCACATGAGTCTTTATGTCAGATGTCTCTTTAAATCAGTCACTTACATGTCTGATTCTCCCAGAACAATATCTGTATCCATCCTCACTCTCTCCTTTGAAGAAAAAAGAGCATTTTTCATTTTTCTGGGTGTAAAATAATTTATCTATTTTTCTGTTGAGGGTCATTTGAGTTGTTTCAGTTCTCAACTATTGCGAATAGAGCTACTGTGAACATGAGTGTAAACATCTTCAGCTATCTTTAAAAGTTAAGTGGAAGTAACATTTCATCATATTTAGTAACGTGTTTTATTTAACTCATCAAAAAAATCGCCAGCATCAAAACTGGTTGAACCATTTTATACCTCACCAGGTCTGCATCCTGGCTGATGTTTAATGTTGGGATTTTTTAATTAAAGCAAACCTAGATGGGCAGTGCTATCGTATCTTTATGTAACTCTGTGCTTCACAGATGGCTAGCAGTCAACAATATTTCAAGGACTTAACCCATTTGTATGAATCTCCCATTGAGAAATAAAACATTATCTGTTGTTATCAAGACTTACTATTATTATTGGATTTTATATACTCTGATACAATCATATAAAAGTCCTTTTTCATAAGTAATAGACTGTAAATATGTGTTCCTGTACTGGCCAATTCTCCCCTTAATGTGTATTTTATTTTTTAAAAGATAACAGTGAAACGAATAAAATATAATAAGATAAAACAAAAACTAACACACCGGATTTAAACAAAACAGAAACAAACAAAAAACAGGAAAAGAGCCCAAAAGAAAGCAAAAAATACAGAGACCCACTCTTTCACACACTCAGGAATCCTATGAAACACTATACTTGTAGCCATGATACATATGACCTAATGCATACCTATGCAGGTCCTGTGAGTGCTACCTCAGTCATTGTGAGTTCATAGTGCACTGATGCTGTTGATTTAGAGGGCTTTGTCTTCTTGGTCTCCTCCATCCCCTCTGGCTCTTACACTCTTTCTGTCTCCACTTCTTCTGGGTTCCCTGAGCCCTGAGGGAGGGATTTGATAGAAACTTCAGTTTAAGGCTGAGTGTTCTAAGGTCTCTCACCCTCTGCATAATGTCTGACTGTGAGGCTCTGTATTTGTTCCCATGTGCTTCCAGCATAAAGTTCTATGATGATGGCTGAGCAAGGCACTTGTCTCCAAGGATAGCAAAATTGCATTAGGAGTCATTTTATTGCCACAGTTTGATGTTGTTTGCTTGTTTGTTTGTTAGAAGGACTAGTATTTTGTTTTACCCTGGATCCCTGGATATCTAGTTTCAGGGTCTTGCATTATGACATGGCTACAAGCTTTTGGAGTCCAAGGAGTTGGAATGTGGTGATTTGAAAAAAAATAGCCCCCAAAAGGGCTCACAGTTTTAGGAGGTGAGACTTTGTTGGAGTGCGTGTGGCATAGTTGGAAAAAGTATGTCACTGTGGAGACAGGCTTTGAGGACTCGTATATGCTCAAGCCACACCCAGTGTCTCAGTTCACTTCCTATTGCCTTTGGATCAAGAAGTGGAATTCTCTTGCACCATGTCCACCTGCATGATGCCATATTCCCAGCTGCCATGCTCCCTGCCATAATGGTAATGAACTAAACCTTTGAAACTTAAAGTTGCCACATCAATTAAATGTTTTCCATTATAAGAGGTACCATGCGTGTGGTGTGTCTTCACAGTAATAGAACACTGACTAAGACAAGTGGTGCAGCTGGATCTTGAGTTAGGTATATTCCCATATTTCTAAGGAACTACCACACTGAGTTCTAAAGGGGTCATGTGAGCTTGCAGTCCCAGCAGCAATGGATGAGTGTTTCCCTTACAACACAACCTCACAAGCATGAGTGCCACTTGTTCTATTGATCTTAGCCATTCTGATGGGTATAGGATGAAATTTCAAAGTAATTTTTATTTGCATCTCCATAGTGACTAAGGATGCTGTACATTTCTTTTTTTGTGTGTGCAAGAAGTTTTATTAGAAAGGGGAGGGAGGGGGAAGGAAAGAGAAAAGAGACAGAGGGAGGACAGAAGAGAAGAGCAGAAAGAGAGGAGAACCAAAAAGAGCTGAAAGACAACAAGACAACAAACATTTCTTTAAAAACTTCTCAGCCATTTGAGTTTCCTCTTTGAAGAAGATGTGAGTTGGTAAAAATCTTTTCCCATCCTATAAGATGCTGCTTTATCTGAATGGCATAGTACTTTGGCTTTCAGAAACTTTTCATTTTCATGAGATTATTGTCAATCTTAATAACTGTGCTAACCATATTCTGTGAGAAATTTTCTGTGCCAATGAGTTCAAGGTTATTTCCCACTCTCTATTCTATCATGTTCAAGGTATCTTCTTCTATACGGACATCTTTGATTCACTTGAGTTTTATTCAGAGTGATAAGAATGGATCTATTTGGATTCTTCTCCATGCAGTTGTCCAGTTTGACAGCACGATTTGTTGAAGAGGCTGTCTTATTTCCATTATATATTTTTTGGTGTGTTTATAAGAAATCAGGTATCCATATTTGTTGAGAGACGTCATTCTATAAATGTGTGTCTGATTGGTTTGAATAAAGCACTATTGGCCAATAGGAAAACAAAATAGGTGGGACTAGGAGTCTAGGAAGATTCTGGGAATTGTAGTGAGGAGAGCTCTCACCTGGGAACAACAGGCACTCAGAAGTGCATCCTCAAAAATATAAGTTCTTATAAAATATATATTAGTAATTATGGGCTAATAATCAAATCAGAGCTAGCCTATAAGAAACCAAGCAAACAGCCAACAGCTTCATAATTAATATAGTGTCTTGTGTGTTACTTGGGGGCTGAAAAATGCAACAGGAACCAGGCAGTGGGTAGGAAGACTAAACGTTACACATATGTATGTGGATTTATGTCTGGGTCTTCATTTCTTTTTTTTTTTAGGTTTCTTTTTTTATTATTATTATTTTTATTTTTAAGTTTAAATTTAGATTAGAAACAAGGTTGCTTCACAAGTCAGTTCCAGGTCCCTCTCCCTTTCCCTCTCCTCCTCCCGTGCCCTTCCCCCAAGCCCCCCATTATCCCCTCATTCCCCAGGGAGGGTGAGGCCCTTCATAGGGGTGTCCATAGACTGTCATTTCATCCAGGGCAGGGCCTAGATCCTCCCCCAAGAGTTCAGGGTGAGAGTGCATCTCACATTGTTGGATGGGAGTCCAAAGTCCATGTGTATACTCAGGATGAATACTGATCTATTGCCCAAGGCTCAATAGATTACCTAGGCCTCCTCACTGACACCCACATTCAGGGTGTCTTGATCAGTCCCATGCTGGATTCCTAGGCATCAGCCTGGGATTCAAGAGTTAACCTTTCAGGTCAGCTGTTTCTGGGGGTTAAACCAGCCCAGTCTCAACCCCTTTGGCCATCAGTCCTCCCTCTCTGTTACTGGCTTTCTTGCGTTCAGCTCAGTGCTTCATTTCTATTCCATTGGGCAGCATGTCAGTTTTTCTGAGACTACCAGTACTGTTTATATTACTATTGTTCTGTAGTACAATTTGAAATTGGGGTAGTAATACATCTAACAGTTCTTTTATTATTCATAATTGTTTTAGTTATCATGTTTTGTTTGGGGTATTGTCATATGAATTTGAGGATTATACTTTCAAGATTTGTGAAGAATTGTATTAGAGTTTTGATGGGGATTGCATTGAATCAGTAGATTGCTTTTGTTAGGATAGCAACCTTTACTACATTAGTCATACAAATCTATGAGTAAAGAAGATCTTTCCATCTTCTGAAATATTCTTCAACTTCTTTTCTCAGACTTGTAGTTTTTTGTTGTTGTTGTTGTTGGTTTTTTTTCTTTGATTTTTCCAGACAGGATTTCTCTGTGGCTTTGGAGGCTGTCCTGGAACTTGCTTGGTAGTCCAGGCTGGTCTCGAACTCACAGAGATCTGCCTGCCTCTGCCTCCCGAGTGCTGGGATTGAAGGCGTGCGCCACCAACGCCCGGCTTCAGACTTGTAGTTTTTATGATACAAATCTTTCACTTGTTTGATTGGAGTTACCGCAAGATATTTTACATTCTTTGAGGCTATTGTGAAAGGTGTTTTTTCCCTTATTTCTTTCTCAGTTTGCTGTTATTTGTATGCAGAAAGGCTACTGATTTTTGTGAGTTACTTTTATATCCAGCTACTTTTCAGAAAGTGTTATTCAGTTGTTGGAATTTCCTGATGGAATTTTTAGGATCACTTATATATACTATCACATCATCTGCAAATAAAGGTATTATGACTTATTCCATTCTTATTTACATCCCCTTGGTCTCCTTCAGTTGTCATATTGCTCTAGCTGAGACTTCCAGTACTATATTGAATAGGTCTGGAGAGAGTGGACAACCTTGTCTTATTCCTGACTTCAGTGAAATTCCTTTGAGTTTCTCTTCATTTAAATTGATGTTGGCTATGGGCTTGCTGTAAACTGCCTTTTTTATGTTGATCTATGACCTTTGTAGCCCTAATCTCTCCAGGACTTTTATCATGAATAGTTGCTGGATTTTGTCAAAGTCCTTTTATGTATCTAATGAGATGGTCATGTGGTGATTGTCTTCCAATTTGCTTATATGATAGATTACACATATCTATTTATGTATGTTGAAATTTCTCAAAAACTGTTTTGACTAGTCTAGGTCTTTTTCATTCAAGATAATTGTAGAAAAAAAGAAGTCTATTGAGATATTGAAAGTTCATTAAATATCTAGATATTAGCAAGGAAGAATTGCTATTCCATTATGCATAATACTAACTATAATGTATTTATTCACTTATATAGATATTCTATAACCTAGCTCAGCAAAATAATAATGCTTTGGTGTCTTACATTTCAATTCTTTTTTGGGTCTTCACGTAAGTTTTGGATCTATTTAAGAGTTAGGGATTAAAGGCATGTGCCACCAACGCCTGCCATATTGTTGTTTTTTTTCAAGCTGATACTCCCTACTACATGCTTTGTTGCATATAAATGCAACTGGTATTTGCATATTGATCCCTATTTTGGGTGTTTGTTAAATTCATGTATTGGTATGTATTGGTCTGATGGTTACCATGAGGATATCACAATGAATTTCTATGTATACATTCCTATTACCATTCTTCTCTTTGTTTTTGCTTTCCCATGATAACCATTCCTATGCAATATTGCATAGAAATTATACTTTTTTCCCAATATTACAAGTAAAAATATCCATTCTTTATCATTAAGTGTGCTAATAGTGGGTTTTGTCAGATTAATAAAGCTTCATACTACTACTACTTTTCTGGGACACATTTTAAATCACAAACTGGCATTAGACTCAGACTTGTTTGTATTCCTATGAGATGCTTGTGTTATTTTTCTGCTTTATCTCTTTTATGGTAAAATTTTGACTTTTAAATACTGAAACTATATTATTCATTTGTAAGAAAAGCCCTGCTTTGTCATCATGTGCTATCCAATTATATATTTCTAGAGTCAATTTCTAATATTTTGCCATGATTTCCACATCATTTCAGTATCTGAATGATAGGAGGCTGTGCCATCAAAGTTGCATTAGCTTCATAAAGTTGAGACGCTTTGTCAGGTGGTAATGGTACACACCTTTAATCCAACCACTCAGGAGGCAGAGGCAAACAGTTTTCTGTGAGTTCAAGGCCAGCCTGGTCTAGAGCAAGCTCTAGGGATGCTAGCACTACATAGTGAAACCTGTCTCAAAAAAAGTTGAAAAGCATTTTCAACTCCTTTTTCTGGAAAATAAATTTAAAACATTTCTTTCTTAAATGTAAAATAAACTTACCAGTTAAAGATTATGGGTTTGCAATTCTATTGTGGGAATTTTTCAAATTAAAATTTCCATTGCTTTTTCACTTAGCAGTGGTATTCAGAAATCATTGTTGGATTTCTTGACATAAAGTTATCTGTAGTGCTTTTTGTAGTACTTTTATTAAGAATTTTTAATGACCCTATAATGTCTAGTGATGGCCCCTTTTACATTTATTTCATTGGCCATCTGTATAATCTATGTTTTATTTTTTATAATCTTTACCTGTATAATTACAGCAACACTCTCAACTTGTGTACCATGAATGTATTAATACTCACTCAGTGCTAAAAGTTTTCTATCATTTATGTAAAATGAAACACATTTTCCTATGAATCTAAAGTATTATCTAAGTAACTTCCTGCATATGTAGAGAAAATAAGTAAAAGGCAATAATAATTCAAAAAAGGCAACACTCAATTTTAATGGTCTTCTCAAATCATCAGTTACTTTTTTCATTGATTTTCTTACCATTTATTTATTTTCTGTTACTTATGGTCTGAACATCATTTTCTGTTTCACCAATTTTCACTTGTATTATTCTGTTTATTCTGCTTGTCTTGGATAGGATTTGTTCTGATTCTGCTCTCTTTCTGCAGTGTAAGCATATATGGCTAATTCTAACCCATACTCATTATAAATTTCATTATAAATTTCCATCTAAACATTTCATCTACAACACATAAAATTTGATAGTTTGTGCTTATTATGGTTTATTGAGATATTTTGCAGTAATCTCTGTAATTCCATGTGATGTATGAATATTTAGAAGTATTGTTAATTACAGAAAGCACACACTGGCAAATCAGCACTCTTCAACAAATAGCCCTAGAAGAACTGAGCATACACATGCAGAAGAACTATGCTCCTCTTTCTTTTGTTGCTTTTTCTTCTTGAGATTGTAAATTTAATTACATTTCTCCCTTCCCTTTCCTCCCTTCAAGCCCTCCCCTGTACCCCTTCCCATTCTTCTTCAAATTCATGGCCTCTTTTTCTATTATTAGTTATGAAAACATACACAAAATGCATTAAAAATACTAAGATGTGAAACCTACTATTATAAAGCTAAGGGGCAGGGAGGAGGGGGAGGGAATGGGAGGAGAAGAGGGAGGGGAAAATCTGGTAGGGATGCAAAATAAAGTAATAAATTGAATTAATAACATATATATATATGTAACCACTGAAAGAACACACAAGCACACACACACACACACACACATACCAGCTCATCACATGTATAATTTGTAAATCTAGCTATCTCCTCTTGTTTCATGATTGTTTTTTCACTCTATTGTTTCCTTAATTTCATCTTAGTTTGAGTTAATCCATGTATCTTTGTGGTTTTGTTTCTGTGCTCTTGCTTTCATCTCCAAAAACAAACAAAAACCATTGCCTAGGCTAATGTCAAGAAGTTTTTACTCTGTGATTTCCTCTGACAGTTCTTATCATTCCAGGGCTTATGTTCAAGTCTTTAATGCATGTGTGCTTGGCTTTTATGTATAGATAGTGGTCCTGGGCACAATGCCAAAGTTAAATATGGTCTTCCCCTATCCCAAGATGCAGAGCTCTGTGCTAGCTGTTTTCCAATGTCTGGAAACAGTTTCTTTATAAAATTTCCCTGATTTTATAGTTTTTTTCATAGCAAAAAGGAAGTTCAATAACCAGTTCTTCCCTGTGGCTGGAACTGTACCTGCACTGGAACATAATACTTTATTTCTGTCTCATAATAACTCTATGAAATAAATATTATCAAGCTACTTTGCAGTTGAAAATATTAGCCACTTTGTTACCCTCTAAGATCCTCAAGGGCAAAAAGGAATCATATTTGCTATGTTGTTCATATCTGTTGACAGAGTGTTTGGTACACAATAGATGCTTAAGAAGTTAGCCATGGCAGGTACTGCTTTTTTCATTATCTGGATGAAAACCTGAATCTCTGAATAGACAAATCAGAGAAACAATGACACTGATGTCAAGTAAGTGCTAGGATTTTCAAACTGTGTCATGAGACAAAACTTGCCTACTTCTCTTTTTTCTAATCATAAAGTTGTTTTGAAACACAAATCTGTTTATGTATTCCATGTTTGCTTACTCACTATGGTCATCAACCACCTGAATATTTAGTCCTGAAAACCTAAAATATTTACTACACGGTACTTGACAGAAAGAGTTTACCAGTCCTTGATTAGTGGCACTGTTATATACTTTCTGCCTCATTAAATTTCACTGCTATCCTGTGAAATGAGAAATAATATCATTAACTAGATGTAGATTTTCAGACCCAGAAAGGTACTTGCCCCAGGTTCTAATGCTCATAAGAAGCAGAGCACAAATTTGGATTCCGATTTATCAGGCTCTGAATCCTATGATCTTTCCACTTTTAACAATCAGATAACCATGAAAAAAATGGAAGACGGTAAATGGAAGAGCCCTTTTACTAATTTGTACATCGTTACATATCAAGTGGAACCAAATCTCATGTAAGGTGAAGAGTCAACTTCACATATTACAAAGAGTAATTTAAACACTTGCTATTTATTGAAAAAAACCTTTTATACCAAACCCTCTGTTCATTCAGAATTATGTGTGCAGTTTCATATATATGTATATGTATATATATGCAAGTATTTATTTAATAATATTGTTTATGTGGTATATGCTCATGTGTGTATATATGGACTATATTACATGTCCATAAACTTTTTGCTTATTTTTTCCTGACCATTTTATGAAGATAAATCAGCATAGGCACAGAAAGAAATGTTTCCAAGAGCTGTAAGCCAGCTGTAAGCTGTAATTGTAAATCAGGAGTGGGCCCTAGTTGTTCTAATTTACTAACTCTCTTTACCTCTCTCCATCCTTTCTCAACTCTCCTGTGTTCATTACCTCAAGCATTATCCTGTATATGAGGAAGGATAAGCTCTTAGTGTTCTCTAATGTCACACAAAACACCAAAAGCACCCCTGCTGGCAGCCTTGTGGGCCTCCTCTGCCACGCCCCCAGCTACACACCATCACTGTCCACATCAGTGCTTCTCTGCTTTGCCTTTTATAAGTGCCTTGCACTCTTATCAACTGTTACTTAATTTTAAATCATCCTCTGATTTCCTTCACGTGTTGAAAATGAGATTGATGGGGGGGGGGTTAGGTGGTCACAATAAATGAGAAGGAAGCGGTTGTAGAAATCTCCCCCTTCTTTTCGGGAAGAGCTATAATCATGCTTTGTATCAACATGACTCCTTCCCTCATCTGTAACGAAGTTAGAGAAAGTGCTGGTACTATAAATTGAGAGTTCAGAAGGTGATGCTATTGACCGGGTCTTTTGAGCAGGATTGGTATTATAGTTTCCCACATAGAAACCAGTGGAAAAACATTTCTAAAGCAATTTCTTCTTTGCCAGTAGTCATTCCCTCCCTCCTCATACCTCTTTGCTCTCCTAAGGTGTTCCAGGTTCTTCGATCTTTCTGGTGGCTTCTGTGCATGCCCCTTCCCCCACTTCAACAAACTCCCACAGTGCCTAAGATCAAATCACTCAGGGGGTAGAATTAGGAGCCTTTCTTACCATTTGTCCAAGCAGGTTTTCTGATAACTATTTCTAAGAGAGTTCTCTGACAATAAACAAACGGATATTATACAAACATGGAGAATGTCAAACTTGCAGTACAACTAGCAGTCTGGTGAGATAAATAATCTTCTGTATCACTAGATAACTTTCTTAAAAAGGTCTTGTGTTCTAACAAAGATAAGAGATACATGCAGCAGCCATCCCTTTCCAGATGCTCTGAGTATGTTGCTTCACATACAAAGATTCTCAGAGTGAAAGTTGGTAGTGGAGTAAAAGTGTAGAACCTGAAAGCAAATGTAATAACCCTCTACAACCAACCAGGAAACTCCTGTGTGATAGGAGCTGGGCAGTCAATTCTCCAATAATAGACACTGTAGTAACATTCTATCCCACAGGGAGCAGAAGCAGATCTGACAGCCTAGGGGAGACCAAAGAGTGAGAGACCCACAGCAAAAGAGATGTGAGCCACTAAGTGGGCCAACGAATCCCATGGGGCCTGCAAAGCTGGCCACCATTTCAACTACATCTTCACCAAAAGTTTTTAATTGAGTCTATTGAGGATGTTCTTTTTTCCCTTAAGGGGATAGTCCCTTGATTTTATTATAGTAGTTAACAAGGGTTCATTCTAGAGCCAATAAATGGAACATATTATTTCCATAACTTCAAAGTTAAGTCTGTCCATGTGAGTTTCCACATAAAAGCTTCTATCATGCCCACTGGATATCTACCCAGAGCTTGCTTTCCTCCATCTTTCCCTTTTCCCTCAGTAGTGCCTTTCCTGGCTTCAGACTTCACCCTCGGGTTTGCAGCTCCATTTCCCTACATGTCCCTAAATCTAGCGCAGTCATAGATCCAGTCTAAGAGCTTGAAGCATCAGATTCTGATTGGAGTTGCCCGGAAAAGTAGTAGCAGTCAAGAGGATTAGAAGTTAACAGTCACTTGACCTTCATCATTCCCCTGGTCCCTGCTTCAAAAGCCTGTAAAAAAAGAATAGGTAGAAAAAAAAAGAGTAAAGGACCAGGCCACTTGCTTCTTCCTTTCAGGTCACTTTTGGCCGAGGTTGTTGAGTCTGAGCCTCAGAAATGAAAGAAAATGAGTTGAGAATTTAAGGTTTCATGGTCTGGTTTTTGTCATTAACTAAAAAGGCCCCCAAAGCACTGTGGTCTTTTTAAAACATTAATGGAAACTAATAGTGGAGGTATTCAACAGGTAGTAACTGAGACACAATGAAGCCTTTTTCTAGCTGATCTTTTACTGAATTCAGATGTATAGACAGATTATACTATTTTAACCAAGATAATAGCCTAGGCCAGTGTAGAAAATATATTCTTGGGGGTCTTATTAATCTGTTTTCTAATTTGTATATCTTAATACCTGGGTAAAAAGGAGCTCCTCATATCTCAAGCTTGTTTTCATGTTAAGTAAACATATCACCTCTCCCTACCTCACAATCACCATAAGCATTACTTGGGATAAAGCATCCAACATGACAAGTGACAGACACTACTCTGGACACCTAAGTGTTCAATACATCACTCCATTTTTATCACATCCCATTATCCATAATCTGTTTCCCTCATGTCATCCTATCTAAATGCTGTGATTCATCTTCACATCCTACCTCTTTGTGAAGCCGTCCTCAATTCAGCTTTTGAGAGTTTCATCCAAATGTTTGCAAGTGACTGTCAGGAAAAAGAAAAGGTTGACATTCTATACAGTTCCCAGGGGGCAGTTTTATAGAGAGATGAAAAGCAGCATTTGGCTCAGTATCTGGAGTTGCTTTCCAGCAATTTAAGCTAATCAATAAAAGATTAGAAACTGTGAACATCTCATCTCTCCCCAGATAGGCATGCTGCTGAACAGTATTCTATAAAAGCAGATATAAGCTCTGGTACCTGATAGACTCAAGTTCAAATCCCAGTTCTGTCACTTACTTGTAACAAGACTTTGAGTTTTGGGATTTCTCCGAATCTTTTCCCTTAATGTGAAAAATGATCTTAATACCTGTCAGACCAGGGTTTGCTAAAAATTAAACATAAAAGGACTCCTTCCCCACTGCCTTTGCAAAAACAACAGAAAAGTTATGTTGGCCTCCCAGGATTCCAGGGAAAAAGAATAAAGACTTGTTGTGCTCCAACAGCCTTAAGCAAAAGATAAGATTGTGATAATGCCAGCCAGTGTCAGAGAAGCCAGAAAGACAATAACCAAAGTCCAGGCTCAGAGAAAAGTATTTTGAAACAGCATTTACCAAACTTTCACTTGCAGTACTTTCATGATATTCTCTTGACAGTAGCCTTACTACCAGAATCCTACATCCAATGACTGGAAATGAGGGGTACTTTTCAAAGGGGCACTAACAGAATATGAAAATGGGACTTTATGTCCTTTCTAAAAGTGTTCATCCTTTATTGTTCTGGTTTAAGCATCTTTTCATACAACATAACCCTTTAGATGTTGAAATTTTGTTAAAGTAGATTTAGATACTGTATAATAATAATTTGGAGGAATGGTTGTTGTGTGATATTTTGTTTGTGTTCTGACAAATAAAGCTTACCTGGAGGCCAGAGGGTGGACCTAGTCACTAGTTAATCACAGAAGCCAGGCAGTGGAGGCACACACCTTTAATCCCAGCACTAAGAAGGTGGAGAGAGGAAGTGATAAGGGAGGGCAGAGACAAGACCTCAGCATTTTGGGATGGAGGATTCAGACAGGCAGGAAGCAACTGGTGGCTGCTCCCTATTCTCTGATCTTTCAGGTTTCTCCCCCAATATTTGACCCCCAACTCTCTATTGATAAAGATTAATTAGATTTACGTTTCAAATAGTGTTTTGTGCAGAATTGTT
>NW_024429197.1:46863397-47045780 GCF_017639785.1 Mesocricetus auratus | reverse complement strand
GTCTGGAACACAGGCCAGGAAGCTGGCCTGTTTACCTGATGCTCCCGCCGGGATTGGGAGCTCTGTGCAGTTCCCAGGCGATCTGCAGGCTCTGGAACACAGGCCGGGAAGCTGGCCTGTTTACCTGATGCTCCCGCCGGGATTGGGAGCTCTGTGCAGTTCCCAGGTGATCTGCAGGCTCTGGAACACAGGCCGGGAAGCTGGCCTGTTTACCTGATGCTCCCGCCGGGATTGGGAGCTCTGTGCAGTTCCCAGGCGATCTGCAGGCTCTCATAATTTCACAGCTTTAAGATGGCATTTATCTATGATTCTGAGTAGTTTTCTATTCTGCCAGTGAGGAAATAGATGACCTTTATTGTGACTAAGAGTAAAGAGCTTATTCTTTTAGAAGAATGAAAGGGCTGATGAAATTGTTCAGTGGGTACAGGTGCTTGTCTCCAAGCCTGATGAGTTGAGTTCTGTTCCCAGGACCCTTGTGGTAGAAGAAAAGAATGGATTCCTGTAACAGGTGTCCTCTAACCTACATCTGTACACCATGACAAACTTGTGAATTTGGAATTGCCCTTACTTCCTATCAAATAAATGAAGGAAATAAAAAAACTTAAAAAGATGAAATGACAGGTCTTATTTCCTCTGAATTCTGTATAAACACAGTTTCCTATAGTTAACAACTGTGTTAAAATCTTTGACACCATCACATATCTGGTATGGCCTTTTTTCAGTGTATATACAAAATTGAATGTATCCATTATTTTAATATACATCAATTTAGTTGTTTTATTTGTTAGGAAATAACCAAACATACCACTTTGCCAGGTGTGCGATTTATAATATCTGTAGATTTCAGTAAATGACAGGTAAGTCAATTTCAAAATGTAATTGACTACCAAGAATGGTCACCAAGAGTCACATGAGCTACCATAGATGGTAAAGATGTCAGTCATTCACAAACTTCTGTTCAAAATCAACATATGATTATCCAGAATTTGCCAAAAAGGTAATGGATGCAGGACATATCTACTGCACTGTTAAAACTACAATAGTTCAGTGATTAAAGCTGTGTATAATATTCAAACTAATTTATGACTGGCATATAAATTTTATAGAAACATACCTCAAATAATATTGAATTTTTTATGTACCTATTTAAATACTACTCAACATATTTATTATCCATTTGTCCATCTCTTTCTCATCTGTATATCTATCTATCTACTATATCATCTATCTCTCACTGATGTACATGTGGAACATTTAACAAGAAACTATGAAGGAACCGTATAAAAAGATATATAGAGTTAAGTGTATAAAATATGTCCCCAGGTAGTAAAGGGCTTATAAAACAATGAATGATATAATGTCCTATAATATATAGTCTAGTACATAAAAGAAGTATTTAATAACTTTTAAAATAACTGTATAGAAGATGATATTCTGTAATAAATTATTAATGTAATTGTGGGGTTATGTTATTCTAGTTATGTGGTAAGAATATATAGAAATGAAATAGAATTAATGGGTCTTGGAGAAAACAGAACCGTGTGCCGTGTGTGTGTGTGTATGTGTATGTATATATATATATATATATATATATGTATATATATATAAAATCTATGGGGTTATGTTATTCTATTTATGTGGTAAGAATATATAGAAATGAAATAGAATTAATGGGTCTTGGAGAAAACAGAACCGTGTGCCGTGTGTGTGTGTGTGTGTGTGCGTGTATGTGTGTGTGTGTATGTATATATATATATATATATATATATATGTATACATATATAATCTATTATAAGAAATTAATCATCTGGGTATCGGAATTGAGAAGTTACTAAAAAGTAGAACATGTGTTGATAGTAAAATGCCACAGAGGGTTGAGGAAGACTCAGCTGGAACCATCAGAAATTGATCCTCCCTCTCTATATTTTAAGTATATCGAGGCCCTCAGAGGATCAATCCATATCCACCAGACTAGAGACTTATGGATTCAAATCTTATGTGAAATCACCTTTATGTAGGTAGTCAGAAATAATAGTTTATCTAGGAACCTGGGACAAGTAGACTAAAATTTGAGCATGACAGCATAATAACATCTATGGAATAAGTGTTGAGGTTTGCCAGATCCCATGTTGGTGAAATAGAGAATGAACAAAAATGTATTCATTAGAAAGTAGTAAATTGCAGAAAGAGAAAATACTACTTATGTTAAGGTCATACATTTGGTATTTTTTGTGTTTCTTGTTCATTAGACAGGCAGTGTTAGTTGTGAAACATTTGGCCTAGGATATTGGGAATATTTGTGTTGGAAAGAGAGAGAGAGAGAGAGAGAGAGAGAGAGAGAGAGAGAGAGAGAGAGAGAGAGAGAGAGAGAGAGAGAGAGACTAATAACTCTGATGAGTTGTTCCTGAAAATATTTTCCAGCATAACTCATGAGCATGGGGAGTTAGTTTAACTCTAGGACCCAATCGGTAACATTTCTTGTTAGAATGATTTCTCATGGCTTCTGATCATTGTTCTTTGATGTGAACTTTGTTACTCCAATAAATATTTATGAAGTATCTACTAAGTGACACAATGGTGAGAGGTTCTACTGCTTTAACAGAAAACATGACTGTCCTTGTCTCTTGAAAAAAGAGAGATTGTGGAGAATAGGGAAACGTATTTGGGTAAATAATACAAAGAATCCAATGTAAGCAGTATGTAAGTGCGATTTATATACACTAAGTGTTTTCAGTTCGATGTAAATATACAAAAGTTGAGGCAAATCCTAAGAGAAACAACTTTTCTAGAAATTTTGAACAATGGAAGGTCATAGGTACATTTACATTTTAGAAATTATACTTCATCTACAATGTACATATTGGAATAGAATGGAGTTTGAATTTGGGAGATCACTGAATTCTGTTTTACTAAACTAGTACTTTGCACAAAATACTATAGTACTTTGAATGCAAAATTGTATACAAGGTTTAAGAAGAGAACTCAAGACTCATGCATGTTTTTTAGATTCACCTGCAGATCCAGAAAAGTAGTTTTGGTGCTCCTAACAGTGGCGGTGCAACAGAGACAGACAAAAACAAAGGGATGAACTCTGAGAAGCTTGGAGAAGAGATTACAAGATGAAAGAAGGGAACCACCAAGGGATAACCTTAGATTTACACCTTAAGAAATCACTTGAGTGGATGGAGGGTTGTTGTATGCAAATGGGAACCACAAGAGGATTAAATACTGATAGCACTTGGTAAGTGAAGTTTTGCATGAACACCATGGTGAAGCAGTTATGAAACACTCGCGTCTGAAGCTCAGGAAAGTCGTGAGACTATTCCACTTCTGTTTCAGCTCCATGGCATTGGATGTTTTGATGAGAATCCCTAGGATAAGTCCTAGAATGTGGGGCCCCAAGTAGATGTAGATGTCAACCTGCATAGTAAGCAGATAAGTGACCTTTTTGTTGTAAGTTGGCTTTTGGAGGTCTGACGTCTAATACTAGGGCATGTATGACTGCCACTTTTCCTTATCCCCCAATGCAGTTTTTTTCTCCTGGTCCCATCACATGAATACTGGGTCATGTGTTACTTAGCTTGAAGGTTACCTGGAAGCTTTCTGCCCTCAGAGCAGGGTCGGCTTTTGGTTGTGTATGTATGGTCTCTCTAATGTAGGTCAGTGTCTGTGCTCTCTTTGATTGCTAATCCACAATCTTGAAGTGATTATGCAATCCACCAAGGACCAGTTAAATATAGAATTTTAAAGTTCAACAGCAAATTTCCTCCCCCCATCCTCTAATTTGAAAATGATTGAGCAAATTTGTCTAATATTTTTCATAAAAATAAAGATAGGACTTCCAAAGAAAGTAAAAATTTTTCCTGCCAGAAAAGTTTTAGAGAGTTATCAAATGACTTAAAACAGGAGGTAATAATAGAGACTGTGTTTTAACATAAAATACAGCGTTTTCTACTCTGAACACTGTAATTATTATTTACAGCTAGATTATAGGGAGATCTGTGGGTGTTGTAGAATTCAGTTTCAGAATTATGAAAACTCTGTTTGCATAATTAAAGGGGTAGTTAGTAAATTCCCTCCCATTTCCTAACCTATTTAAGCAGACCGTATATGAACCAATATTTCTTCTCTAACTATGGTAAAAGAGACAACCAACTTTAAATCTTCTATTGCTGAGTAATAGCCATAATAACTGTGGATAATGTTCGGTTCATAATTAGTGAATTTGCTGAGGTATTTCTTGCAATGCATTAAGTATGGCATAGATACAAATTTCTGCTTCATTAAATGACTTTATAGACTATATTTTGCTGCTTTTGCGTATGTGATTTCCCCCCTGTTTGATAGCAGGGTTGCTTTACAGCTTCTTAATGAGAATACCTTTTTTATTGGAACCTTTTCTGAAGTTTTATTGAAGCGCTCAGTGACCTATTTCTAATGATTTCAGAGCTCTGAAATGTTCTCTCCCTTATTTAAGGAGCTTTAACTTATGTTTGATTACCGGCTTTGGAAGTAGACTCACTATCTAATTTTAGGAAGGAAACCTTTTCTTGCAGGAGAAACAAATTCAAAAATAACCTTGCACATCACAGGATGCCCATGAATTATGGAAATGGCTTACTTCCCCGTGATGTTTATTAGGTAAAAAGAAGGAGAGCCAAGGGATGCTTCCCTTTCACTGTTATCCATTGCACTTCATCAGGAAAACTTCCTTTATGTATGTATTCTCTTTAATAAAATGATAAATATGTAAGTTCACTATTCCAACGAAACCTGAGGTGCTATGCTTTCATAGTCCTGTAGAAACCCGATGAGATTCTGACACTGGATGTCTGTACAATGTGTGGGAGGTTGCTAGCCCCCTTTAGGTCAAACATCTCCTAGTTAAGCAAGATGGCTGTCATGTTTTAGATTTTGAATTAACTATAAACCAGCCATCAAGAAATACTATGGTGTAGAATAATGATCCTCCCAGAAGCCATATGCTGCCAACAACACAAACAATCAAACAAACAAAATACTATTCCAGGGGTGAAATACCTTCTTCAAGGAGAAATTGGCTTGTTATCTGCTGTTTAGCTTATCTATCCATAAATCCTGTGACCTATGGTAATGACAAATAATGACCAGAATGGCAAGGAATGACCATGGTTGTAATAGTGTGATAGATACTATGGACGTAACCAACCACTTCATGATTGTGTTTAAGGACCATTCCTGGTGCTGTCATTTTGAACCAAACCTCAAAGTTGGGGAGCTTAATAGGCCCAGGTGTAAACCTACTATTATCATTCTATCATTCTGCTAAATGATTATATTATCAAACTACCTTCTAAATTTATTTTTCTATGCCAAATGAGTAAGTCCAATCTCAGAGATGGTCAGAGACATTGTTTTGTGTAGTGGATTGTGGTGAATGCAGAAACTCACGACTGGTCCAACCACAGAGAACAATGTCTGTGAAGAGATCAGTTATAAATGTCATAAATGTCAGGGCTCACAGACCATTACTGAAGAGCGGATGGAAAGATTATAAAATCCAGAGGCTGAGAAGATCTAGACTAAGGCAGTGACTTCTGGATATGATAGGAACTGCACTCATGAGTTCAAAGCAGCTGTGGTTGTCTGCACAAGATCAAGACTGTCAACATTCTAACATGGAACAGGGAAGGGCTCATGAACTACTACCTCTACTTGAGGAGCTATTGACTTTTGCAGAGAGGAAGGGTTAGTTATCTTGAAGGATATGGGCCCTGATGGGTCTACCATACTTTAGTGGCTGGATCCATATCAATGAGTATATGAATAATACAAAGTGAACTCATGGTGTTATAAAAAATAAGAGAGGACATGAAGTTGGGGGTGGGTCAAAAGGAGTTGTGGATAAATGTGATTAAAATATACTGTGCCCCTGTGTGAAATTCTCAGCAAGCTAATAAGTAGTAAATTAAAAAAGAAATACTGTGATGAAGGTGAGTCCGGTAACTCTAGACTATAGTTAGTGTATAGGACCTGAGGCAGGAGAATCACCCCAAGTTTCAAGCTATCTTGTTCTATATATTTTGTTTCAAAAATACACAAAAAGGACAACAAGAAATACTGTGATGATTGAATTTGATCTTGAAAATTGACCAGAAATTTACCTGCCACACAGAGTGAAGGAGGACTATTTGGTCTCTATAGAAACTAACAGGGTTCCCAGTAAGGGGGTGCCTGTGTATAAGCCTAGCACTTTGGAGAAAGAGGCAGGAACTTCTCTGAAAGTTTGAGTCCAGTCTGGTGTCCAAAGTTTACCAGCCCAGATCAGCCTCTCTTCAAAAACAAGGAGGCGAGCAAGCAAACGAAAAACAGTCTTAGACATTGATGCACATTATCACTATTTTTTCCAGCTAGAGTAGATTATTACATTAACGCCAGAAGAAATGCATATACCTTAAAGCATGAAATAATACAGAGATGTGTTATTTAAAAGGAAACACTATATACTGTTTCCATATCTTTATCTTTTATTCATGCTTTGATTTGCCTGTATTATGATTTCCATGATCTGTGTTTCTTTCTATCCAAAATTTGCATGTTAAAATCTTGACCTTTAATGTGATGGCACCAGAAGGTTACCATGTCATGAAGGTGGACTCCTTATAACTAGCTCCCTATGAAAGAGGCCTGAGGGAGCTCTTTTGATTATGTAATATAGAGGTAAAAAAAAGAGACTGCCATCAGTGAACTGGGTACCCTTATCAGATTTTCAATCTGCTGGTGTCTTAATCTTATACTCACTGAGCGTCTAGAATGCTGGGAAGCATATTTGAGTAGAACAGATGTTCTCATATATGGTATTTTGTCACAAAATTTTTCCTATATTACAAATATAGCTGCAACTAACTTTTATATCCATATTCTTCACCAATACTTCTCAAGTGTATTCTTTCTTTTTATTACAATTTCACTAAATTATAATTGTCCATATTAGACTCATAAAGTGCATATTATATTTCTAGAAGTGCATGTGTTGCATATGGATTTCTCTCTTTAACTGAACTAACTTGCATGCTCACAAAGACTTTATTGATGTTTATTTCATCATTAATCTCTGGTATGATATTTCCATTTTGGTGAAAGTAATAGTAAGCTATCCTCAATTTATTTTTTCTTTTGCTTACTTTACCTAGTGAGCTCAAACATCTTGCTAATCTTTAGCCAGGTGATTTTTTTTGGTTGTGAGGATGGTTCCTTTTTTTCCTCCAAATAATTTCTAGAATGCTATTATTTAGTTTACCATGTTTTTGTTTATTACACATCAAAAAATTAGTACAGAAAGGGCTTACTCTGTATCACAATTCACTTAACTTTTGATGAAATCAAGTTTGTCATTCTTTTTTGGTCATTCTTGTTTTTAATCATATCTGTATAATATCTTTTGCCTAGGAAGCTTTTGTAATGCCAATACTATAATTTCTTAAAAATACCGATTATAAAAATTTTAAAAAGACCTTTTTTGATACATTCTTGGTTGATTCCTAGATCTGAGACTCTTTATGCATGGGGATATTATAGTTTGTCTTTTGTAGCAAGTGTGGGATTAGAGTAAGACCTTGAGTGTCCTGTGAATAAAGATCAGACTAGAAATTGTCTTCGGTGTTTTTGATTTTAGCCATTCTGACAGGAGTAAAATGGTATCTCAAAGTTGTTTTGATTTGCATTTTCCTGATAGCTAAGGATGTTGAGCACTTTCTTAAGTGTCTCTTGGCCATTTTAGCCTCCTCTATTGAGAATTCTCTATTTAGTTTGATTAGATTCTTTGGTGTTTTGGAGACTTGCTTCTTGAGTTCTTTGTAAATTTTGGAGATTAGCCGTCTGTCAGATGTGGGGTTAGTGAATATCTTTTCCCATTCCGTGGACTGCATTTTTGTCTTGTTGACTGTGTCTTTTGCCTTACAGAAGCTTTTTAGTTTCAGGAGGTCCCATTTGTTAATTGTCGATCTCAGTGTCTGTGCCACTGGTGCTATGTTCAGGAAGTGGTCTCCTGTACCAACTCACTGAAGAATATCTACACAGCTGGGAGGCCAGCATGGGACTGATCCAGACCTCCTGAGTGTGAGAGTCAGTGAGGAGGCCTGGGCAACCTATGGGGCCCTGGGCAGTAGATCAGTGTTTATCCCTGGCATACAAACTGACTTTGTGTGTCCATAACACAAAGAAGGATGCTGTCTCAGCCTGGACTCTTAGGGGAGTGCCTGGACCCTGCCCTGAGTGAAATGACAGACTCTAGATATCTCCTATGTGAAAGGAAGTGGCCATAGGGTGGGAGGCTGGGGGGGCTGGTGAGGAGTGCGGGAGGAGGGGAGGGAGAGGGAACTGGGATTGACATGTGAAGCAAGCTATTTAAAATTAATATAATAATAATGATAATAATAATAAAAGATCAGACCAGAAAATTGAGCAAGTACCCCATCAGGAAACTTTCACAGTTTGGGAATCCCAGACAATAAGCATCAGAATGCAGCCTGACAGCACAGAGCTTCAGTCTGTACTGTGATCCCAGAACTGAATTTAGTGAACCCGACGGCTTTTTTTGTTTGTTTTTACAAGACACTTATTGACACAATTCTTTGCCTCATTATTGTACATTTTCCCTCTCTTTTTTAAATATAAATTAGAAACAATCTTGCTTTACATGTCTCTCTCTCCTCCTCCCCTGCCCCCTGACTCAATCTTCCTGCTCCCTCATGTCCTCCTCTCCCCTCCTCTTCTCCCCTTCTCTTTATCCTAACTCCCTCTATCCTCCCACATGATTCCAATTAGCTCAGGAGATCTTGCACCTTTCTCCTTCTCCAGTGGACGATGTATGTTCGAATGCAAGTTGCTTCATGTTGAAAATCTGTTTTGAACATAGTTGAACACATGTCATTGTTGTATGAATAAGCATCCTTTGCATATATGCCTAAGAGTGGAATTGCTGGATCTTCAGGTAGAGTGATTCCCATTTTCCTGATTCTTATTTACGTGACAGAGATTGCACAACAGCTCCTGCTTGTCACCTAGAACTGTTCACAAACTGTACACTGTCTAATCTGGACTATTTGGAATCTATACACAGAGAAATCCACTATAACTATAAGGGTACTGTCACAGGCTTGAAGGGATAGTCTGGTTACTGTCCAGACTAGTGCCATCTTGAATATATTCATCTTTTTTACTCTTTTGGTCTAAAGAGTGAGTTCTATAAATATCATCTAATAATCTGTTGTGATTACTCCATGACAATTTATAAAATTATAAACGGTTCTCAGTGGAATCAAGAATGGCCTTCTATACATAGAAGAGTTGAATTATTCTTATGACTAGACTACTTAATTTAAAATACAAAATGATGTGTTTTTATTGTCATTACAATTTTTCGTCTTTTTTTAATTTTTAATTTTAAATTAGAAACAAGGTTGCTTCACATGTCAATCCCAGCTCCCTCTCCCTCCCGTTCTCCCAAACCCTCCCACAAACCCATCAATCCTCCCTCCCCCAATCCCCACTCCTTTCGACAGGGAGGGTGAGGTCCTCCATGGGAGGTATCCATAGTCTGTCATTTCATCCAGGGCAGAGCCTAGGCCCTTCCCCAAGAGTCCAGGCTGAGAGAGAATCTCTCACTGTGGGATGGGGATCCAAAGTCCATTTGTATGCCAGGGATAAATACTGATCTATTACACAAGGCCCATAGACTGCCTAGGCCTCCTCACTGACACCCATATTCAGGGGGTCTGGATCAGTCCCATGCTGGATTGCCAGCCATTAGTCTGTGGTTCAAGAGCTCCCCCTTGTTCAGGTCAGCTGTTTCTGTGGGTTAAACAAGCCCAGTCTTGACCCCTATGCTCATCAGTCCTCCCTGTCTGTCATTGGGTTCCTTGAGTTCAGCTCAGTGTTTAGTTGTAGGTGTCTGCCTCTGATTCCATCAGTCATTGGTTGAAGGTTCTGTTTCCCAGACTCTCCCAGTGGGATTGTAGGCTGGCACTCCCATGCTCTATGTCTAAAATACATACATGAGTGAGTACATACCATGTTTGTCTTTTTGTGACTGGGTTACCTTACACAGGATGGTTTCTTCTAGAGCCATCCATTTGCCTGCAAATTTCAAGATTCCATTGTTTTTTTCCACTGAACAGTACTTCATTGTGTAAATGTACCACATTTTCTCTAGCCACTCTTCAGTTGAGGGACATCTATAAAATTTCAATTTGATTATTTATGATGCATAGTATGGTTACATGAAGCCTTTTATACCCCATCGGTTGATCATATTATCCTTGCCCTTTTGCCATACTTTTCCTGTTTTACACTCTTGTTTTTTTTCCATGAATACCTGGAACAACAACATAATTTAATCATCACAGCTTTTAATTGTCCAATGTATATTAACAGAATGACCTTTTAAAATGCATGTCTGCTGCATTTTTCAAAGTCATCTTATGACTCTCAGGGAAAGATGGAAGCCTTCTGATGGCCTATAATGCTTGACATGACTAGTCCACTATTTTGGTAGCTATTTCCTTTCTAATTGCTTTTCAGCTTCCTTAATTTTCTTGAATATCCAAACTATCACATCTCTGGAATTTGCATTCATGTATTTTTTATTTGCTCAAAGGATTCAGAGGAATTAAGGAGGGGAAATCAAAATATATTTCATTAAAAAATCTATTTTCATTACAAGAAAAGTAGGAAAAAAAGGCCTATTACCCTTTGCCCTCTAGATTTAAGACTGTTTCTGTTTTCATTTAAAAGTATTCATTTTTATTTTTCGTTGTACATACTTTTGTGTATCTGTGAGCATATGCTGTATGCTTGTGTTGGTTGTGGTCCACCTTGACACATGTGCTTGAAATCAAATTTGAGCTCACTGAAAGAGCAGCAAGCACTTTTTCCTGCTGGTCATCTCTCCAGCCCATAAGAACATCTCTGAAGGCCTATTTTCATGAGCAGCCATCCCATACATAAGACTCTTGGGCAATTTCAGTGTATCTTGCATTTCAATGATTAAAATTCAAACACTGTGGTATTTTTAGTAGTAGTGTTTTGACATTTTCTCCTCTCCTGGATGGGACCTATCAAATTGGCAACAGCATTTATTATTTTGTATGTATTTCCAAGACCTAGCAGTTGTCACATTGACATATGATAGAGAATAAACAATATACTGTAGCATCTATACTTTAAATGAGTAGAGCTAAACGGTCTTTGTTGCAGTTAAGAGCCAAAGATATTAATAGTGCTCAGGTATGAAATGACTGGTTTATATACAAAATACCAGGACAAATGGATCTTGCATAAATAAGCTCTGCATTACCAGATTTGATGTTAATAAATTGATCATCCAAGAAACTCTCACAGGATTACATAAATAAAAATCTGGGGACACAAGTAAATTGGAGTACAGATACAAGAATCTTCATTGTGTGTGGTACTCTCCCTGAGTTATCACTCAAGAAAATGCAGATATTACATGTCCAGTGCTTCTTAAGGGCTCTGAACTGCTCAGGGAAGAGCTCCCCTTCACACACTTTGCATCATATTGAATTATGTTTCTTATTAACCTTTGAAAATTTAGCTCAGAGATGTATCATTTGCAGGAAGCTTTTCCTTATGTAGCATTTTCAAGCCTCCTACCTGTTTCCTCATGGTTCCCTTCAGATTTTTGGAGAATGATGACATCATAGCATCATCATTGCCATCACTGTCAACATCAGCTGATGCTAAAACATGTTTAAATTGCATTGTGGAAGAATTTTACTAAACCGTTTTTCTGGGTTTTATTATTTATGACATGCAATACAGCAGTATTTATAAATATTTACAAATTTTATTACATATTACATACTTAAAAATTTTTAGCCTTCTGCTTTATAAATATCATTATTTACCGAGGGCATAGACATCTCTTATATTGAGTCTCTCTATCTAGCACATAGAATGGTGATTATAGTTGCCTGTACACATATTTGAATGAATCTTGGTTTTGGTTATGTTGATGTAGGTTTTAGATGCAGCTTTGATGTAATCATTTCAAACTACAGCGTGGCTTTGTTTCTTAACATGCAAAGCAAGGATATAACCAGAACAAAACTTGGTTTTATGAAATCCACTAAAATATTTGTCAAATGAGAAGCCTTTGGGGATTTGACTTCTCTTTCCTGTCTGTGTGTTTAATTCAAATTGAATAAAAGACTGATAGTCATGGATTTCTACTACAGAAGGAAATGTGATAAAAGACTTCTTGGCAAAATAGTCACAGTGTTTCAACTTGCAAATTAAATCATAGTGTAGATTTGCTATCTTGCCCCCATTAACTTCTTGCCCTCCTAGGCTGCTTGAGACACTGGGGATCAGATTTCTTGTGGTCCAGTTGCACATCTATTGATCATCCTCTCTGCTTTGCCCCTCTCACGTCTCACCACACACTGGCTTGTGTCAAGGGGAAAGGGACTGTGAATAGGGAAGATAATGTGTCTGGCCCTGCATTTATGGTAGACAAATTATAAAGGGGGCTGTTGTCTGGTTTGAATGGACTAAGGCTTTCCAAGCTTTTGGTTGTAAGCTTCTAAGAATACTTATTCTAAAATATTAGAAGACTAGGCAGATAGGTTTGTTTTGTGTCCATCTATGTGCCCTAGGGTGAAATGGAGTAAAAGATGGCTAAAACTAATTTAAATTTAAAATTATATATTTGATCTTTAAAATTTACATCATTCTTTATGTAATTACATGATTAAAATGTTATATACTCTGAACCCCCCAAAATGATGTATTACATATGAGCTGATTAGCCATCAGAATACATTTTTTTTCCTTTTACCACTATCTATTGTGTTTTTCTTGCTAATATGTTATCTCCATGAGTCACTTCTAGTTGTTAGCTGTGGAAGCCATGGAACTGTTACAGCCATAAACAAGTCTTTATTTCTAATGCTTAGAGCGTTGAATCAGTGACCTTTTTAAGCTGAGTGGCAGGAACCTTCAAGCACATGCAGGGCCATTCCACTGTTCTGTTTGCAGTCCACCTACTTGCCATTTAGCAAAGACAGATAAATTAACATCAAATAAAGCTCTAAGCAGTGATAGAGAACAATGCAGTTAATAGTTGCAAGCCTGACTTAACCTTAACTCATTCCATTAAAGCAGTAGAGGTGTGTCCAGGGGTTAGCAGACAGTGTTTCTGAGAATGTGGTAATTGTCCTCTCGAACACTGTGCTTTAGTGAATATGGAAGGTGTAAGTTCTCTGTGAGGATGATGTGGGCAGTGTGGAGGGTGCGGGTGCAGTTTTGTAAAACAGGAGTATTAGGAGTTACTGCTGCTTTGATCTTAGTTGTGTTTCTTTCAGTGTTTTTTCCCGGTCTATATAATATTTTCATTCTTTATGTAATAATAATATGTGTAGTAGTATATCAGTCAATTACTTTAATGAAAATGAAATGAGTAGACACATTTATTTTCTGTAGGAAGCTTATATGAGTAAATACTTAAAAGTCACATCACAAACGTTTGGGACTTTTCCATTGTTGATGCTCATAGATTGTTTAAAATGTGTTCAAAACAGATTTTCTTTCTTTTTTCATTCCCCATGGGAGGCTCACCCTCCCTGAGGAATGGATGGGGGGGTAGCATGGAGGGATGGGGGATTGGAAGGATGGGAGGGATAGGGAACTGGGATTGGTGTGTAAAACAAGATTGGTTTTACTTTTTATTTAAATTAGAAACAAGCTTGTATTGCATGTCAATCCCAGTTCCCCCTCTCTCCCATCCTTCCATTCCCCCCTTCCCCTCATCCACCCCATCCACTCCTCAGGGAGGGTGAGGCCTCCCATGTGGGATCATCAAAGTCTGCCACATCATTCAGGGAGGGCCTAGGCCCTCCATGTATCTAGGCTGAAAGTGTATTTCTCCATAAGGAATGGGTTCCCAAAGCCCATACCTGTCACCGACCCCACATCTGATAGGGGCCTGATCTCCAAAATATACAAAGAACTCAAGAAACTAGTCACCAAAATCAAATAATCCATTTAAAAATGTTGTATAGATCTAAATAGAGAATTCCCAATAGAGGAATCTCAAATGGCCGAAAGGCACTTATGAAATTGCTCAACATACTTAGCCATCAGGGAAATGCAAATGAAAACATCTCTAAGATACCTCTTATCCTTGTCAGAATGGCTAAAATAAAAAATGACAGTTTATGTTTGAGAGATTGTGGAGAAAGGGAACACTCATCCATTGCTGGTGGGAAGACAAACTTGTACAGCCACTTTGGAAATCAGTATGGCAGTTTCTCGGGAAAATGGGAATCAGTATACCTCAAGATCCAGTAATTCCACTCTTAGGCATATACCCAAAGGATGCATAGTCATATCATAAGGACATATGTTCAATAATGTTCAACATAGATTTTCAACATGAAGCAGCTTGTATTAGAACCTAAATGGGTTCAGATGACCTTCAAGAATCAATCACTTAGAGTTGAGTTTCTTTTTTGCTGTCATTGAAAATTGTGTTTGATGAGAAAATTCAGTTACTGACACTGATATTTTTTACTATTTAAATCAATGCTGTTGGCTTCATGGCTGGCAGGAAGGAGAACAGGGAATGACTGTGTAGTGCTCTCTTGATGTCCATTGGGTTTGGTGGAACAGTGTATGTGAGTTAGCCTGCTCAAGGTATGCTGAATGCACATTCTGACCAATCCAGCTCTTAGCAGGATTACAAGAACATCTTTTTGGCTTTAAGTGATGTTTTAACTTTTAAAAAAACTTCTAACTTTTCTCTAGGACCAAGACATCTGTGAGGGCCAGAAAAAGAAAGCATCCCTAGTTCTGACTCTGCCTCCATGAGAGCGGGAAGGAAACTTCCCCAAAGCAGAGACTCAAAGGTGACTGCTTTTAGTTTTTGTTGGAAGGAATCAATTTGCAAGCAGAAACAGCAAATATTTTGAAATATTCTCCTAAAGTTATTTCTATCCTATGTTTACAGATGTTTTGTCTGTGTGCACGTGCATCTCATGACAGCTTGGTGCCCTCAGAGACCAGATGGGACATTGGATCTTTGAGATTGGAGTTACAGTTTTGAGCCATTGTGTGGTCCTTTAGAAGAGCATCTACTGCACTTTTATTTGCTGAGCTGTTTTTCTGTCCCTGAGATATTCTTTTGATTTGCGGATTCTGTCATGCTCTAGACAACTGCATTAAATAATATGACACCTTTCCAGTGACCTGGATACTAAAATGAAAAGGAAAGTAACTTTGCCATAACTTTGTATATCGTCAGCACTCCATGGAGTGTGTGGCTCATAGATATACTCAGTACTAAATGGTCAGATGAAGGAATGGATGCGTAGAGTGAAGATTGCTTGATGTTGAATCCCTTTAAATTCCATATGTGACTAAGAATAGCTTTTTGTTCTATAAGATAGAAGGCCAATGAATATACTCACTAATTTGAAATTCTCTTTCTTGCCAACTTTTTAATTAATTGAAATCAGCATGACTCCTTGTCCCCTAATACCTTGCATGGTTGCTGGCACATTACAGTGCTAATTACTTGTATGAGTGACTGGACACCTATACATTTCTATTCCTGTACTCTAAATGTTGCCTTATCATGTCTCCCGAAGTCCCGCATTTTCTATGTCACATTCTTTAACTCAAGAGTCTCCCTTCCCTTCATATCACTTTCATCACTTATTTGATTCTACATTTTTTATTGGTTTCTACAAATGACAGTGATTTCCCTTTATCTGCTTCTGGGATTTATCAGGAAGGAAGAATTGAGAGATACTGTGCGAACTCTTTTGGAATACACTTATTACATCATAAAAATTTAACAGTGAAGTTACTATATACTGTTTTAACAGTGTGAATATAGTTAAGTCAAATTTTCCTTGGACTGTCAAGTCCAGTGAATTTGAGCTGGCATCCTGTAACTTGCCTTTCCATAGTTCCTTTCCCAGATACATTTATTGACTTCAAATAATTTACTAATATAGCATCATTGAAATAGATCTGTAAAGTCTATTACTTCGTTGCATCAAAGGACCAGATATCTCAGAATATTACTGCTATCACTGATACTGGAGTTACTTTAAAAAATGTGAAGTTCAAAATCAGGGTCTTTGATCATCCTTAAAATCACTGTGGCAAACAGAAAACATACTATTTCTGATTTCACAATTGTTTTACCTATTTATTTTTGTATGTATAGAAAGAAGACACATTTTCCTCCCATGTGATAGTGTAGTGCATTTGCTTTACAACAAGTGAAGAACTTCCTTTCAAAAATTGTAATAGAGACTGTCTCAGTGTACACATCTAGCTGTTTTCCCATGGTACACCAAGATGTCTGTGTCAAGAGCTGCCATCTTCAAATGTTTCATAACCATTTCTCTGTGTAATATTCCAGAGTTCAACTTACATCTTAATTATCGTGGACATTGAAATGTTTTGTTTTTATTGTTTTCTCTTGGGACTACATGGTTTTCCCTTATGTTGTTTCAGTTGGATTTCAATTAACATCAAAGACCTCATGGAGACATACATTTTCTTGTTTTAGAAAGTTCCATGGACCTCCTTAAGTTTATGGAGTAGCTGGGTTTGTAGGAGAAGAGTGATGTCTAGTTCCATTAACTACCTATGCTTTAAGGTTTAATCTCTCAAAAAAGAAATCTGCATTATTTTGTGTGGCTTCTTGTTGATTTGTGTTTTTACTGTGTGGTCATTTATTATGATATTCTGATATCATGATTCTCTATATAGAAAATAATATTGTGACCAAGAATTTATTGAAAGCTTAAAATGATAACCTGCTTTTTTGAGCACATAACTACCCTGATATTCAAAATGAAAACAATTCCAAAGTTCAAAAATAACTAATGTGTTTGGTATACATATTCATTTGTGTATTATGTTGACACACAATTAAGATTATGGAAGCGGTTGAGATGGCTCAGCATTTATAGGCACTGGTGACTTGAAATGATCCTTGGAAGCCATTGAAGGAGGTAGGTTATGAAAGCTGTACAATCACATTAAAATACTTATAAATTACTAAGTAATATAAATGGGGCATGCCATAAATTTATGTGTTCCACTACATATTTAGAAATACATTGTATAGCCACTTAAGTTTTGGAAGGGCATATAGTCCATTACTGGAAAGTCTTAGATAATCAAATGCTGCGTCCAGAGAACAGTGCAACACAGTTCTTTGCTTTTCACCTCAAGTCGCTGTTAGGTCCATTATGAGTCCATTTGGATGCAGCTCAAAAAGTATCTTCTGTCTGGGGCTTTCTTTTGTCTCCCTCCTTTAATATTCCTTTGTCTTTATTTTCAGAAAGTCTTTCAGGGTTATATCTCTCTTACCTTTTGGCTCTGGTCCCTAGGTTCCGTTTACCCCCTCCCCCCAAAGCTGACATACATTCATGCACGTGTGTGTGACATTTCCAACATGCTTTGGGGATAAGCATCTGTAAGGTAAACAAGTTTTTCTGATGCTAAGGTGATCTTGATAGAATGTAACTATTTTTTTCTATTTTACTTCAGTTTTGCTAATGTGTCATGGATCTCTAGTGGTGAGTTGGGTTCTTTTCTTCAAACCTAAGTGAAACAAAAGGAATATTCTATTATCTCACATTTACTAGGATTAAACCAGAAAGGAGTCTTATTCATGAATTTATGGTATGTTTACTAGAATAGCAAATTGTAATTAATTTTAATTTCTCTGTAATTTCTAAAATGTATTTGTGAAGCACATCACATTTATATGACAGAAAAATATGCAATAAGAAAAATTTTCAATCCTAATATTGAAAAAATTATTACTGAGAAGTAAGTTGAATTCCATTTTGGTGAAATGAGGTCTTCAAGAGCAAACAACTTGTGATTGGCAGAACCAGGCCATCATCAACATCTTGCAGGGAGAGGGCCTAGAGAGATGGCTTTGCCCTTAAAGGAACCTGCTGCTCCTACAGAAGAGCCTGGTTTGTGTCCTAGAACCCACATGGAAGCTCAGAACCACTCACAATTCTGCTTGCAGGGGATCTGATGGTATTTTCAGCTATCTATGGATATCAGACATGCATTGGTATAGAGACATTCACCCAGGAAAATGTTCATAGAGATAATCATATTTCCCAGGGAAACACTTGAGGAAGACAAGTGTACATAGACACAGAACTGCTCCTTAAACAGTTCTGCCATTTCCTAGTTCACTACGTGAAGAAGTCTTCCACTCCTGGCACCTCAGTGTCCTTTCTAAAATGGCTAGAGGAGGGAGGTTCGTGATTGATGGCAATGATGCTCAGAAAACACATGTAAAGTATGTGGAACAGATGCTGTCAAATAATGTTACCAGAAAATACCACTCTCATTTCTTCTCTGTTATTCTAATTCCTGCTACAGAGCTTTGCCATATCATCTCTTGGCTTATGCTATTATGCTTTATTATGGTTACATGTTTGCCTAGTGTTAGAGTCTGAATTGTTTTCCCCAAAAGTATATGCTAATACCATCCTAGACCCCTGAGTCTGGGTATGTGACAATAGAAATAGAACCGTTAAGTAGAAGATAAAATTAAAACAGGGTCATTGAAATGTTCACAGGACAGTCTGACTGCTGTCCATATAAGGGGAGGAAGAGAATCCAGGATGAGTTTGTATAGAGAAGAGGCTCTGTGAGGACACAATGAGCGGGCCTATACTGAAGATATAAAACTTGGTGGGAATGCCTGAGCTTTAATGCTTCAAGATGTAAACCTTTTAGCAGATGTTATAACTGTTAAAATGGGGCTAAAGAGAAGAATGGTGACTATTGAAGAGATTTAAGAAAGTCCCAAAGAAACAAAAGATGGGGTCACTGTTGAAAACTCAATTGATTTAAAGGATAAATATAAAAACATCAGAGCTAAACTTGTTCAAGATGTTGCCAGTAACATGGAGAGGCTGGAGATGGTTCCATTACTGCTACTTTCTAGGATGTTCTATCTCCAAGGAGGGCTTTGAGGAAATCAGCAAAGGGGCCTATCCAGTGGAAATCAGAGAGGTGTGATGTTGACTGTTGATGTTGTAATTACTAAACTTAAAAATACCAAACCAAACAAACAACAATAGTCTACACCTGTCACAAACCCTAAAGAAATTGTTCAGGTTTCTACAATTTCTGCAAACAGAGACAGACACTGGAAACATCATTTTTGATACAATGAGGGGAGTTGAAAGAAAGGGAATCACCATAGCAAAGGGTAGAAAAATTATTGATGAATTACAAGTTATTCAAAACATGAAGTTTGAGTGAGGATACATTTTCCCATATTGCATTAACACTTCAAAAGGTAAAAAATGTGAATTTCAAGGTATCTATAGTCTATTGAATGAAACAAAATAAGGTCTAGTGTTTAGTCCATTGAATCTGCTCTTGAAACTGGCCATGCTTATCATAAGCCCTTGGTCATAATTATTCCAGATGTTGATGGAGAGGTTCTAAGCACACTGATTTTGAATAGAATAAACATTGGTCTTCAGTGAAAGCTCTATGTTTTGGGGAATATCGGAAGAAGCAGCCTAAAGATGGGTCTATTGCTACTGGTGCAATATTTGGAGTTGTTGAATATGGTCAAGCTCATGACTTAGGAAGAGTTGGAGAGGCCACTTTTATTAAAAATGGCATGCTTTTGAAAGGAAAAGGTGACAAAGCTCAAACTGAAAAATGTATTCAATTGTAGGAGCCCGAGGGGTTGAGAATGTCAGCAGAACACAGCTCACAGAGTCAATCAAGTAGGACTCGTAGGGCCTCCCAGAGACCAAAGTGGCAATCACGGACCTTGCATGGATCTGAGCTAGGTTCTCTACATATGTTATACATATATGGTTATGATTTTGGTGTTTTGTGGCACGTGTAACAATGGGAGTGAGGGATGTCTCTGACTTTCCCCTTGCTCTTGGGACTGCTTTCCTCCTATTGGATTGCCTCACCCAAGCTTGATATGAGGGTATGTGCATAGTCTTATTGTATCTTGCTATTCCATGTTCTGCTGATATCCCTGAGAGGCCTGCTCATTTTTGAAGGGAAACTGAACAGAACTGTATCTGGGGAGAGGAGTAGGGTGCTGAGAGAATTGGAGGTTGGGGAAACTGTGGTCGGCATGTATCGAAAACAAAAAAATTAAAATTAAAAAAGAAAAATGTCTTCAAGAAATCACTGAGTAGTTAGACAGCACAAGTAGTGAATATGAAAAAGGGAAAGCTGAGTGAGTGACACGCTAAACCTTCAGGTGTAGCTGTGGTGAAGGATGGAGGGGCAAGAGATGCTGAAAAGATAAGAAGGCAGCCAAACTTATGAATGAACTCAATGCTACAAGAGCTGCTATTGAAGAAGGCATTGTTCTTGGAGGGGGCTGCACCTTGCTCTAGTGCATCCCAGCTTGGCTTAGTTAAAGCCAGCTAATGAAGATGAGTATGTTGGTATAGAAATTACTAAAGAGCACTCAAAATGCCTGCAATGACTATTGCTCAGAATGCAGGTGTTGAAAGATCTTTGAGAGCTGAGTAAATTCTTTAAAGTTCCTTGGAAATTGGTCATGATGCTATACTCAGAGACCTTGTGAACATGGTGGGAAAAAGAATCAATGATCCAACGAAGGTTGTGAGAACTGCTTTACTGGACACTGCTGGGGTGGTCTTATTTTTAACTACAGCAGAAGCTGTAGTGACAGAAATTCCTACAGAAGAAAAGAACCCCCAAATGGAAGCAATGAGTGGAAAGGGAGGATGTGTGGGAGGTGGCATGTTCTAACTCCTAGAATAGTTTCTTCCTTCCTTTTTTGTTCTCTGTTTCTTTCCCTCCCTCCCTCCCTCCCTCCCTCCCTCCCTCCCTCCCTCTCTTTCTTTCTCTATCCTCCTTTCTGAGAAAATGTTTTACTGTATAACAGCCTTGGTTGTCCTCAAACTCACTTTGTAGACCAGACTGGCCATGAACTCACAGAGATCCACCTGTGTCTGCCTCCTGAGTGTTGGGGTAACAGGGGTGCACCATCACCGCTGGGTTCTACAATGCTGTTTTCAGTGACCTGTGATGGGATGCTCACAGCAGGTCCCTTGCTGATAACTTCAGAGACATAATCTGAAGAAAATGACTGAATAAAGGGCCAGCTGGTTGATCACTATAATCAACAGTTACTGGTTTCCACTGACAATATATAATGGCTTATTGGTATCATTGTCGATTACTACATATAATTTACTCCAGATTTTTTTGAGTGAAGACGTTTGTACATTCCTGATACTGGGTACAAGAGCCTTATATCAGTGTCCAGATTTCAGCTTAAGTCATTGAGGTATTTCTACTATTCTGTTATAGTGAGTATTGCAGTGCTTGCATCCCCAGATGAGATGTTCAGAAGCAGTCTTTCTGTGGAAAGGAAGAATAATTGTGCACAGAGTAGAGAAGTATCCAGTTATATGACCACCTATGTGTAATAGAGTTTTGTTTAAAGTTAAAAATTAACAATATGATAGTTTGATTAAATGAGTATAATTCTAAATAAAATATTCATTTTTTTAGTAGCTACTGATCCACTTGAGGGAAAAAAATTGTAGTGTTCACCTCTGCTGTGGTAGCAGGTAAACATGGTTTTTTTGGGTGGGTTTCAGAGTTCACCAAGGCTAAGAATTGTATTTTACATTTGCTTTTCATCTCTGACAGACCTAGTTGTTGAGACTACAGACAAGAATATGGTGCTAATGAGTATTATCAATGATACTTTTTATTTCTGCAAATAATGTCTAGGGTTGTCTTCTTATGAAGTCATAGAAGTAAACACAATTAAGAGCCCAATGATTATTTCATATTGCTTGTCCAGACATGGGACAAGAAAATTAAATCTTCAAATGTAATTTTTGAAATTAAGATTAATGTTGATGAATATCTGATTCCCTCATAGATTGATGACCTCATGCTGCTTGGGACTAAGTGTGGGGGCTTTTAGCTATCTATGCTCTTAATGAATATGATTGAGTTATTTTAAATGTAGTAAGGATACAAGACCCACTTGTTTGTGTATTTTTTTCAGAGGATCAAAAGCAGGCATTTGTGAAAGAAAGAGTAAAGTGATTTTTTTCGCCTGTCTTTCAAAAATTGCATGAGATTCTCATTTCTGGATTATAGAAATTTCTGGAAATATGGGAGAAAATGAGTTATTCTAATTAATTTATAGCAGGGACATTAAGAGAAAAAAACATTCTTCAAGGTTTTCAATATTTTCCAAGTCTAAAAACTTAAAGGCAAATTTAGTGATGAAGGAGAAATTTGTTGAACAGTTAAAGATGTGTTTATTGCTGGGAAAATATAGAAAAAGTGCTTAAGGGACTGGCACAACTATTTTTTTTGAGCAGGCGTGGTCTTCTCATGTCCTCTCAGCAATGTGTGCAAACACATCTGCAAACAGGCAAGGGATACTTCCTACCATCTCATTATCACAGCTTCTTGTATAGTTTTGGAATGTTAATTAAAACCCATGAGCCTTATTTACACAGCTATAAGTAAAAGGTATTAAATAATCTCCAACATATCATCCAATGAGAATGGTCTATAATTCTTTAGTGTCTGTCCAGAGAAAAAAAGTAGATGCAAATATGAGTTCGTTTAGGGAGGCTGTTGTTCATGTTGGGCTTGCAGGACTCCTAACACTAGTCTCTGCATAAAGGGCAGTGACTGTCTCATGAGTCCAAATTCCAGATGGTTGTCTTATGAGTCCAAACGCCAAGTTCAAGCTTCAAGAAGCCAGGAATCTCCAGGATGAGGAGACATGCAAGAAAACTGCTGCATTAATGAACTGACAAACATTTCCAGTGTTGCCTTCAATTTATGGTGTAACCTGACTGTATTATTTTTTGAGATCACTGATTAGAGAGTTGTAGAAACACCACCACATCTCCCTGCTGGACCCGTAACAATGGATTGGAGCAGCAGCCACATCTTTAAGTGTTGTGTTCTGATGGGGGAAGTCCTGTGTATATGTCAATAAAGCACTGTTGGCCAATAGGGAAGCAAGATAGGTGGGACTAGGAGTTCAGAAGGACTCTAGGTAGGAGAAACACAGAAAGTTAAGATGTAACTGCCATGGGGGTAGGAAGCTCGGAAACTTTGCTCCGATAAAAGAAATACTTAGATTAACAATTATAGGGTAAATACTTAAGTCAGAGCTAGCCAGTAAGAAAAAGCAAGGCCAACAGCTTCATAATTAATATAGCCTCCTGTGTGTTTATTTGGGACTGATGCGGCTCTGGAACCAGGCTGGCAGGAAGGCTTTTCTCTACAGTGTTCCTTTCTTCCCAAACACAAAAGCAATGTTTGTGTTTCATACCCTTCCCCTTACTTCTGAGTTGTTTCTTCTCTCTTCTCATGAGAACCTCTTTGCACATAATGAAAGTGTGTACTCAAAATGTAAGGATCCCAAGGGTGAACCACTATGCTTTCTTTTTATGTACCTCAGACCTCACTTAGCAATAACATTACTGAAATGTATTTGATTATTGAGCAAATAAGTGAATGATTGAACTTGTGTATGCTGAGATTTATAACCACAACTGTAATGGTATCTGGCTCAGTTTTCATTAGTCAAGGTAAAAGACTTCAAGAAGAAGGGGGTGATGTGTATATTTATGCATATTTATAATTCATCAAGAGAGACAGAGTTATTTTTACTTTATCCCAAAATAAAAGCTTTGCATATCTCATTATTTTCTTGATCAGGTTCAAAGTAGGATGGCTAAGAGAGAGACAAAATTAAAAATGTTTAAATTTATATGCATTCCATTGGAATTGTTTGGTTCTTTTTAACATAACAGCAATTTTAAATACTAGTACAGAGAATAGGAATTGGAAACAGTAGAATTATCATAGAGTGTGGTTTGCTTTGGACTTGGATGTTCCAGTTAGTGGCTTACTTTTGCTCTTACCCTTGTCCCCTAGATAATGACCCCAGCTTTGGTATATCCTTTCTATAATATTGAAATCTGATACAACTGAAAAGCTATGTAATAGGTATCATCAGAAGGAGAACCAGCCTCACATTCTGCCTCCACGGAGATATAGAGAGAATCAGCTGCCTAATGAGGCTCTTTCTCTACCCCCTGCCCTTGCTAAAAATAGAAGTTGCCGAATTTCATTATGAATCTGTGTGCCTCACTTCTCACCTTTCTGTGGTCCAAGACAACAAAGGCCATTCTATCAGACTTCTCTCTCCTGCCTTTAACTACCACCTCCATGAAACAATCTCCACAAGTCTATATTTCAGTTCTACTTCCTCTGCCCTTGCCAACATCTTGAATCCTAACTAAATGATCCTTAGTTTAAAATTGTGTTTTTTTGATACTTGGCATTACATATTTTCATAGCAGAAAGTCATATAACATATATAATCTTGCTATTCTCAAAATGGATATTTAAATACTTGGTGGATTTTTAACCTTTTTTTTCTTAGCGCATGTTTTAGTGAGCTGAGTTTTTGCTGTTTTTTACACTGATGGTAATACAGATTGTTAGAAAAATATTGTGGCTCTCTTCTTGATTTTCTAAATAAAAATGCAGAGTAGGAATGACATGTACATTGCTTTTATGTTGAGCCCACAGAGTGAGTTTTAAGAGATTTCATTCTCTTTGAATTAGACTTGGAAGAGAACCGGTACTAACATGAGGAAATCTGCATCTTCAAGGTTCTAATCACAGGGCTCCCACTGTCAGCTGTATCTCCAATGCACAGGAGGTGCATTGGAGAAGATAGTATCAAATACCAGAGCTAGCTTTTCAGTAAAACTCTTCAGTAACACATTTAAAGATTTTATATGAAGAGCATGTTTTAGATCAAGGATGTAAAGGCACTGTTTATACATCTCAAAAATCCTTACATTTTCATGTATATCTCAGAAATTCTAAACTTTTATGACCTACAACTTCGCCAATTCCACGTTTTTATCAGAGTTTGCTGATATTCTCGATTTAAACAAATCTTAGGTTTGAAATGAAATTGGAGTATATATGACAAAACGTATATCCACTCACCAATCTGTGTTATAAAATATTTGAAAGATATATGATCCATGGTGTAAGAGATTTATTTCAACAGGAGATAGTTCGCTGGACAGTCTTTCTCATTCACAAGGTGCTTGTCTACTATATGACTTTCAGTCCTCATCACCCTGGTAGTAACCGTGACAAAGATGGAACATGGATTCATGGATTTATCTTTTAGCCTGACTGATCATAGACGTGCACTTCCTCTCCTATAACTACAGGGAAGAAATCATCACCCAATCTTTCACATACTAGGAATTTTAAAGCTTGGGCTTATTTCTGCCTAACTGCCTGAACCCTACTTCATTGTAGTTGATCACAGGTTCTCTTTCTCTCTGCCTCTGTCTGTCTGTCTGTCTGTCTGTCTGTCTGTCTGTCTCTCTGTGTGCATGCGTGTGTGTGTGTGTGTGTGTGTGTGTGTGTGTGTGTTTGTGTGTGTGTGTCTGGGATGATTCATCTTTCACAAAGTATTTCCTTTTTATCTACACAAAAGAAATTTCCCTTTGCCATGCAGTTTGACCACAGCAACTATTAGAAGCTTAACTTGCTGGTGGCTTAACCGAAAGACATATGTTTTCATAAAAACCATGTATTTTAAAAGTAATTTTGAAAAATAGAATAAAAATATACCAGAGGATTTTAGAACAATTACTTTTGAATGTGTCTGATAAGCGTGTTAGGCAGTTTTCTCTTCACATACCTCCCTTTGGAGCTTCATTCTCTTTCCTTTGGCTTTATATAGATGTATGACATATGTCATTTTTACTTCCATGATCCATTGTGTTACTCGTGCCTTTTGTAACCCAGCCACAGTTTCATGCCAAAGTGTTGGAGAACACCCTGTTCCAAGTAAGTCAACTCACAGCTCTTTGGAGACTTCCTCTTCTCCTGGTGGTCATACAGTCTGTTGTGAACAGAAATGAAGATCAAGTTCTTGCTCTTCTTCTTTTTCTCTTTTGGAAAGTCATTCAACAAATTTAAAGTAAAGAATTAACTTAGTAAGTCTTGAAGTGATTGGAATATTGGTGATGGAACTGCATTGACCAGATGGAGACACCTACCAATTAAAATAAAATAAATTAAGTTGAGTTCAAGTTAGGCCAATTCAATTCAAATCATTTTAATTCAGCACATAAGTACTGAGAACATATATTAATCAGGATTCTCGAGAGGAAGTGAACTTTCCAAAAGAGAAAAAGAAATGGCAAACATTGAGCTAGGGTCTTATTCACATAATATACATAATATACATAATATAATTCACATAATATACATAATATAATAATCAGGGTAAGCACACAAAATCAATTCAAGTGTGATTCAATAAGCAGGACAACAGTATTATGTGCACAATGCTGAACCAACTAGCACCTAAGTTATTAATTATTGTAAGATATGCATGAGGGTGTGGTCTATGGTTTAGGGATGATAAAGATATGCTATCAAGGTGAAAGTTACACAGGTAGCATCTATACAGCCACACTGCTGATCTTGGTTGTTTTACTACAAAGAATATTTCAATTAACTATTTTTTAATGAGTATGAGTATTTCAAAAACAGTTATATTTTAAGACTGTGCATAACCTAGGAGATATGCATCTGAAACCTGGCATTTTGTGTCCTACCATATACAGGGAACCTTCTGGATTCCTGAAATGAAGGAAGAAGTGTGTTTAAAATATCAGTTATAAGTCTAGCAAGGAAAACAGTGAGAAATGGCAGTAAGAAATGAACCAAGACACCTGGGCAGACAGACAGACACTATTGATTTGGGTTGTTCTAAGTCCTGTATGGACAGAGTCTTCTTCTGTATAAACTTCATGGTTAAGAGGTTTAGAGCTGCTGCTAGTGTGTAAAACACTCTGCTCATACAGAATGACCAGGTCTTGGAAGTAACACCAGAATCTTAGAGTGTGTACTGGAATAGCACATGCTGTAGACCCTGGTTGAGTTTCATACAAATTCAGGTGAGCAGGGGATCATTTCAGTTGTAACTCTCATTTGCAGACTACCTGTCTTGTGGGATTTGAGTGTTAATGCAATCTTGTCAAAATAACTACATAATTCCTGGAATATAGCAGGTCCTCCATGTCAGTTTCTGATTTCTTTTTGTTTTATTCTGATTAGAAGGAGTGAAACAGTCTCTTTTATAGGTTGTCTTACATGATGACTTGTAGCTTCTAATTATTCTCAGATCCATACATTGTCTTGTCCCTTATTGGCAAAGACACCAGACCAAGAGAAGCAGAAGTGGATTAAGGAATCACACCATCAAAGATAGTTGATGACTACTTCTTTCAAAGAAAAAGCCCTTTAACAAACACTTGTCCTAGAAGCCTCAGTTGCATTTCTGTCTGCCCTGATCTCTCATCAATTGAACTTAACTATTATACAGAAGCCACAAGATCCAAGTGGAAGCACATTTGCTGCTAACAGGGCATTTCTTATGCACAGTATTTCTCCTGAATTTCATTTCAGAACTGACTTATGAACTGGGGTCTGTAGGGAGGAGTCTTCATATGAAGTCTTCAGTGCTTTCATACATGTGTAAAGTAGTGCCATAAATAATATTACCAGAGGCAGTGTAGCTCAGCAGGCTCTAAATGAGCTAAGAGAGTAAGTCTCTAAGTTTTAGTGGTGCTTGCCATTCTATCACAATCCAACACATTCGGGGTATTTTCTGATCCTTTCCCTTTTCTGTTTATTTACCAATGCTTTTCTTATCTTATTTACCAATGCTTTTCTTATCTTTTTCTTTATCAATTCATGCTAATTTCATACAATCCAAAATTCTTTGCTTTTGGGGAGAGGATATGAGGAAAAGCCCTGGTTGCTAAATTGGAAAGAGCCTCCTGTATGCTTTGCTAACACAAGATTACTTTTTTATTACAAACTTGTGAGTTTGGGAGTGTAGCTCATTTGGTAGACTGCTTACCTGACATGCAGTAAGCCCTCATCTTGGTCACTAGGACAGCATAAAACAAGGTGTGGTAATTAGAAGTTCAAGTTTATCCTGGGCTACTTTTAAAGTTCCAGGTAAGCATGTTTGAGATTCTATCTTTTAAAAACGTTGCAACAAGACTCAGTTGTTATCAATGTCTTCATAGATACATGGTTACCTTCCTAAGAAGGCTGGGAAATTGAAAACCACAGAGGGGCATGTGTAAGCTCGGTTTATACGTCAGTAATGGTGATTTTGAGTGAAAAGCTTACTTTCTGTTTCTTCACCTGTAAGACTAGTAAGAGTCATAGTTTAGGATGTGAAGATAGTTTGAGATAATGTAGCTAAATTTTTGAGCAGTATCTTTTGTAGGAGGTAGATTTTCATTAAAGAGAAGGCACTATAAAATCAAAAGTGTGTACAATGTTACAAGCTGAGTGCCAGTCACCCCAATGATGGTTCTGTTATTTTCCAGCATATTATGCAGTGTGCATTCTATGTAGCCAATTTATCATTTCTGATTTGGAGGCATTATTATCTCTCAATCTTGTTTGAGAAACAGTGACAAAGCACAACTAGACTTCTTCTATAAAGAAAAAATCTTCAACATATTTTTCCCTAATAAAATAAAACTTGGCAAGAATTTGGTCATTATTTGAAGACCATTCCCGAGAGAAGGCAGAGAGATTCACGGCATGTAAGTAATACTATTGCAGCACCATTATAGTATGTAGCAAACACAAATAGAAGAGCCAGTATAATGATGGAAGTGGAAATTACTTTTCATGGCTAGGGTCTGTTTTCATGTTGATATGAATGGTCGGCACTGGTGACTGTGATTATGTGAATATGCTGTGACTGCCTGGTGATGTGACAGACCAGTTAGAGAGTGCTTGTGTAGAAGTGTGTGTGTAGAGGGTTGAAATTGCAGCCACTGAGACAAAATGTCTTTATCCCATTGTATATTTCCAATAATGTCATATAGCAGGTCATTTTGATCTTTGGAAAATCAGCCAGTGACTTTCTGTGTTCAAGATCTCTACCCTAATTGTTACAAATACTCATTGCCACATTAGTTTATGTCATTTCATGGGGCAAGGAAAAGGTTGAAAATGCCAGAATGGTTTCATGATTTCCTCAGTTTTAACCATAGATTCTTTGTTTATAATTTAATATTTTTGCTTTATGTGTTTTGCCTGCATGTAGATGTCTGTCAATCACATGTGTGCCTGGTGCCTGAGGAGGCCAGAAGAATGTATCAGAGCCTCTAGGGTTGGAGTTACAGATGACTATGAGATGCCTTGAAGGTGCTGGAAACCAAACTTAGGTCCTCCACAAAAGTAACAAATGCTCTTAGTAGCTAAGCCATCTCTCCAGCCTCCTCTCTCTCTCTCTCTCTCTCTCTCTCTCTCTCTCTCTCTCTCTCTCTCTCTCTCTCTCTCTCTTTGGTTTTTACAAGACACGGTTTCTCTGTATTATTTTGGAGGCTGTTGGTCCAGCCTAGCCTCGAACTCACAGAGATCCGCCTGCCTCTGCCTCCCGAGTGCTGGGATTAAAGGCATGTGCCACCAACGCCTGGCTTCAGCCTCTTCTTATATACCCTTAATATATATCCTTACTAAATATCCTTTATAGCTAGTTAATAGGGGAACAAACCCTAGAAAACATTGTAATTAGTTATCTGAAACAAAATGTTTCTGTGTTTGGCAGTTGGCAAGTCTGTGAGCTGTTTCAGGTAGAGGAGTGTTTCTATCTTTGTCTTCTGAAATTCCAGTATCATGTGCCCCATTACTGACCCTTCAGACTCCCATATGAAGAATCTCCTGAAATCTTTTGTTCTTGTTCATGTTTAATTCAAGTAACTTGCTTGCATTATATCATTAAACAGAAATCAGTTGTTTCACCGTTTTATTTTGTGTGTCTGGTGCCAAAGACAGACCCTTGTTTGACAAAATCCTTTAAAATTTTTGTTTCATGGTCTTTGAGCCCTGATGCACTTTTTTTTAACTAAAACTATTTTCTTAATTTCAGCAATTCTCCAGGTTGAAGAAAAGTTGTAAGCACTGTTAGTACTTGTCAGGAGTAAATGGGGCTCCTGAGAGTTCTTTGAAATGGGAAACATTTGAACAGAATATCATCTTGCTTTCAGCTGTTTGTATAGATGCAATTTCTGCAATTCTATACCTCACAACTCTAATTTCTCTTCATCTGTGTCTCACGCTTCCATCAATAATCCTTCTACTGAAACACACTTGACATGAGAGGTAGAGTAGACGCCCTTGCAATATCTCCTGAATGTCATTCAGCAGTGATTTGTAATCAGGCTTATACATTTCAGGAAGAGAAATGTGAAACTAAATAGAAGATTCAATCCATACCAGTCCAGATTGGACAAGGTGATGTTAGGAGCATTTTATAAAATTACCCTTTGATTAGATGATGGAGATATTATAAAACATAAAAAAGTTCTAGTGATTTTTAGATTCACACTTTTTGTATGTATTTATAAAATAAAACTGTCCTGTTCTGTTTCTGAGTGTAGAAAAGAATTGGCTCTTTTCTGGATCCAATTACATCTATCTGAAGCTCTGTGATTTCTGTCCACATCTTTCTAATCTAAAAGCTACATGAGACAATTATTCTTCATTTCTATCTTATCAGTATTAGAAAAATGGTGTACATTAAGCAAGGAACTCAGCTTCTTCTGAGGCCTTCTGAGTTTTAGTTGATTATGAAATGGAATCTGTAATTATTAAATACAAAAATCTAGGAAAATGAAATAGTATTTTTTCCAGATGTTAAAAAAATATGTTAAGTATTATTCATTTTTATTTTTCTGTTTCATTAATGAGAGGTCTTGAAAGCTACTAATTATTTTGAACACATTTCTTAATGACTAAACATATTTAAAAATCTTATGATACATTTTCTCTCAATTTGAAATTGAGAGAATGAATACCACACTCTCATATATTGCGTGTGGTATTCATTCATGGAGAGTGTCAGGGCACTATGGGAAAGTACTTACCTGGGACACATCCCAACCATTTCCGTGCATTCATGTGTCTCACATGTTCTTACTGCATATTACAATGAGAGTGTGTGCTAAACCCTGTTTGGAAGGAGGAGCACTGACTGAATAAAAAGCCTTGCACTGAATATAACAATTAGATGAATTGAGGTGGGTGACCATAAAGCAACTTTCCTCTCTCTTGAGAGCAAATGCCTTGTCTGAGGAATTCCTATATGCCTTTGACTGTAACAGTGTTATGCAATTTCTGGTGAGGTTTCAGAAAACTTTTTGCAAGAGGTTACCCTGAAAGTGGAGAAAGTAAGGCCTTTTGTCCAGTTAATCTAAGTTCAAATTTCCCTCTGTATTCAACAGCAGTCACTTTTCTTTTGTTTAAATCTTTTGATACCACAGCTGTATACATCTGCGGGGTGGGAAGTGATGTATACCCCTTGAGTACACTGTACAATGACCAATCCAAGGTATCCCACTCCTTGCCTCAAACATGACATCGCAGGCAAGGAGAATGTTCAAGATTTACCTCTCAGTGACAGCAAATGTAGAAGACTCAGATATTTGCTTTTATGCAATAAGAGGAATACACTTTGAAAGTAGGTTCCACTGTCTGGCGAGTGTTGAAGTCTTTCTTACACCTCCTCAGGAGTGAGAGGACTCTCCAGCCTGTTCCAGAAAAAGCCACCATTTCACTGAAAGGCTTCTCTGCTCAGTGTGTCCTTTTGCCCTTAGGCCTGCTCTGAAAGCCAACTAGGTGTCAGTCAGGGTTGACTTGAAACCTGTGCCTGAGAAACAAGATGGAGGAGCTCATCACTCCTTCCCCATGTAAAAGAGAGCCTTATAAGTGCGCTGCTTATAATACAAACTGGGAAAATAAACGCCTCCTAGTGCTCCTTCTCCCTGGGCACCCAGTGATCACAAACTGGGCTGCTTCCTGACACACTTCTCACTCCTACATGTGTGATATCTTCTAACACAGATGTCTCAGTCCATCACGTATGGCTCATTGAACTACTAAAGCAGAAATGAAAGAATCCATTATTTGATAATGAAAGAATACAATATTTGACTTTTCCCAAGCAAGTGTGAAAAAGATTTAGGACTTAATTGCTGTACTTTCTGAACAAACTGTTATTAACAATAATAAAAAGGAGAAATACATGTTTCTATTCAGATCACTATTTTTTAAAATTCACCAGGTGCTGAGAAAAATTATGCAAACCCATGCATCTAACAGTGTTACAATTGTATTTTATTAACCTCAGCTGACAGTATCCTTGCTAGCTTTGGCTTACTTTAAATCCTCCCTCTTGGTTATAAACATATTCTAAAATTGACTCAGCTAATTTTTTTCTGGTGTCACTCATTGGTTAGACCTAAATAGTGCACTTATTTTATGTGCTTTGCTTTTTTCCAAGATTGTGTTTTCAAATTTCTTTCAACTGAAGATTTCTCTCCGTGATGATTTTACTACTTAATTCAGTATTTGTAACTATGGCCAACTCTTAGGGCTAAGAAGATGCTATCCATAGTGAATGGGGTTTGCTGCTTCTTTTATTTGCTCTTAATATAAGGGTCTTACAGTAGACATTGTACAGGTATTGGTAAGTAGCACTCATGAAGAATGCCGTTTCCTACAAACCCATTCAGTGTAGTAAAAATGTATAGCAGAAGTCTATGGCTGGCTGTCTTTGATCCACATTGCTTAGATGGATGCATAAACTCTTAACAATGTCTGAGGATGTTTTTTTGAGATTTCACCAAACAACAGATGCTGATTATATACATGTAGAAATGGTAAATATTTGGATGTTTGCTTTTCAATGCCCTGTAGATCATTTGTTGAGCTGTGCTGTTTTTCAATGGATTACGTTAGGTCATTTAGTGAATGTGTCACCATGGAGCCGATTCTCTGTAAAAATGAGAACTCCCACTCGTTGCTCAAATTAACTGAATCAGCCTCTGACCATGAATATTCGAGGCTTGTGGAATTAGCCTTTATTGTGTATCAGGTGGACAAAATCAAAAGACTCAGAGGAAACAGATGTGAGTCACAGGAGCTAGGGAAGTAGAGACTGATTATTGTAGCTAGGAGCAGTGTTTGGAAAGTCTAATCTGTTTCAAAAATTCATGACAGCAGAGGTTTGTGGTACAGTCGAGGTAGGAAAATTTGTATTTGTGCAGCAATAAAAGGGTCACCAACTTTTACTTTGGAAATTATGAAAGTAATTTGAGTTGAGTTTGAGTAAATTCAGTACATTATCAGATACTTCTATTTATATAACTATTTTCCTTATATAATCACGTATAGCGCTTTCCCTGGCTGTCCTTAGGAATAAACTATAAGAGGCTGGAATAGATATAATCTCTATATTGAATTTGATAAAAATGGTTATACCAAATTATACTTTAAGATGCACTGAAATATTCATCCCATTGGCAGATATTTGGATATTAAATATTATCTTTTTTTTTCTAGTTTTATGTTTCCTATTTGAGATAGAGCCACACGATTATGTTTACAGTGACCGTGCACTTTAGTTTGGATTTTACAGATGAAATATCTCCTTTGGAAATGCAAAGATGATCCAAGTTATAGAACTTTAAATGAAATGCAAGACAATCTGAGCTTTTGTTTTCGTCAATTTGATGTATAGATATCATGAAGAATTTATAAGTTGTTTTGTTTTTTGTTTTTTTTTTTGTTTTTTTACGAGACAGGGTTTCTCTGTACTGTTTTGGAGGCTATCGGTCCAGCCCAGCCTCGAACTCACAGAGATCCGCCTGACTCTGCCTCCCGAGTGCTGGGATTAAAGGCATGTGCCACCACTGCCCAGCTCGAATTTATTAGTTTTTTAAAGAAAATTTTAATTTCATCTTGATAGAAGAGTAAACCTTTAAGAGTACTAAAAATAGCCAGACGTTGGTGGCACACGCCTTTAATCCTGCACTTGGGAGGCAGAGGCAGGCGGATCTCTGTGAGTTCGAGACCAGCCTGGTCTACAAGAGTTAGTTCCAGGACAGCCTCCAAAGCCGCAGAGAAACCATATCTCGAAAAACAAAAACAAACAAAAAAAGAGTACTAAAATATGCAATGTGGAAAATGATCATTCATTTAGCAGATGACATAAATTCAGGGACACACATTTGATTGCAATCTGGAGGAACAAATGTAATAATTACCTATGAGGCTGCTTGTAGAGGTAAAACTCTAAAAAGGTTCTTATTTTCAGAGGAGATAATGGAAAACAAGACTAATAATTAAGAACACACTTGGGGAGCTGTCCCTCCGGCAGCATCAGGTAAACAGGCCAGCTTCCCGGCCTGTGTTCCAGAGCCTGCAGATCACCTGGGAACTGCAAAGAGCTCCCAATCCCGGCGGGAGCCAAGCACCCCAGACTCCAGGTCTTCTCTCCAACCAATGAGTCCAGGAAACGAGAGGAGGCTGGGAGTACAGGGAAGTAGCTGTCCCTCCAGCAGCATCAGGTAAACAGGCCGGCTTCCTGGCCTGTGTTCCAGAGCCTGCAGATCGCCTGGGAACTGCACAGAGCTCCCAATCTCGGCGGGAGCCAAGCACCCCAGACTCCAGATCTTCTCTCCCACCAACAAGACCAGGAAACTAGAGGAGCCAGGGAGACCAGGGGAGTAGCTGTTCCGGATCAGGTACAACAGGACCCAGCATAGGGTCCAGGGGACCAGGTAGGAGGCTAAGCGCCCCAGATTCCTGTTCTTCTTCTCCACCCACGGACCACCATTTGGACAAGGTATAGAAGAACCAACAGATTATTGGACTTGCTAGCACCCACCAAAAAGGGAACTCTGGTCCCCAGACCAGTAAGGGGCTCTTTCTGCACCCACTAGAAGAAGAGATGGGAAAGAGACAATACAAAAACACAGTCAGCAACAGAAAAACAAATATGACACCGCCAGATTCTAGAGACTCCACACCAGCAAGACCCCAACATTCCAATGCTAACGAAGCAGAAGGGAACGACCTTAAAAGCACTTTCATGAAAATGATAGAGGCCCTAAAAGAGGATATTGGAAAATCCCTCAAAGAAATGGAAGAAAAAACAAACCAAAAAATGCAAGAAATGGAAGAAAAAACAAACCAAAAAATGCAAGAATTGGAAGAAAAAACAAACCAAAAAAGGCACGAAATGGAAGAAGAAATGAAGCAAAAAATGCAAGAAATGGAAGAAAAAACAAAGCAAAAAATGCAAGAATTAGAAGAAGAAACATACCAAAAAAGGCAGGAAATGGAAGACGAAACAAAGCAAAAAATGCAAGAAATGGTAGAAAAAACAAAGCAAAAAATGAAAAAAATGGAAGAAGAAACAAACCAAAAAAGGCAGGAAATGGAAGAAGAAACAAAGCACAAAATCCAAGAAATGGAACATAAAGCAAACCAAAAAATGCAAGAAATGGAAGAAAGAAGAAACCAAAAAGTTCATAAAAGGCAACAAACAGACGGACAGATAAACAAAAAATTGCAAGAAGCAATGCAAACGCTGCAAGGGTTGAAAACTGAAATAGAGTCATTAAAAAAAAACACAATCTGAAGAAAGGCAGAAAATAGAAAAGCTGGACAAACAGTCAGGCACTACCAATACAAGCATTACCAACAGAATAGAAGAGATGGAAGAGAGAATCTCAAGTGTTGAAGATACACTAGGAGAAATGGATTTATCAACCAAAGAAAACCTTAAATCCAACAAATCCTTAACACAAAACATCCAGGAATTATGGGACACCATGAAAAGACCAAACCTAAGAATAATAGGTATAGAAGAAGGAGAAGAAATCCAGCTCAAAGGGGCAGAAGGCATATTCAACAAAATCATAGAAGAAAACTTTCCCAACCTTAAGAAAGACATGCTAATGAAGGTACAAGAAGCCTACAGAACACCAAATAGAGTGGACCACAAAAAAATCCCTCGCCACATAATAATCAAGACCCCAAACATACAGAATAAAGAAAGAATATTAAGAGCAGCTAAGGAAAAAGGTCAAGTAACATATAAAGGCAGACCTATCAGAATTACACCTGATTTCTCCATGGAAACTCTGAAAGCCAGAAGGTCCTGGATAGATATTCTACCTACACTAAGAGACCATGGGTGCCAGCCCAGACTACTATACCCGGCAAAGCTCTCAATCACTATAGACGGAGAAAACAAGATATTCCATGACAAAACTAGATTCAAGCAATATGTGTCCACTAACCCAGCCCTACAGAAAATTTTGGAAGGAAAACTCCAACCCAAGGCAGCTAACAACAACCAGAAAAACATAAGCATTAGAGAATCCCTCTCTACCAACAGCCAAAAGAACAAAGGGGTGAAATTCCACCCATAATTCCACCAACAACAACCATCGCAAATCGAAGAAGGATGAGCAATCAATGGTCATTAATATCCCTCAATATTAACGGCCTTAACTCACCCATAAAAAGACACAGACTAGCAGAATGGATTCGAAGACAGAACCCTTCCCTCTGCTGCATACAAGAAACACACCTCACCCTCAAAGACAGACATTACCTGAGAGTTAAAGGTTGGGAAAAAATTTTTCAATCAAATGGACCCAAGAAACAAGCAGGGGTAGCAATCCTAATATCTAACAAACTAGACTTTAAAATAAAATCAATCAAAAGAGATAAAGGAGGTCATTACATACTCATCACAGGTGAAACCCACCAAGATGAAGTGTCTATCCTGAACATCTATGCCCCCAATACAAAGGCATCCACATTCGTTAAAGAAATATTATTAGAACTTAAATCTCATCTAAAGCCCCACACAGTTAAAGTGGGAGATTTCAACACACCACTCTCACCACTAGACAAGAATACCAGACAGAAACTCAACAAAGAAGCAAAGGGTCTAATAGAAGTAATGACCCAACTGGGATTAACAGATATCTATAGAACATTTCACCCACATAAAAAAGAATATACCTTCTTCTCACCACCACATGGAACCTTCTCAAAAATCGACCACATACTTTGCAACATATCAAACCTCAGCAGCTACAAAAAAATTGGAATAACTCCATGCATCTTATCAGACCACCATGCCTTAAAATTAGAATTCAACAACAACACAAACTGCAGAAAACCTACAAACTCATGGAAATTGAATAATGCTCAACTGCACCATCCCTGGGTCAAAGAGGAAATAAAAAAGAAATTAAAGACTTCCTCGAATTCAATGAGAATGAAGACACAACATACCCAAACCTATGGGACACTTTGAAAGCAGTGCTACGGGGGAAGTTCATAGCACTAAGTGCTCACATGAAGAAACAGGAAAACAGTTATACCAGAAAATTAACATCACAGCTAAAAGCTCTAGAACACAAAGAAGCAAACTCCCCCAGGAGGAGTAGACGCCAGGAAATAATCAAATTGAGGGCTGAATCAACAAAGTAGAAACCAGGAAAACAATACAAAGAATCAATGCAACGAAGAGTTGGTTCTTTGAGAAAATCAACAAGATAGACAAACCTTTGTCCAAACTTACCAAACAGCAGAGAGTGAACATGCAAATTAACAAAATCAGAAATGAAAACGGGGACATAACAACAGACTCTGAGGAAATCCAGAGAATCATTAGGTCATACTTTGAAAACCTGTACTCCACAAAATTCGAAAATTTAAAGGAAATGGATGACTTCCTGGGCAGCTATCATTTGCCAAAACTAAATCAAGAACAGATAAGCAATTTAAATAGACCTATAACCCCTATGGAAATAGAAGCTGTCATCAAAAGTCTCCCAACCAAAAAAAGTCCAGGTCCAGATGGCCTCAGTGCAGAATTCTACCACAAATTCAAAGAACAGCTTATACCAATTCTTCTCAAAGTTTTCCACACAATAGAAGCAGAAGGGTCTTTGCCAAACTCTTTCTATGAGGCTTCAATAACCTTGATCCCCAAGCCACACAAAGATACAACCAAGAAAGAGAACTTCAGACCAATATCCCTCATGAACATTGATGCAAAAATACTCAATAAAATACTGGCAAATCGGATCCAAGAACACATCAAAACAATCATTCACCACGATCAAGTAGGTTTCATCCCAGGGATGCAGGGATGGTTAAACATAATAAAAGCCATATACAGTAAACCAACAGCCAACATCAAACTAAATGGACAGAAACTCAACGCAATTCCTCTAAAATCAGGAACAAAACAAGGCTGTCCACTCTCTCCATACCTTTTCAACATGGTACTTGAAGTTCTAGCTATTGCCATATGACAACAAAGGGGGATCAAGGCGATACAAATTGGGAAGGAAGAGGTCAAATTTTCACTGTTTGCAGACGATATGATAGTTTACATCAATGACCCAAAGAACTCTACCAGGGAACTCTTACAGTTGATTAACACCTTCAGCAAAGTGGCAGGCTACAAGATCAACTCAAGAAAGTCAGTAGCCCTATTATATACAGATGATAAAAGGGCTGAAAGAGAAATCAGAGAAACATCACCCTTTACAATTGCCACAAACAACATAAAATACCTTGGGGTAACGCTAACCAAACAAGTGAAAGACCTGTATCGCAAGAACTTTGAATCTCTAAAGAAAGAAATTAAAGAAGCCCTCAGAAAATGGAAAGATCTCCCATGCTCTTGGATAGGTAGGATCAATGTAGTAAAAATGCAATCTACAGATTCAATACTATCCCCATTAAAATCCCAGCACAATTCTTCACAGACCTTGAAAGAACAATAATCAATTTTGTATGGAAAAACAAAAGACCCAGGATAGCCAAAACAACCCTGTTCAACAAGGCAACGTCCGGAGCCATCACCATCCCTGACCTCAAGCTCTATTATAGAGCTATAGTCCTGAAAACAGCTTGGTATTGGCACAAAAATAGACAGGTAGACCAATGGAATCGAATTGAAAATCCGGGTATTAACCCACACACGTACGAACATGTGATCTTTGACAAAGAAGCTAAAAATATACAATGGAATAAAGAAAGCATCTTCAACAAATGGTGCTGGCATAATTGGAGACTGGCATGTAGAAGAATGCGGATCGATCCATGTTTTATCGCCATGCACAAACTTAAGTCCAAATGGATCAAAGACCTCAACATAAATCCAGCCACACTGAACCTCATAGAAGAGAAAGTGGGTGGTACCCTTGAACGAATTGGTACAGGAGACAACTTCCTGAACATAACACCAGTAGCACAGACAGTGAGATCAACAATTAATAAATGGGACCTACTGAAACTGAGAAGCTTCTGTAAGGCAAAGGACACAGTCAGCAAGACAAAAAGGCAGCCCACAGAATGGGAAAAAATATTCACTAATCCCACATCTGACAGAGAGTTGATCTCCAAAATTTACAAAGAACTCAAGAAGCAAGTCTCCAAAACAGCAAAGGACCCAATTAAAAAGTGGGCTGCAGAACTAAATAGAGAGTTTTCAATAGAGGAGTCTAAAATGGCTGAGAGGCACTTGAGAAAGTGCTCAACATCCTTAGCCATCCGGGAAATGCAAATCAAAACAACTCTGAGATACCATCTCACTCCTGTCAGAATGGCTAAAATCAAAAACACCAATGACAATTTATGCTGGAGAGGATGTGGTGAAAGGGGGACACTCCTCCATTGCTGGTGGGAGTGCCAACTGGTTCAGCCACTTTGGAAAGCAGTATGGAGATTCGTCAGAAAAATGGGAATAAACCTACCACAAGACCCAGCAACTCCACTCTTAGGCATATACCCAAAAGATGCCCATTCATACAACAAAGATGTCTGTTCCACTATGTTCATAGCAGCTTTATTTGTAATAGCCAGAACTTGGAAGCAACCCAGATGTCCCTCACCCGAAGAGTGGATAGAGAAAATGTGGTACATCTACACAATGGAGTACTATTCAGCAGAAAAAAATAATGGAATCATGAGATTCGCAGGCAAATGGATGACACTAGAAGAAACCATCCTGAGTGAGGTAACCCAGTCACAAAAAGAGAAACATGGCATGTACTCTCTCATATATGGATTTTAGACATAGATCTGGGGAGTGCCAGCCTACAATCCTATGGCCAGACAGTCTGGGAAACAGAAACTACATTTAGTGGCTGGTTAAGTACTGAGCTGAACTCAAGAAAGCCAGTATCAGAGAGGGAGGCCTGATGATCAAAGGGATTAAGACTGGGCTGGTTTAACCCCCAGAAACAGCTGACCAGACAAAGGTTAACTCTTGAATCCCAGGCATCAGCCTGGGAATCCAGCATGGGACTGATCAAGACCCCCTGAATCTGGGTGTCAGTGAGGAGGCCTAGGTAATCTATTGAGCCTTGGGCAGCAGATCAGTACCCATCCCAAGTATACACATAGACTTTGGACTCCCATAGAACAATGTGAGGTGCACTCTCACTCTGAACTCTTGGGGAAGGGTCTAGGCCCTGCCCTATATGAAATGACAGACTATGGACACCCCATGGAGGGCCTCACCCTCCCTGGGGGAACGAGGGGATAACGGGGGGGGGGAGGGATGGAGGGAGGACACGGGAGGAGGGGAGGGAAAGGGAGAGGGACCTGGAACTGACTTGTGAAGCAACCTTGTCTCTTATCTAAATTTAAAAAAAAAAGAATAAAAAAAATATAAAAGAAAAAAAAAAGAACACACTTGGGAGAGCTGTGACATGAAAAAGTGTAAATTTACCTCCGAAGAAGATGAGAAAAGGGTGTAGGGAAGAGTCTCAGTCAGTTGATGAACAAAGGTGACTCCTTAAGAAATACTTAATGCAGCAGAAAGAAGTTGAATTGTCTACTACAGATTTACCACATTTGAGAGCTTTGGTCTAACCTTCCACCAGTCTTTAAGGGTTCTCTATGCTCTGGATAAGAGCACAGAGTTCAGAAAGTGCAGAAATTTCCCTCAGCTAACATAGCAAGGATGTAATAGTGGTGGGCTAGAATCCAGGTTTCCTATGACATGTAAAATAACATAAGAGTCCGGGAAACAAGAAGGACCCTAAGAGAGATAGGTATGGTACCCCAGAGAAGGTGGAATGAGGCAAGATCTCCTGAGCAAACTGGGAGCACGGAGTGGGGAGAGGAGAGGAGAGGAGGGGAGAAGGAGAAGGGAGAAGAGGAGGACATTGAGGAGCAGGAACGTTGAGTTGGGGGAAGAATAGAAGAGAACCGGATGAGAGATACTATAATAGAGGGAGTCATTCTAGGTTTGAGGGGAAATCTGGCACTAGTGAGATCTCCAGAGATCTACAAGGATTATGCCAACGGGCAAACTAAGCAGTAGTGGAGAGACTACTTTAAATGTCTCTCCCTGATAATGATTTTGATGACTATCTTATATACCATCCTAGAACCTCCATCCAGTGATAGACAGAAGCAGAGGCAGATACCCACAGATAAACACTGAACTGAACTCCTGAAACCAAGTGACAGAGAGGGAGGAGTGATGAGCAAAGTGACCAAGACTGGGCTGGTGAATCCCAGAGAAACAGCTGACCTGAACAAAGGGGAGATCTTGGACCCCAGACAGATGGCTGAGAGAACAGCATGGGACTGATCCAGAACCCATGAATGTGGGTGTCTGTGTGGAGACCTAGGCAATCTATGGGGCTTTGGACAGTAGATCAGTATTTATCCCTGGCACACAGATGGACTTTGGGTGCCCATCCCACAATGAGGGGTGCTCTCTCAAACTGGACACTTGGGAGGAGTGCCCTCCCTGGAATGAAATGACAGACTCTAGAGATCCCCCAGGGAGGGCCTTACCCTCCCTGTGGTATTAAGTGGGTATTGGTTGCGGGTTTGGGGGGCTGGTGGGGAAGAGCAGGCATGGAGGGGAGGAAGAGGGAACTGGGACTGATATGGGAAGCAAGCTCATTTCTAATTTAAATACATAATAAAAAACATTAAAAATACATAAAATATTTCAATAAAATAAAATAAAATATTAAAGTGTGCAACATTAGATCCAAGACCTCAACATAAATCTGGCAAAACTGATCCTCTTAGAAGAGAAAGTGGGAGGTACCCTTGAACAAATTGGTACAGGAGACTGCTTCCTGAAAATAACCCCAGAAGCACAGACACTGAGATTGACAATAAATGGGACCTCCTGAAACTGAGAAGCTTCTGTAAGGCAAAGGCCACAGTCAACAAGACAAATGGCAGCCCACAGAATGGGAAAAGATATTCACTAACCTCACATTTGACAGAATGCTGATCTCAAAATTTAAAAAAAAACTCAAGAAGCAAGCCTCCAAAACACCAAAAGATCCAATTAAAAAGTGGGGTACAGAACTATAGAGAATTCTCAATAGAGAAGTCTAAAATGGCTGAGAGACACTTAAGAAAGTACATTTCCCTAGCCATCAGGGAAATGTAAATCAAAACAACTCTCAGATACCATCTTGCTTTTGTCAGAATGGTTAAAATAAAAAATACCAATGATTAAAATAAAAAAACAATGACAGAAAGGATGTGGAGAAAGAGGAACACACCTCCCTTGCTGGTGGGAGTGCCATTACAGCCACTTTGGAAATCAGTAAGAAGATTCCTCAGGAAAATGGGAATCAATCTACCACATGATCCAGTGATTCCACTCTTAGTCATATACCCAAAAGATGCCCATTCATACAACAAGGACATCTGTTCCACTATATTCATAGCAGCATTATTTGTAATAGCCAGAACTTGGAAGCAACCTAGATGCCCCTCAACTGAGGAGTGGATAGAGAAAATGTGGTACATTTACACAATGGAGTACTATTCCGTGGAAAAAGAAAAACAATGGAATCTTGAAATTTTCAGGCAAATGGACGGCACTAGAAGAAACATTCCTGAGTTTGTCACAGAAAGACAAACTTGGTATGTGCTCACTCAAATATGGATTTTTGACATGGACCAGCAGAGTGCCAGCCTCCAATCCCACTGCCAGAGAGTTTGGGAAACAGAACCTTCATCCAGTTACTTATGGAAGTAGAGGCAGACACACACAGCTAAACACTGAACTGAACTCCTGGAATCCAGTGACAGAGAGGGAGGATTGATGAATAAAGGGGTCAAGACTGGACTGGTTTAACCCATAGAAACAGCTGACCTGAACAAGGGGGAGCTCTTAGAACGCACACTGATGGCTGGGAGGTCAGCATGGGACTGATCCAGAACCCCTGAATGTGGGTATCAGTGAGGAGGCCTAGGCAATCTATGGGACCTTTGGTAATAGATCAGTATTTATCCCTAGCATACAAATGGACTTTGGGTGCCTATAACACAATGAGAGATGCTCTTTCAGCCTGGATTCTTGGGGGACAGCCTAGGCCCTGCCCTGAAGGAAATGAAAGACTCTGGAGATCACTCACACAGGGCCTCAACCTCCCTGGGGACCGGAGTGGGAATTGGGTGGGGGTTTCAGGGGCCCAGAAAGTGCGGGGGAGGAGGGGATGGAGAGTGAGCTGGGATTGACACGTGGAACAAGCTTGTTTCTAACTTAAATAAAAAACAAAACAAAACAGAAACAAAGCAAAATAAGTAAGTGTTCAAAATCCTTTAGCCACTAAAGAAGTTCAAATACAACCGATCTACTTTGAGATTCTATCCACTCTAGTTAGAATAGGTAAGGTCAAGAAAACAAATGATAACAAATCCTGCAAGGATGTGGGGAAAGGTGACGGACCCCTCACTGCTAGAGGAAGCATGAACTGGTATATCCCCATGAAAATAAATGTGGAAATTGCTTAGTACCTAGAAGCAGAACCATCATATGTCCCAGGTATATACTTAAAGGGTTCTGTATCCTACCTCAGAGATGCTTGCTCATCTGTGTTCATTGTTGCTCCATTCATAATATCAGAAAATGGAAACAGCCTAGGTATCTATTTGTCAATTCATGAATCAATAACGAAAATGTGGCACACTTACATAAAGAAAATATATTAAGCTGTAAAAAAATTAAAATTTCAGGGACATTGATGGCACTGGAAATAATACTGAAATTAACCCAGTCCCAGAAAGATAAACACAATTTCTCTCTTATACATGAATCCTTGCTGTCAATCTTCAGATTTTGCGTTTAAATTAGAGTATCTGTAAAATTCAGGAAATGTAATTAATTTCAAAATGGACAGATTTTGGCAGGCTTTGTAAAAATGAGCTCATTAATATAGAAGTGATCATGTTATTCCTTCTTAAATGTATAAGAAGTTTCTGTTTAAAATTTTCTTTTTGTAATAATTGGCTTCTTCTTTAATAGTCTTTTCTCATTCCTCTTAGATTGTCAAAGAATGATCAGCACTAAGTTTATCAGTTCATAATTTCTACAGTCCATTTTTTGAAACTTTAGAACAAAACATGATTTTTAAATACAGAGATCAAAATTAAAAGAAGGTAGAATCAACAACCTCAGAGATAGCTTAAGAAAGTACTTCTAATTTAAAAAGAAAAATGTGCAGGTGTGATCTGGGTTACCACTTTCCTATGAAACAGAAATTGAGACATAATTTCCAATGTCTACAAGGAAAGAGTTATAAAATACTTCAGCAAATGAAAAATAAATTTGAAATGTCATCCATAAGGGACAGAAACAAGACAGGCTTCTAGTGCCTAGGAAAAAATGAAAAGGAAGGAAACCATGGAACAATGACACAGATTTGAGACAAGCAGTAACTGCCTAAGGATCCTTGTCCTATTGACTGTCATCCCCTGGAGAAGGCAACAAGAAGGTATTATAAAATGAATAAATAATAAAATTCATTATTCAGGTACTGTTAAAGATACTTGATAGAGTCATACTCTGTATTATAAAGACTCAAAACAAAGAGCTCATTCCCTTTGGACATATATTCAGCAGTGTGCTGGACAGACAATGGCAACTCTGTTTTTAATTATTGAAGAACTTCTATAGTATTTTCAACAATAGTTGTGCCATTTTCTTCAGTCCCAACAACAGTGTAACAGTGTACAATCCCACCTTTCTCCATGGCCTCTGTGACATTTGCTGCCTTTTCTTCCTTTCGAGTATAGACATCTCAAAGATAGATATAACATTTCAATGTGCTTCATCTATTCCTTTCCCTGATGACTATGATTTTGAGCATTTTTGATTATCTTATTATTATTATATCTGTTTTTGTTTTTTGTTACTTGAAAAACCATTTATTTGTATTGTCATGTAAATATTATATTGACAGCAAGTACCAGGTTATGTATTAGTTGCTTTCCAATTTTGAATTTATGAATCAAATATGAATAATGATGCTATTAAATATCTATGTGTTCTGTTTTGTGTAGACTTTAGCTTTGGACTCCTTTAATAATTACCAAGGAGCAGGACTTCTGGATTATGAGGTTAGAATGTGAACACTTTTGTAAAAAATGGCCAAGGTGTCTTGCATAGTGATTGTGTGACTTGAAATGGCACTAGAAGTGAATGAGTGTACCAGGTGCTCTGCAGCATGGCCAACACTGGGCTCCCTGGCAGCATTTGGATTTCGGCCGTTTCAATAGGTGTATGATACACTTCATTATTGTTTTAATTTTGTTACTGCCCGATGACATATAACGTGAGACATCTTTGCATTTGCTTACTTGCCACCTGTCTATCTTTGGTAAGGTATCTATTAAGATCAATTTTACAATTGTTTTTTCTTCTGTCCTAGTTATTGAGTTTTAAGAGCCTTTGTATAATTTGGATAACAATCGTTTTCCAAAATGTGATTTGCAGATATTTTCTCAAAGTTTGTGGCTGCCTTTCCATTGTGGTGATACTATGGTTTTTTTGGTTCATTTTTTTGTTTTGTTGAAATTCCATGTATCACTTTGTATGGATCACGTGATAGCTGGATGAGCACAGCAGTCCAAAATTTAATAACAATTAATATATCTGTCTTCATCCCTGCAAACAAAAAGGAGAATAACAACATTATATATAAAAAACTGTCAGTATTTCAGGACATATAACTATTGTTTAAATATAGGGACCACTATTATTTAAGAATATTAGCCTATCCCTAAATATACAAACTAAATCTTAATGTTTAGATCAGTGTGCTACTCACATGATTATTTGACAGAAGAATTTAATATCATTCATTGTTTCATGAACCCTCCAAAATGTTAATGACGAACCTACTGAAGGCATGAAAACATTTTAACTAATTGGGAAAGGGGATGTCAAGTAAAACAAAACTTGATATTCATATATCCAAAATAACTGTAATACTAGACTAACAAGTGTCTAGCTCATGAAAGACACAGAGACACAGAAGAATTGCTATTGTGTTCTATACTAGGGAGTTATTATTTCTAGCTCTGTGAGTCAGATGGAACCTTGTCAAGGATGAAGCATCTTATCTACTGTCAAATGTTTTAATGGTAGGTAAAGTCATGGCATTCAGGACAGTCAGGATCAATGAGAAGCACATATTTCTTAGAATCAGAATGATTGCCTGCTCTATGCTGTGTCCCTCTATGAGTTTGGAGTCAGTGCTGGACTCAACTTTTAGTATGTATTAAATTACCACTACCTAATTCTGTATCACCACGTGTCTTTTCATACCTAAAATCAATATGAATATTTCAGTGACAAGGCCTGCAATCTCTGACATTTGTTTTTAAGAAATCGTGAAGGACCTCAATGTTTAGGTTTGATCCAATGATTAGCTTGCTCTCTGTTTAGGAAAGCTTGAACATCATCTATACCTTTTTACTAGACAGCAGCGACAAATGTCTGTGGTTAAAATGGCCAACTAGGTGCCTTAATCTGGGAAAGGAATCAAGATAATTAACACATCCATAAAGCTATCAAACTCTTTCAGTAAGAGCCTCCCCATGTTTTTTATGTCTCTGGTATTATTATAGATGATCATGTATTTTACTGAGGACTAGAGAAATGATTATTTTCTGCACTATTAATCCTAAATAGTTATAGGTAATAATAATAAATATGTTAAAGGAGGGTGTCCCCGTTTTCCTTCCCATAAAGTTATTTTCATTGCAAACAGTCTTTGGCATTTCCATGGCTTTTGTTTCCTAATCTGACTGTATTCCTCCCATGGGCTGAATGCTGAATTTCCATAGTGAAATCTCAGCATCTTTGGCTTTGGATAAGCAGCTATCCATTATACTCGAGTGTGTCTGGTGAAACATGAGTCATAATGATAGGAAAGTATTTTAAACTATAGAGCCCATTTTTGTTCTACTTTATACATTTGAATTTGTGATGGCTTAGAAATACATTTGCTCTGGCTTAAACAGGGAGGAGGAAGAAGCAAGAGGGTAAAACTCTTCGCTGTCCATGCATGAAATTGCCTTTGGTAATTGGCTTTGGCGGTCCTAAGGTACTAAACTGCAGAGCTTCACTAAATGTGAGGTTGGAATGAGAAGGGTAAGCAGTAATTAGTCAGTCACTTTGACTTTTTAGACACAGCTTAGCATTTATTACTGTTTCTCTCACTGCTCTGACCTAAATCAATGACCTTTAAACTGGAATACATTTCCTTGTACCTATTATAACCCTCCTCCTTAACACTTCTATCATACATTAAAAAAATTAAAAACCAAAAGGATTGGGTGTTTCAATGTACGGAGGACATCTAACCATCCATGGAGAAGGGCCCATTTTTAACTTCATTGAAACATCAAGAAGCAGTCACTATGAAAAAAGAATTGTCTCATTTAGTGTAGGCAGTGCTAATGGACCTTTATGATCAAGGTGAGAATAACAATCACAAATACGGAGAGCAGCTTGTAGAGCAGTGAGGTGGGTTAGCTGTTAAAGGCTACTGCTGCCAAGCCTCATGACCTGAGGTTGTTCCTAAGATGCACACGATGGAATGAAGAAGCTAAGTCCCACAACTTGTCCTCTGTATCTGTTGTGTACTCTGGGGCCTGTATGAAGAGTCACATACACAATAAAATAAATAAAATCTAAAAACAAAAAGAAAAGTTATACCCAACATATTTTAAAAACTTGTAAGTCAGGAAATCCTATCGGGTGGAATGAGTGTAGAAATTTGGATCATAGATGATTACCTATGTGTGGTAGATGAAATAATGTTATTTTCAGTGTGGTCCCATTCTATTACCAAGGACCTATAAATAAGTTATTCTTGCACAACTTTAATGATGAAAATATCTCCCCATCTCAGAATAATTTTTAAGATGAAGTGTGTGGTGGTAAATGATTGGAAACTCATCACCCTCTTCCATGGTTTCTCTTCATATATATATATATATGTACATATATATATATAATTTTTTCTCTATTTTTTTCTACATGAAGGTTTCCAAAAGTCAGCTCAAGCACAAGGGACAGGCCCTGTTCACACTCCCAGAAGCCACACACACAGACTAAGCTATACAATTTTCACACACATGAAGATGGCCTAGGTCAGTCCTATGCAGGGTCCCTGGCTGTCAGTCCAGAGTCCATGAGCTCCCACCATGCCGGGTCAGCTGTTTTTGTCGGTTTCCCTCATCATGACCTTGACCACCCTAGCTCATACAATCTCTCCTCCCTGTCTTCAACCAGGACTCCTGGAACTATGCCCAGTGTTTGACTGTGGATCTCTACATCTGCTTCCATGAGTTACTGGTTGAAGGCTCTCTGTTAACAATTAGGGCAGTCACCAATCTGATTTCAGGAGAATGCCAATTTAAGCATCCTCTCCACTCTTGCCAGGAATCTTACTTGGGGTCATTCTTGTGGGTTCTGGGGAGTTTTCCTGACAGCAGGTTTTTCTACAACCCTAAAATGCCCACCTATATCAAGACATCTCTTTCATTACTCTCACCTCTGTCCAGCCCCCAACCTGTCCAGCCCTGCTCCTCAGGTTCCCATCCTCCTCCTTGCTCCACTTTACCCAGGATATATCTTCTCTTTACTCTTTCCAGGGAGATACTAACATCCCTCTTTGGGCACTCCTTGTTGTCTGTCCCTTCTGGGACTGTGGATTGTAGCCTGGTTATCTATTACTTTATACCTAATATCCACTTATGTGTGAATATGAACCATATTTGTATTTCTGGGTTTGGGTTACATCACACAGGATGAATTTTTTCCAATTCCATCCATTTGCTTTCAGTTTTCATGATGTTATTGTTTTTTCAGCTGAATAATACTTCCTTGTGTAAATGTATCTTTTATCCTTCTTTGGTTGAGGGCATCTGGTTTTTTTCCAGGTTCTGGCTATTATAAATAATGCTGCTATGAACATAGTTGAGCAAGAGTCCTTGTGGTATGATTGAGCATCCTTTGGCTATATGCCCAAGATTGGAATAGCTGGGTCTTGAGGTAGCTTAATTCCCAATTTTCTGAGAAATAATCATATTGATTTCCAAGGTGACTACACAAGTTTGCTCTCCCTTCAGGACTGGAGGAGTGTTCATCTTACTCCAAACCCTCTCATTAGTGTTTTTGATCTTAGCCATCCTGACAGGTGTTTTGATTTGCATTCACCTGATGCTAATGGTGTTGAACAGTTCTTTAAGTGTATCTTGGCCATTTGAGTTCTTTCTGTTGAGAATTCTCTGTATAGATCAGTAATATATTCTTTAATATTGGATTATTTGATATTTTGATGTCTAGTTTCTTGAGTTCTTTATATATTTTATTTTTGAGGTCAGGCCTCTGTAAGATGTGGGGTTTATGAAGATCTCTTCCCATTCTGTAGACTACAATATTTTCTACAGTATCGTTTACCCTACAGAATCTTTTCACTTTCATGAGGTCCCATTTATTAATTGTAGATCTCAGTGTCTGGGATACTGGTGTTCTGTTCAGGAAGTTGTCTCCTGTGCCAATGCCCCTTCCACTTTCTCTTCTATCTGGTTCAGTGTAACCAGATTTATGTTGATGTCTTAGATCCAATTGAACTTGAGTTTTGTGCAGAGCAATAGATATAGGTCTATTTGCATTTCTCTGCATGCTGACATCCAGTTATGCAAGCACCGATAGTTGGAGATTCTTTATTTTTTCCATTGTATAATTTTGGTTTCTTTGCCAAAAATCAGGTGTTCATGGGTGTGGGATTAATGTCAGGGTCTTAAATCAGATTCCATTGGTCCACATGCCTGTTTTAGTGCTGGTAACATGGTGTTTTTATTGCTATAGCTCTATAGTGGAGCTTGAAATCAGGGGTGGTGATAGCTCTGGAAATTCCTTTCCTGAACAAAATTGTTTTAGCTATCCTGTTTTTTATTTTTTAATGAAGTGGAATATTGTTCTTTCAAGGTCTGTGAAGAATAGTGCTGGGATTTTGATTGGGGATTGTACTGAATCTGTATATTGCTTTTGATAAGATTACCATTTTTTACTATATTAATCATACTGATCCATATGCATGGGAGATCTTTCCATCTTCTGGTATTTTCTCTAAATTCTTTCTTCAAAGACTTAAAGTTCTTTTCATGCAGATCTTTCACTAACTTGGTTAGAATTACCCCATGATATTTTATATTATTTGTGGCTATTGTAAAGGGTGTTATTTCCCTGATTTCTTTCTCACCCCATTTATCATTTGTATATAGGAGGGATGCTGATTTTTATCGTGTTAATTTTGTATCCAGCCACATTACTGAAGCTGTTTTTCAGTTGTAGGAGATGCCTGGTAGAATTTTTTTGGGTCACTTTTATATACCATCATATCATCTACAAATAATAACAAAAGCTTGATTCTTCCCTTCCAATTTGTATTCCCTTGATCTCCTTTTATTATCTTTTTGCTCTAGCTAGAACTTTGTCTACTTATTGAATAAATATTAAATGGACAGCCTTGTCTTATTCATGGTTTTAGTGGAATCACTAATATAGAAATGAATACTTTAATTGATATAGATTTTGGTTTATTGATACAAATTTGAGGTCAGTTTGTTATATGTAATATTTTCTACTCTTGTTTGGGTATTGTGTTTAAAAAGGTAATGTGTAATTAAATAATACAGATTATAGAGAGTCATCTTAATAGTGAAAACTTATAGTCATGTTAGTTTTTCTACATAAACAGAGATATATTTCAGATGAATATTATTCAAACATTTCAAAGACCTCCAGACTATGGCATTTAAAATGGTTTGTTAACAGTGCTTTTTATAACAATAAGGCACATTTGCTCCTGACAACACCAATTGTGTCAGAGAGGATGATGGTCATTGAAAAACCTCATTATAAAGTTTTCCCTAAATGTGGTAAGTACAGCCATTTGGACAAGAAACTGCTCTTGCTTGAACTGCTTGAATGTAGAAAGGAGATTTTCTCCATCTATTTTTGGTCCCACTAGACTGGTTTTTCTCTCCCCACTTGTTGCACAGCTACTTAGGAAATAACCACGCTGAGACTTAACATCACTTACTGTTGAGTGAAGCCTTTTCCTTTCCAGCCGCTTTGTTTTTTCCCCACCAGTTGCCTGGGCTCTACCATGTTGTAGTCCCCAAATAACACACAAGACGCTGTATTAATTATGAAGCTGTTGGCCTTGCTTGTTTCTTACTCTGACTTAAGTATTTACCCAATAATTGTTAATCTAAGTATTTCTCTTACCAGAGAAAAGGGTCCGGGCTTCTTACCCCTAAGGTGGTTACATCTTGACTCCCTGTGTTTCTCCTACCCCGAGTCCTCCTGGACTCATAGTCCCACCTATCTTGCTTCCCTATTGGCCAACAGTGCTTTATTGACATATACACAGGACTTCCCCATCAACTTACAACTGTTTAGCCAATGGTTTAGGCTTCTTACTGGATAACTCTCTCTTAATTATTAACCCATTATTATTAATTTGTGTATCTCCACACAGCCTTGTCTTACCAGAGAATGCCTGGGAATCCTACCTCCCTGGTGGCTACATGCCATCTGTCTGATTCTGCTTATTACCTCTCACTATTCTTATTTGAATATCAAGTCCAACTAAATTCTGCCTGTCCATTGGCCGAAAAAGCTTTATTCATCAACCAATAAGAGCAACAATTATTTACAGCATACACAAGGGCATCCCACATCACATCACTTCTCTTCATTTTATTTGATATTGACCCTAGTTTGCTGTCTATTGCTTTTATTTAGTTTAGATATGTTCCTTGTGTCCCTGATCTCTGCAAGACCTTTATCATGAAATGGTGTTGGATTTGTCAAACAATTTTTCAGTATCTAATGAGATGATATTTTTTATTCTTTCAGTTTGTGTATATGGTGAACTACTTTGACAATTTTTCATATGTTGGACCATCACCAAGTCTCTGGGATGAACCCTATTTGCTCATGGCGGATTTTTTTGATGTGTTCTTGGATTCAGTTTTCCAGGATTTGATAAAGTATTTTTGCATCAGGTTCATGAGGGAAATTGGTCTGTAATTCTCTTTCTTTGTTGCAACTTTGTGTAATTTGAGTATCAACCTTATAAAAAGAATTTGGCAATGTTCTTTCTATTTCTATTGTGTAGGACAATTTGAGGACTCTTGTTATTAGCTCTTTTTTAAAGGTCTAGTAGAATTCTATGTTGACACTATCTGACCATCAATTTTTCCTTGATTGGGAGAATTTTAATGACTGTTCCTATTTACTTAGGGGTTATAGGTCTACTTAAATTGGTTATCTGGTCTTGATTCAATTTTGTCATGTGATACTTATTCAGAAAAATTCCCCATTTCTTTTAGATTTTCTGATTTTTTGGAGCACAAGTTTTTGAATTATGATCTAATGATTCTGCAGATTTCCTAAGTATCTGTTGTTATGTCCCTCTTTGTCTTTTAGTTAGTTTGAATAATGGTTTGTCTTGTTGATTTCCTCGAAGAACCAACTCTTTGTTTCATTGATGCTTTGTACTATTCTCTTTGTTTCTACTTTATTAATTTTTAACCTTTATTTTGATTATTTCCTGATGTCTACATCTCTTGAATGAGTTTTCTTCTTTGTTTTCAAGCATTCAGGTGTGTTATTAAGTCACTAGTATGAGACTTCTCCAAATTGTTTATACAGGCACTTAGTGCTATGAACTTTCTTTTTAGCACTGCTTTCCATAAGTTTAGGTTTGTTGTACATTCATTTTAATTGAATTCTAGGAAGTCCTTAATTTCTTTCTTGTTTCTTCTTTGAGGCAGTGGTAATTCAGTTGAGAGCTGTTCAGTTTCCACATTTTTATAGGTTTTCTGTAGTTTGTATTGTTGTTGAACTCTGATGTTAGGCCATGATGATACAATGAGATACATGTGGTTATTCCAATATTTTTTAATCTGTTGAGATTTTCTTTCCAACTGAATATACGGTCAGTTTTAGAGAAGGTTCCATGAGGTGCTGATAAGAAGTTATATTCTTTTGTGTTTGGGTGAAATGTTTGATAGATATCTATTAAGCCCATTTAAGTCATAACATCTGCTAGTTACCTTATTTATCTGTTTAGTTTATGTCTAGCAGACCTGTCGATTATTGAGAGTAGCGTGTTAAAGTTTCTCACTATTAATGTATGGGATTTGATTTTTGTGATTTAAGATTTAGTAATTTTCTTTTACAAATGTGTATGCCCTTGTATTTGGGGTCTAGGTCTTCAGAATTGAGACTTCATCTTAATGGATTTATCCTTTGATGAATATGAAATATCCTTTTCCATCTCTTTTTATTGTTTTTAGTTTGAAGTTTATTTTGTTAGATATTAGGATAGCTGCACTGACTTGCTTCTTATCCATTTGATTGGAGAATCTTTCTCAGCTCTTTACTCTGAAATAGTATTTGTCTTTGAAGTTGACGTGTGTTTCTTACATGCACCAGAAGAAGGAATCCTATTTTTTTTAAATCCATTCTGGAAGTCTGTGTCTTTTTATAGGCAAATTGAGTCAGTTTATTTTTTGTTTTGATGTTGATCGTGGTGGTAGTGTGTGTGTGCATGCATGTATGTGCAATTGTGTGTGTTTATCTTCTTTGGGTATTTCTTTTTTTGCATTTTTTAATTTTAATCTTAAATAGCTTGTTTTACACGTCAATCCCAGTTCTCTCTCCCTCCCCTCCTCTCACACCCCCCCACCAACTGCACCCATCCTCCTACCCTATTGCCAATTCCTTCCACATAGGGGATATCTAGAGTCTGTCATTTCACTCAGGGTAGGGTCCAGGCACTCCCCTAAGAGTCCAGGCTGAGAGAGCATCACTCTTTGTGTTATGGACACACGATGTCTGTTAGTATTCGAGGGATAAACACTGATCCACTGCTCAGTACCCCATAGGTTACCCAGGCCTCCTCACTGACTCTCACATTCAAGGGGTCTGGATCAGTCCCATGCTGGCCTCCCAGCTGTCGGTCTAGGGTCCAAGAGCTCTCCCCTGTGCAGATCAGCTGTCTCTGATGGTTTTGCCAGACCATTCTTTGCCAATTTGCTCATCGCTCCTCTCTCTCTGTCGCTGGGTTCCTTGGGTTCAGTTCAGTGTTTAACTGTGGGTGTTTGCCTCTGCTTCCATCAGTCACCGGATGAAGGCTCCAGGATGGTTATAGACATCAAGTTCATTATCAGAAATGGGCATTCGGGGTGGTCTCTACACTATTGCTTAGCTTGCCAATTGGTGTCATCCCTTTAGATCACTAGAGGTCACAATGGTGCCTAATCTGTCTTCTCACCTATGATTCCCTCTTGCCCCATCCAACCCCCCAGTCAACCTTCCTGTTCCCCCATGACCTACTCTCTCTTCCTCTTCTCCCCCTCTCTATTTCCCAGATCCCACTTCCCTCAATCCCTAGCCGTGTTCCCCATCTGTTCAGAGGATCTTGCCTCATTTCTCTTCTCTTGTGTACCATGCATATCTTTTATGTTCTTTCCTGTTTTTCAGACTCTCTGTCATTGGAAGTGCAGACTGGCACTCTCCTGATCCATGTCTAAAATCCATATATGAGTGAGTACATACCATGTTTGTCTTTTTGTGACTGGGTTACCTCACTCAGGATGGTTTCTTCCAGTGCTATCCATTTACCTGCGAATTTCAAGATTCCGTTGTTTTTTTCTGCTGAGTAATACTCCATTGTGTAAATGTACCTTATTTTCTCTATCCATTCTTCATTTGAGGGGCATCTAGGTTGCTTCCAGGTTCTGGCTATTTCAAATAATGCTGCTATGAACACAGTGGAGCAGATGCCCTTGTTGTATGAACTTGCCTCTTTTGGATATATGCCTAAGAGTGCAATTGCTGGGTCTTGTGGTAGATTGATTCCAATATTCCTGAGGAATCTCCATACTGATTTCCAAAGTGGGTGTATGAGTTGGCACTCCCACCAGCAATGGAGGAGTGTTCCCTTCTCTCCACATCCTCTCCAGCATAAATTGTCTTCAGTGTTTTTGATTTTAGCCATTCTGACAGGAGTAAGATGGTATCTCAGTGTTGTTTTGATTTGCATTTCCCTGATGGCTAAGGATATTGAGCACTTTCTTAATTGTTTCTTGGCCATTTTAGCCTCCCCTATTGAGAATTCTCTGTTTAGTTCTGTACCTCACCTTTTAATTGGATCCTTTGGTGTTGTGGAGACTTGCTTCTTGAGTTCTTTGTATATTTTGGAGATTAGTCCTCTGTCAGATGTGGGGTTAGTGAATATCTTTTCCCATTCTGTGGACTGCCTTTTTGTCTTGTTGATTGTGTCCTTTGCCTTACAGAAGCTTTTTAGTTTCATGAGGTCCCATTTGTTAATTGTTGATCTCAGTGTCTGTGCTACTGGTGTTATGTTCAGGAAGTGGTCTCCTGTACCAACTCGTTGAAGAGGATCTCCCACTTTCTCTTCTAAAAGTTTCAGTGTGGCTGGATTTATGTTGAGGTCTTTGATCCATTTGGACTTAAGTTTTCTATAAGGCGATAAACATGGGTGCAGATACTTTTATTGAGTTGGAGTTTTCCTTCTAGTACTTTCTACAGGGTTAGAGTTGTGGATAGGTAGTGTTTAAATCTGATTTTTTCATGGAGTCTTTTGTTTTCTCTCTCTGTGGTGATTGAAAGTTTTGGTGCTTATAGTAGTCTGGGATGGCATCCATGATCTCATGTGTCTGTGAGTTGCCTACCCAGGACCTTCTGGCTTTTAGAGTCTGTATTGGGAAGTTTGATGTAATTAGGATAGTCTGTCTTTCTATGTTTCTTGGCCATTTTCCTTTGTAGTTCTTAACATTATTTTTTACATTTAGTGTTTTGATTGTTATGTAGTGAGGGTTTTTTTTAGGTCCAGTCTATTACATCATTTGTTCCGGCGGTGGCATCAGGTACAATAGGCCCTACTTCTGGGCCTGTGTTCCATTGCTTGGGGATCGCCTGGGAACTGCACAGAGCTTCCAATCCCGGCGGGAGCCAAACACCCCAGACTCCAGGACTTCTCTCTCACTAATGAGACCAGGAAACCAGAGGAGCCAGGGAGTCCAGGGGAGCAGCTGTTCTGGCGGCGGGATCAGGTACAACAGGATCCAGCAAAGGGTCCAGGGGATCAGGTGGGAGGCTGAGTGCCCCAGATTCCTGTTCTTCTTCTTTACCCACGGGACCAGAACGAGGACCAGATTATTGGACTTGCTAGCACCCACCAAAGGGAACTCTGATCTCCTAACTACCAGACCAATAAGGGGCTCTTTCTGCACCCACTAGAAGAAGAGATGGGAAAGAGACAAGACAAAAACACACTCAGCAACAGAAAAACAAATATGACACCATCAGATTCTAGAGACTCCACACCAGCAAGACTCTAACATTCCAATGCAAACAAAGCAGAAGAGAATGACCTTAAAACCACTTTCATGAAAATGATAGAGGCCCTAAAAGAGGATATTGGAAAATCCCTCAAAGAAACGGAAGAAAAAACAAACCAAAAAATGCAAGAAATGGAAGAAAAACAAACCAAAATATGCAAGAAATGGAAGAAAAAAACAAACCAAAATATGCAAGAAATGGAAGAAAAAACAAACAAAAAAGGCAGGAAATGGAAGAAAAAACAAAGCAAAAAATGCAAGAAATGGAAGAAGAAACATACCAAAAAAGACAGGAAATGGAAGAAGAAACAAAGCAAAAAATGCAAGAAATGGAAGAAGAAACATACCAAAAAAGACAGGAAATGGAAGAAGAAACAAAGCAAAAAATGCAAGAAATGGAAGAAAGAACAAACCAAAAAATTCATAAAAGACAACAAATGGATGAAAAGATAAACCGAAAATTGCAAGAAGCAATGCAAACACTGCAAGGGTTGAAAACTGAAATAGAGACAATAAAAAAAAAACACAATCTGAAGAAAGGCAGGAAATAGAAAAGCTGGGCAAACGGTCAGGTACTTCCAATACAAGCATTACCAACAGGATAGAAGAGATAGAAGAGAGAATCTCAAGTGTTGAAGATACACTAGGAGAAATGGATTCAACAACCAAAAAAACCTTAAGTCCAACAAATCCTTAACACAAAACATCCAGGAAATATGGGACATCATGAAAAGACCAAACCTAAGAATAATAGGTATAGAAGAAGGAGAAGAAAACCACCCCAAAGGGACAGAAAACCATGGAGGGATTTTCAAAGTCTGTTACATCATCCCCAGCAGGGCCCAGGCCCGCCCCCATGTGTCCAGTCTGAGAGAGTATCCCTCTATATGGAATGGGCTCCCAAAGTCCATTAGAATGCCAGGGATAGTGATCTTCTATTGGATGTCTTACTCTAGCAAGAATTTCACGTACAATATTGAACAGATATGGATAGATTGGAAAACCTTGTCTTGTTCCTGATTTTAGAGGAATTGCCTTGAGTTTCTCTCCATTTAGTTTGATGTTGGATGTCAGTTTGCTGTATATTGCTTTTATTATGTTTAGGCATGTTCCTGTTATCCCTGGTCTTTCCTAGACCTTTATCATGAATGGGTGTTGGATTTTGTCAAAGGCTTTTTCAGCATCTAGTGAGATGATCATGTGTTTTTTCTTATGCAGTTTGTTTATATGATGTATTTTTGTATGTTAAACCATCCCTGCTTCCCTGGGATGAAGCCTATTTGATCATGGTGTATGATTTTTCTGATGTGTCCTTGGATTCGATTTGCCATTGTTTTTTTGAGTATTTTTGCATTAATGTTTATGAGGGAGATTGGTCTGTAGTTCCCTATCTTAGTTTTGTCTTTGTGTGGTTTGGGTACTAAGGTAATTGAAGCCTCATAAAAGGAGTTTGGCAGTGATCCTTCTGCTTCTATTGTGTGGAATAATTTGGAGAGTATTGGTATTACCTCTTCCTTGAATTTCTGGTAGAATTCTGCACTGAAACCATCTGGTCCTGAATTTTTTTGTTGGAAGACTTTTTATGACTTCTTTAGGAGTTGTAGATCTATTTAAATTGTTTATCTGTTCTTGGTTTAATTTTGGCAGGTGATGTCTATCCAGAAAATCATCCATTTCCTTAAAATTTTCCAATTTTGTGGAGGACATATTTTCAAAGAATGACCTGATGATTCTCTGGATTTCCCCAGTGTCTGTTGTTATGTCCCTCGTTTCATTTCTGATTTTGTTAATTAGCATGTTCTCTCTCTGTCATTTGGTTAGGTTGGATAAAGGTTTGTCTATCTTGTTGATTTTCTCAAAGAACAAACATTTTTTCATTGATTCTTTGTATTGTTTTCTTTGCTTCCACTTTATTGATTTCAGCTCTCAATTTGATGATATCCTGGAGTGAATATCCTTGGGTGAATTTAGTTCTTTTTATTCTAGATCTTTCAGGTGTTCTGTTAATAATCTAGTGTAGTTATTCTCCAGTTTCTTCATGTGGGCACTTAGTGCTAGGAAGTTTTCTCTTAGAACTGCTTTCAGAGTGTCCCAAATGTTTGGGTATGTAGTGCCTTCATTTTCATTGGATTCTAGGAAGTCTTTGATCTTCCTTCCTTCCTTCCTTCCTTCCTTCCTTCCTTCCTTCCTTCCTTTCTTTCTTTCTTCCTTTACCTAGGAGTGATGAAATTGAGCACTGTTCAATTTCCATGAGTTTGTGGGCTTTCTGAAATTTGTGTTGATGCTGAATTCTAATTTTAAGCCATGGTGGTCCGATAAGATACAAGGGGTTATTCCAATTTTAGTATTTGTTGAGGTTTGTTTTATTGCCAAGTATGTGGTCAATTTTAGAGAAGGTTCCATGTGGTACTGAGAAGAAGGTACATTTTTTTTGTGTTTGTATGGAATGTTCTATAGATGTCTGTTAAACCAAATTGGGTCATAATTTCTGTTAGTTCCTTTGTTTCTTTGCTAAATTTCTGTCTGGAGGACCTGTCCAGTGGTGAGAGTGGGGTATTGAAGTCTCCCACTATAACTCTGTGGGGTTTAATGTGTGATTAGAGTTTTAGTAATGTTTCTTTTACAAATGTGAGTGCCTTTGTATTTGGAGTACAGATGTTTAGAATTGAGACTTCATCCTGGTGGATGTTTCCTGTGATGAATACGAAATGTCCTTATTCATCACTTTTGATTAATTTTAGTTTGAAGTCTATTTTGTTAGATATTAGGATAGCTACACCTGCTTGCTTCTTATATCCATTTGATTGGAAAATCTTTTCCTGCCCTTAACTCTGAGGTAACGTCTGTTTCTTGTATGCAGTAGAAGGATGGATTCTGTCTTTGAATCCATTCTGTTAGTCTGTGTCTTTTCATAGGTGAGTTAAGACCATTGATATTCAGGGATATTAATGACCATTGATGGTTGATTCTTGTTTGTTTTAGATTCATTTTTGGTGGTGGTATTGTGTGAGTTTTTCCGCTATTTCTGGCTTTGGGTAAAGTAAGATTATCTATTGCCCATGTTATTTTAAATGTAGTTAACTTTTTTGGGTTGGAGTTTTCCTTCTAGAACTTTCTGTAGGGCTGTATTTGTGAATATGTATTGCGTACATATGGTTTTGTCATGGAATATCTTGTTTTCTCCAACTATAGTGATTAAGAGTTTTGCTGGGTATAGTAGTCTGGGTTGAAATCTGTGGTCTCTTTGTGTTTCTGGCTTTCAGAGTTTCCATGGAGAAGTCAGGTGTAATTCTGATAGGTTTGCCGTTATATGTTACTGGCCTTTTTCCTTAGCTGCTCTTAATATCCTTTCTTTATTCTGTATGTTTGGTGTTTTGATTATTATGTGGTGAGGGGACTTTTTTATGGTGCAGTCTACTTGGTGTTTGGTAAGTTTATTGTACTTTCATAGGCATCTCCTTCTTCAGGTTGGGGAAGTTTTCTTCTATGATTTTTTATTTTATTACTTTAATTTTTAAATAGCTTGCTTCACATATCAATCCTAGTTCCCTCTCCCTCCTCTCCTCCTGAACCCCTCACCATCCCCCCAGCCTCCCACCCTACTTCCTTCCACATAGGGATATCCAGAGTCTGTCATTTTGCTCAGGGCAGGGTCCAGGCACTCCCCTAAGAGTCCAGGCTGAGAGAGCATCCCTCTTTGTGTTATTGACACACGAAGTCCATCTTCATGCCAGGGATAAATACTGATCTACTGCCCAGGGCCCCATAGGTTGCCCAGGCCTCCTCACTGACTCTCACACTCAGGGGTTCTGGATCAGTTCCATGCTGGCCTCTTAGCTGTTGGTCTGGGGTCCAAGAGCTCCTCCTTGTTCAGATCAGCTGTCTCTGCTGGTTTTGCCAGCCCATTCTTTGCCAATTTGCTCATTGCTCCTCTCTCCCTGTCACTGGGTTCCATAGGTTCAGTTCAGTGTTTAATTGTGGGTGTTTGCCTCTGCTTCCATCAGTCACTGGATGAAGGTCCTAGGATGGCATATAAGGTAGACGCCAAGTTCATTATCAGGTGGTCTCTCCAATATTGCTTAGCTTGCCAGTTGGTGTCATCATTTTAGATCGCTAGAGGTCTCACTGGTGCCAGATCTCTCTTCACACCTATGACTCCCCCCCCTCTCTCTATCTATCTCTATCTCTATCTCTATCTCTATCTCTATCTCTGTTTCTCTCCTGGAAAGTGGAGGGGCAAGACCAGCATGACAGCTGACGATGGTGGCTGCTTTTTACTGCCTCCAGGTCCCTCTGTGGGTTCAGTGGCAGGAGGGGTCCTGTGACTGCAGGCCAGGGGAGTCAAGAAGTGGGAGGTTAGCCACAATTGGCCCAGGGCCTCACGTCTCTACTGGAGGGTGGAGGGCTGAGACCAGAATGGTGGCCAATGATGGACTCTAGTTGGTATTAATAATAAAAACTTAGAGACAGATGTTGGAGTTAAAGATGAATAACAGAGAAGCAACTCAGCTAGACATTAGAGAGTTCTCACTCCAACCAATGCTCAGACCAAAAGGTCAATCCTGTCCTTCAGACTACACTGCTCCCCAGACTGTACGGTTCACCATCAAACCTCAGACTGCGTGGTGCTCCTGTCTCCTCCCACCTTGTATTCCTCTCTAGTGCTGGGATTAAACGTGTGGGATCACTTTTGTGTGAGCTATTTCTCTTTTACACTGGATCAATTTCATGTAGCTGAGGATGGACTTGAACTAACAGTGATCTTTCTTCCTCTGTTTCCTGACTGCTGGGATTAAAGGTGTGTACCACCACTACCTGGTCTCTATGACTAACTAGTGTGGCTGCCAGGATTAAAAGTGTGTGCCACACCGCCTGGCATCTTTATTTTACTACTGTGGCTAGCTTTGCACCCTGATCTTCAGGCAAACTTTATTTGCCAGATCATAAAAAAATATCACCACATATCCACCCCAAATTATTCCTAAATCTACGTTCTTCCCTAAACACCCACCATCTAGCTTGTGTCCTTTACAAAAGAATAAAAATCCTTCAAGACTATTTTGTGAAGCCCAAATACTTTTTGATGTATAGTCTTCAAGTGGAGTTCTATAGACTTACTAAGAGCTACCTTTCCTTTGAGAAAACTTTCTCTTTCTCAGCAGCTATCAATTATCAATAGCTCCATGGCTATGGGGGACTTTATGCTCAACTCCTATCTTCCCATTGAGTTTTGGCCTGGGCTGAGCTTGCACAGATTTTGTGTATGCTGTTGCACCAATGTAAGTTCATATGTGTAGCTGCTATGTTGTGTTTAGATGTTTCTTTGTAGCCATTCACTACTCTGGCTCTTAAACTTCTGCAATGACTTCTGAGCTTTGCGATGAGGGAGTATACAATATGAATTCCATTTATGGCTAATTGTTCTGTAGTCTTATTCTCCATACCTTAGCATGTTTTGAATCTCTGTGCTAATCACAATCTATTCAAATAGAAGTATCTCATTGAGGGATTCATTAATCGTTATAAACCTGATTAGTACACTGTTTATCTAGCAGATTAAGAATAGTAGGTGTTTCTCTAGGACCTCTGACCTAGTCATAGGCTTTGGCCTGATAACTGTGTCAGGTATGGGTTTCATTTAGCGAAGTAGGACTTAAACCTATTTGAATAGGGTTGGTGATTCCCGCAGCATTCAAACCACTATTGCATCAGTGAGGATAACTTGACATATCAGTCATCAGTGTAGCTCACAGGGTTCACAGCTGTTTATGAATGATGATTACTATTCTCCTCTAGCTGTGTACACAACTCCCTCCCCACCATTGTGAAAGTTAACTAGTCAGGATGAAGCTTCCAGATCTATACTAACTTCATTTTGTCATGTTCTATAACCCTACTGTGTGGTGTTTACAGCAACAGAGTCTTACAATCACATGTTCAGTTTATTAGATGCAGAAAAGGACTTTCACAAAATTCCAACATCTAGGCATGATAAAGATCCCAGAGAGAAAATGGGTAAAGGGGTATATATCAGCATAATAAAATCAACATAAAACCAATAGCCAATCCTTATGGTTATTTGAATGAAAAAGGCCCTCATAGGGATATATCTATATCTATATCTATATCTATATCTATATATATATATATATATATACACATACATACATATGCTTGGTCCCTTCCTGAGTGGAAATGTTCTGGAAAGTATTAGGAGGTGTGATATTGTAGGAAGAAGTGTGTTACTGGGGGTGGATTTTGAGGTTTCAAAATTTCATGCCAAACCCATTCTCTTTTTCTCCTTGCCTTCACATTTTGGATAAAATATAATCATCTAGCTACTGCTCCCTGATGACCTTCTGTCATATCCCTTACAATGAATTATTATGCATATTTCACATGCCTGGATAGAGTTATAGAAAGATATTTTATTTAGAGGATTTTATGAAAGATATTGTTTCCCTGGTTTATTTTTCAATCTGCTTGACATTTGTATATAAGAGGTCTACTAATTTTTATGAGTTAATTTGTGTCCTGATACTTTGTTGAAAGTATTTATCAGCTAAAATTTACTGGCATAATTTTAAGGGCATTTTATGTATAAAATCATATAATTAGCAAATAAAGGTACATTGGATTCTTTTTCTCCTAATTTTATTCCCTGATCTGTTTTAGTTGTCTTATTAGCCTAGCTAAGACTTCAAGTACTGTGTTGAATAGGTATGATAAGAATAGATATACTTTTCTTGTTCCTGATTTTAGTGAAAATGATTTTAAAATTTCTTTGTTTAAATTGGTGTTAGTTGTGGACTTACTGTAAACTGCCTTTATTATGTTGAGCTATACTTCTTGTATCCTAAGCCTCTTCTGAATATTTATCAAGAAGGGATATTGGAATTTTGTCAAACCATTTCCTGTATCTAATTATGTTGTTGTTTTCTTTTACTCTCTACTTTATGAGGCGGGCATCAACCAGCTCCCAAATAAATGCATGAAGGTTTGTTCCTTCTTATGAATGCCCAGCCTTAGCTTAGCCTATTTCTAGCTAGCTTTTCTTAAATTATCTCACTTACCTTTTGCCTCTGGACTTTCCTTTCTTTATTTCTGTTCATCTTTTCTTTCCTTCGTATTCCATGTCTTGCTGTGTAACTGGGAGGCTGGCTTCATATTCTCCTCCTCCTTCTTTTCTCACTCTCCCTTAATCTTTTTTCCCATAGTTATCCTCCTATTTATTCTTTCTGACTGGTAGCCCCACCTATCCTTTCCTCTGCCTCGCTATTTGCCATTTAATCCTTTATTAGAACAGTCAGGTGTTTTAGAAATGCAAGGCAACACAACTTTACAAAGTTAAACAAATGTAATATAAAAGAATGCAACACTTGTTTTTGTATCATTAAACCAGTATTACACAGCATAGATAAATGCAACACATCTTAAAACAATATTCCACAACAATATGCATCATATGTTTTAAAATTTGTTTATATGGTGTATTGCATTTATTGATTTACATACATTAAATCATCCCTGAATCTCTGGGATGAAGCCCACATGATCATGGTGGATAATCTTTTCTGATCCTGTGTATTTGGTGTATTGTATTCATCTTGTGATTGAGGATATTTTCTTGTAGCATGAATAATAAAACCCAGCAACAGATATTGGGGTTCAAATGAATATCAGAAAGGCAAGGCAGTCAGACAGTAGATCTTACCTCTACCAAGATTGAAATGGAGATTCTGTCACACTTTCTTTTATAATTTTCTTTAAAAAATACTATCTATGCTTTTGACCTGGGTTTCTTCTTCTTCTATACCTACTATTACTACTTTTGGACTTGACACAGTATTCCATTTCTTTCTGGATGTTTTGTGCCTAATTTATTTTCACTGAACAGTTTTTTTGGAGAGGGGCTGGTCTATTCTTGTTTTCAAGAACCAAAATTCTCTCCTCCACACCTTTTTGTCTGATGGTAAGACTCATCTCTGAGGCTTTTATTTGCATTCCTAAGGCTTTTATTTTTTGGTTTGTTTCAGTTTGGGGTTTGTTTTGTGATTCTATTCTTTCTAAAGCCTACTTTCATGTATTGAAGTGTTGTTCTTATTTCATTCAACTGTGTTTTCACAGTCTTCATGGGGATATTTATTCATATTCTTTTTAAGGTCCTTGAGCATAGCCATAATTGCTATTTTTAAGATTCTGTTTTGTGCTTCAGCTAAATCGCTTTTCTCAGGGCCTATTATGATAGGATTGCTGGTTTCTGCAGAAGACACATTATCATGTGTGTTCATGCTTGTGCCTTTGCACTGGATTTATGATATTTGAAGTTGTTCTTAGTGCAGATACCTTGTCTTGAACTTGCTGGTTTCTGCAGAAGACACATTATCATGTGTGTTCATGCTTGTGCCTTTGCACTGGATTTATGATATTTGAAGTTGTTCTTGGTGCTGATACCTTGTCTTGAACTTGTTGGTGGATATTCTGTTCTGCTGGAGGGATGCTTTTACTGACTTTCAGTCCTAACCAGGATGACTTCTCCAAGGGTCCTGATTACTCACCATGTATGGTGGCTGTGAAGTCCCTGGTGGAGTGTGCATCTGCAAGTCCACAGTGAGTCACAAAGGAATGGAGATGGGTGCAAGGAATAGGCAAGAGGGCAGCAGGAAAGACCTAGGAAGAACAGGTTTTTGGGTTTGCACTAAAAGTTTGATGGTGGTAGAAATAGGTTGAATTGGGGCTAAGGTAGGCAGGTGGCAGCAGGTCAGCAGGTTTAAGAGTTAGTCTTAATGAAGGATAATTAGATATGAAGGAAGAAAAGGTCACTTATTTGCATTTTAACCCATTGTTCAATAGCACATATGGTCATCCATCTATTCAGTCAACACCGTAGAATGAAATTTGATCTTTTATCAGAAAAGAAATGATGGGTGTACTTGTGGTTCAAGAAGTAAGCTTCATCCAGCATATCTAGGATTTTGGATAATAGAGGGCTTCCACATCCTGTAGGCCCAGCTCTAAAGGAGCTGTCCAAGGAGCACCCACTAATTCAAACACTGGTGTTATAATTATCCCCATGCTGAAATTGATTTGAATTGGAGAAACAGACTACCAAATTGTGATGGTTTTCAGCTAGACTAGGCCAGCCATTTCTTGTATCTCTAGACAGCTCTCCTTCAGCCATAAAATATTACAAACAGGTATTTTATTTCGTTTAAATACTCGATGTACATATTCCTTTATGGCAGTGCTATTTTGTATGCTTTTATATTGGCTCCCTTGCTTTATGTCTATGCCTCTATGTCTTTATATATCTGTATTTTATTTGGTATTTGTTTATTGAATTAACTAATTTTGTTATGGTAATCTGTTTTTGCCTACCTCCCCCCTCCTTTACTTCTTCCCTCCTTCTTTTTTTCCTTCTCACCTGGACGATATGAGGATTACATTGAAGACCATTGGCACACTTGATAAATATTTTACTACTAAATTACACACCCAGCTTATATTCTATTATTTTTTACATCCAACTATTCTTTCTAGTTCCCTTCACCCAAATACATTTTTTACTATTATACTACTTTAATTCATTATTTCATATTATATTTTATAATTTATTTATAAAAATATATTTATAAATAATTTAAAAAATATGACAAAATAAAGTATAAATTCTTTCTCATAGGGCTCAGGGAATTCCATGAAAGAGGAGGAAAGAACACAAGCCACAGGGGATAGAGGACACCAAGAAAACAAGGCCCTCTAAATCAGTATGAGCAAAGCTCACATGAGCTCACAGAGGCTAAGTTAACATCTTCAGGGACTGCATTGGTCTGTACTAGGTCCTCAGATGTATATTGTTGCTTCCAGTCCAGTGGATTTTTTTCTGAGCATATATTGTTAAGACAAGCTATTTATTGTCAGCTCATAATAATGCAGATCTCACACATTAACATGACAATGTGAGGGTTCTGAATGAAATCTTTAAGACATCCTTGCTGATGATTTCATAAAACAAAAAGCGCTAGGCTTTCTATTTCTATCTTCTTTTTAAAAAATAGTTAGTTTGATTTTTAAATTTCGTTTTACATTCCAACAAAAGTTCTCTGGTTCAAACTGGCCTTCTTCTGTGATAAGATTGGTGAATACCCCAACTATCATCATAGAGCCTTCATCAGTAATTGATGGAAACAGATACAGAGATCCACAAGCAGGAACCAGGCTGAGCTCCTGAAATCCATTCCAAGAGAGGAAGGAGGGAATACATGAGTAAGGGAGGTCAAGATCATGATGGAGAAATCTACAGAGACAGCTGAACCAAGCTCGTGGAAACACATGAACTCTAGACCTACAACTGTGGAGCCTCCATGGAACTGAACTAGCCCCACTGAATGTGGGAAGACAGTTGTGAATCTTGGGCTCTCTGAGGACCCCTGGCAGTAGGACAAGTATCAATGCCTAGTGCATGAGCAAGCTTCATGGAACCCATTCCTTATGAGGTGATGACATGTTCAGCCTTAAAGCAGGGGGAAGGGACTTGGTCATGCCCCAACTTAATGTGTCAGTTTAGTGATTCTATGGAATTCCTAAACATGTGAATGAGTGGGTTTCCGAATTGTGCCTTCTCTTGGGCTCTTTTCCTTCTGTTGTTCTGTCTTGTTTGATTTTGATATACTAGTTTGTTCAACCTAGGTGTGATGGTTTTTATTTTATTTTATCACAGCTCAAATACATTTTCTAATGAGCAGTTTTTATAACTTTCTCTATGCACTAAATTTCTATTTTTTTATTTTAATGTTTTTGTTAAAACAGTGAATATAATTTTTTTTACAAAATAAAATTTACTAAGATAAAAAAAGCCATTACATTAAAGTTTGACAAAGCAAACCAACACAATTAAAAGAGCCTAAAGAGAAGGCACAAGAATCAGAGACCTACTTTTCCATGCACTCAGGAGTCCCATAAAAACACTAAACTGAAAGCTATAATATGTATGCAGATGATCTGTTGCAGACCAGTGTAGGTCTTGTGCTTGCAACTTCAGTGTCTGCGAATTCACATGAGCTTTGCTCAGCTGATTAATATGGCCTTGTTTTCCTGGTGTTCTCCCCTCACTGTCCTGCCTCATCTTTCCCAGGGTTCCCTGAGTTCTGAGGGAATGAATTTGATAGAGCAATCTCATTTAGAGCCGTGGTTCTCTATGTTTGTTTCCTCCTGATGCAGGAGGAAGCATATGTGATGGTGACTGAAAAGGCACTGATCTATGAATACAGCGGAATATAATTATGGGTAATTTTATTGTTACTTTTTATTTTGTAAAAACCAGTAGTATTTGGTTTTACCTGTGTCTCTGGGTTATCTAGTCTCTGGTTCTTGGTAACCCAGAGAGTGTCATGTATGGGTTCCATCTCATGTAATGATTCTTATGTTAAATTGGACATTGGTTGATTACTCCCACAAGGACTGTGTCACCATTGCCTTAGCTTAGTTCGCAGGCATGACAGATAGTAGGTCAAAAGTTTTGTGGATGAGTTGGTATTCATATTTCTATGTGATAGCCTTTTGAGTACCTTCCCAAACCAAACACCCTATAACATGGTGGTGAGAGTTCTCTTTAGGCACATCTCTATCTCTCCATGTTCAATGTGTTGTGTGGATATTGTCTTCATCAATGGGGCATTGCTGTCATTTTATGGGGAGCAACCTATTCTTGGCAATAACCTGGGTTGCTTGTAGATTTCTAGGGGAGCCCCTGGGTAAACAATTCCACTGGATATAACTCAGGCCCAGTATGGGAATCTTTCCTAGGTGACAAGAGGTGGCCTGTGGGGGTTCTGCCTCTTTCATTATTTGGAGAATCCATTAGAATGGCATTAATGTATTTAAGGCAGTTTCCATTGCACAGTTTCTTACTACTCCTGAAATGCCCCTCAATTTTAGCTGTCTCTCTATGGTCCTTCTTTCAACACCATCTTCCCTCTTACTTTCTGGTCTTCTTCCTCCTGTCTCCTTTCATCACCCCAAACATTCTGCCTCATCATGCCCTTTGTTTATTCATGTAGCATACTCCATTTTGTAGTTTCCCTTGGTCATTGTGAAAGTGACATCTTCTCACATGCAGCCCCAATGAATGCCCAGAGTGTTCTAGAACCATATAATTAGCCCCATGCCCTCCTTCCCGGAATACTTACATGGTACCTCTTTTTCTAGTGCAGCACTGAAATGTTTTAAAATTTTGTTTTGTTTACTTATCTTCAGGTGACAAGAAAACCTACTTAAATCTAGTGTACATCAGACAGAAAGGGAATAGCACCTGCCCATTTCTTTTGTAGTCCCACTTTTGTGTTGTATGAGTTGCTTTCACAAGATCAATTTATTAGAATTTTATTTCAAATTAAAAAAATCATACCTTTTAGCTATTTAGGATGAGATTCCCCCATTTCATTTATTTAAAAAACTTATAAACCAGTGTGAAAGCTCTTAAAATTCTTTTAACTTTTACATTTATATTGACTTTCATTTGCTCATAACTTACATTGTCTGGAAATTTAAATTTATAGCTTGACAACTCTGTGTTTGTTCTTACCTATATGACTGTCTCCAACATCAAGTCACAGAGCATGTAGTGCATCACAGAAACCTCTTTATATTCTTTCTTAGGCAGTAACATCCCTGCTCTCCCACAGAGATAACTGCTGCTTGACATCTATCACCATCATTGGATTTTGTCATTCATAAACTTCCTATAGATAGAAAACTGAAAGACAGCTTCTTTCATATCTGATTTGTTATATGGGGTAGCTTGTTTACTTTTATTTGTTTAGTTTGTGTATAATGGGTGACTTGCCCATTTTCATTTGTTTAGTTTGACTATGATACCTATGTGTGTGTATTGCATTCGTGTGTGGTACAGGTGTACATGTGTACAGAAGCTACATGGAGACAATGGGTTTCCTGCTCCACCACACTCTGCCCAATTCTCTGTCAAAAGAGTTTCTCACAGAACCTGGAATTCACTGTTTTTGGCCAGGCTGGCAGCAAGAAAACTTTAGGGATCCTCCTCTCTCTCTCACTGGAGGTCTGAGGGTACAAACACATGTCACTTGGTCCAGCTTTCATTTAAGTACTGGAAATTTGAACACAGGAGTCCTTTTGCTTTTGCAGCAAATGCCTTTGCCCAGAAATTCAAATCCCCAACCCTTTAAAAACATTTCTGGAGCATCCCATGTATTAACAGAGTTTACATTTTTATTCTACTACTGGTAATTGTCATGATTATTTCTAGTAGTTCCATTTATTTGTCTTGTGTAGCCTTGGCTGTCCAGGAACTTACTGTGTAGACCAGGCTGGCCTCAAACTCACACAGATCCACCTGCATCTGTTTCCTGAGTGCTTGGATTAAAGTCCTGCATCAACATAACAGTCTTGTTTCAAGTATTTTTAATGACAAAGAAGCTATGTAATATATTCTTAAGTGTGTATTTTGGTGCATCAATATCAAATATTAATTTGTTTATGATTAAGAATGTGATTTTTGGGTCATATAATTTCATATGGCTAAAATAATTAAGTGCAGTAATTTTACAAAGCCAATTTATCAATCAAAATATTTTATTTTTTATAGTTTTGTCATCACATATTAAAATACTATTCTTTTTTTAATGACATAATTTCTTTATTGATTCTTTGGGAATTTCACATCATGCATCCTAATTTTACTCCCCTCTCACTCCATCTATATCCTCCCCTCACTACTGTATCCCCCAAAATAAAAAAGTCAAAACAAAGTAAGCAAATAAACAAACAAAAACAAGAACAAATCATTTTAATTGTAGAAATCATGGTTGTTACTTAAGAAGAATATTTCAATTCCCATAACTAATTATTACTTAGATTAAATTTATATCAATGTATATTATGTTTATGCAGTTCTTCCTTTAAAAAATAAAATGTTTACTTCTTCTAGTTCCATCCATTTGTCTGCAAATTTCAAGATTCCATTTTTTTTTCTGCTATTACACCATTGTGTAAATGTACCACATTTGCTCTATCTATTCTTCAGTTGAAGGGCATCTAGGTTTCTTCCAGGTTCTAGCTATTACAAAAACAACACTGCCATGAATATAGCTGAACATATGTCCTTGTTGTATGAATGTGCGTATATGCCCAGGAGAGGAATTGCTGGGTCTTGAGGTAGACTCAATCCCATTTTCCTGAGAAACTGCCATACTGATTTCCAGAGTGATTGTATGAGTTGGCCCTCCCACCAGCAATGGAGGAGTGTTCTTCTTTCTCCACATCCTCTCCAGCATAGAGTGTCATTTGTGTTTTTGATTTTAGCCATTCTGGCTGGTGTAAGATAATATCTCAGAGTTGGTTTGAGTTGCATTTCCCTGATGGCTAAGGATGTTGGGCACTTTCTCAAGTGTTTCTTAGCCATTTTAGACTCCTCTACTGAGAATTCTCTATTTAGTTCTGCTCCCCACTTTTTAATTGAATTGTTTGGTGTTTTGGTGCCTAGCTTCTTGAATTCATTGCATGTATTGGAAATCAGACCTCTGTGAGATGGAGAAGATCTTTTCCCATTCTGTCAGCTGCTGTTTTGTTTTGCTCACTGTGTCCTTTACTGTCCCGCACTACCGTCTCGCCAGCAAGAATGACGCGGCACACTTAGGATCCTTCTGCAGAACAGCTTTAATGCGTCTTGAGAGGGAGAGCATAAGCTTACAGAGTGGAGACCCGGGGAGCGAAAAGCCCAACCCTTATATAGCTCAGCAGTCCCCGTCAGCCCATATGACGCCACGGGAGAGGCAGAGAGTAAGGGATGGAAAAGTAGCAGGCACATGAGCACCAAGGTTGTTTACTCCAACTGACAACGGGTGTCAGCGCCATCTTGTAACGGAGAATGTGGGGGCGGCTCCCCACACTTTACCTTACAGAAGCTTCTCAGTTTCAGGAGGTCCCATTTATTAATAGTCAATCTCAATGTCTGTGCTACTGGTGTTATGTTCAGGAAGTGGTCTCCTGTACCAATTCATTCAAGGGTACCTCCCACTTTCTCTTCTAAGAGGTTCAATGTGGTTGGATTTATGTTGATGTTTGATCCATTTAGGTTTAAGTTTTGTGCATAGTGATAGATATGGATCAAAACATCATGAGTGAGGTAACCGAGTCACAAAAAGACAAACATGAGCCTTGACTCAGTACCTGTTTGAAGCAGAAACAGGCACCCACAGTTGAGCACTGAGCTCTACTCCTGGAATCCAGTTGCAGAGAAGAAGGAGAGGTGATTAAATGAACCAAGATGGAACTGGAAATACCTGCAGAAACAGTTGACCTTACCGAATGAGAGCATGCAGATACTAGTTATAAAGCAGGGGAATCAGCGTTGAACTAAACCAAGTCCTCTGAATGTGGGTACCAAGTAGGAGGCCAAGACAGTCTATGGAACCTCTCACAGTGGAGCCAGGGTTTATTCCTAGGCCACAAATTGACTTGGGGAGCCCATTCTCAATGGAGGAAATAGGGGGACAGATATGAAAGTAGGAGTGTTTCTAAAAGTAAATAAATATTAAAATGTCTATTTTTTCTTCATAATAAATTTCTCAAGCATTCTTTGTTATTTCTGGATGTGAGATATTTTATTAGTTTTCTTTCACTAATTTCCCACTAATTTTTTAATTAATTAATTTTGGTCTTTGATGATTTCATACTTGTATATAATGAATAGTTTGATGCTGTGTCAATTCTGTTGAATGGCAGCATTTAAGTTATTTCCTTTGTTTTTAGGTTGTTGACAGGGTTTATAATTCCAGACATGGATTTCCTGCTATGGAAGGGACCTTAAATTTAATCAGAAGATAATTGGTTACCTCATGCCAGTCATGCCATGATTGCTTGGGTTAGTACATATTATCCGACTGATTTTGTAATTACTAGCATTTACAACTGAGGAAACCTCTTTTTGTTGTTACTACTTTTGGGATATTGTCCTACTTTGTAGCCTTGGCTGGCCTAAATCTCACTATGTAGACAAAGATGTCCTTGAACTCATCCTTGCCTCTACCTTGCAAGTACTTGGATTAAAAGCATGTTCCATCACATCTACCATGGTAAAATCTTACATGCCCTTTCTCTTCTATGAGCCTGCATCAAATTTCCAGACACTGAAAGCTAGACATCACAGAGGAAATTTCCAATTCTGTTCCATTTTGTTTTCTCTATATCTTCTTCTTGAAATGTGTGATGTCTCCCCAACAGAATCTCATTCTCTAGTTCTGGGTAAGAAAAGTGTGCATTGTTTGGGAGCTTCTGGGACCACTCTGACCAACAACTCCTGAGAAATATCTCAAACCTGGTATTGGGAATGATATTTAATGACCTGCTTTTTCTAGGATTTCTCTTAATTGTATTTTCTTTGTTAATTATGTTATACTAGTATGTATGTTTTGGATGGTCAGACTACCTTAGCTTTAATGAAACAAATTCCTAGTCATTACTAAATGGTTAACATCTTTTATGTTTGTTTAAGTAAAAATTGCTTAGACCAAGGTAATGAAAATACTTTCCCTCAAGTTATTTCTAATCCTGAGAAACATATTTAATTCTTGTTTCTGTGACCACTTTTGCACATATTGTAAGATAATGGTCTGATTTTACTCTTCTGTACCTGGATGAATACTCTTCACATTAAGTCTACTGGAGATGTGTTCTTTACCCACTTTTGTTGAAAAGTCAATTGACCAAAAGTCTCTGAATTTATTTATGAGATACAATTAGGTCACATTATCCATATATCTTTAATTTTCCATGATAGTACCTATTGTATTGACTATTGTAACTTTTCAGCATGTTTTGACATGAGATATTCAGCTTTGCTTTTTCTTGGCTCTCAATTATGCCTTTTTGAATTGGAATTATTGTGACTCCCTTTGAACTTTGGGCTGTTTCATTGTATGGGTGGGTATTTTAATATAATTTTTTTTCTAATCTATAAACAATAACTGTTTGTTTGTATTTTTATTTTTGTAATCAATATTGTGCAGTTTTCAATGTACAAAGTTTTTACCTCTCTGAATAAATTTATGCCCATTTCATATTATTTTATAGATACTATAAATTAGATTATTTTGTTAATTCCTATGTTGGATAGTTTATACTTAATATATAAAGTACCCCTGATTATCTTTCAACTTCATGAATTGGTTTGTTAGTTCTTGGGGGGTTTTTCGGTGGATATTTTTGAGCTATGTTTGTATGATTATGCTGAATGTATGTAGGTACATTCACACATTTTCTTTTCAATTTGGATACCTTTGATTTCCTCATTTCCTTTATGCCCCTCACCTGGAGTTACATGTTACGTGTATCAGGAATAAGGGACTTTCATGTTTCTGATCCCAAGAGGAAAACATTCAGCATCTTAATATATATATGTATACATATTGTTTTCTTCATGTGATGTTTTCTAAGGTTTTCACTGTGATGAGGAATATTCTTACCTGAGTTGCTGAACTTTTACCATGAAAGGATATTTATTTGTAGAAATATTTTCTCCACATATTGCTATTATTTGCTTTTTCCCTCTATTATTAATGTACTTGGTCATGTTCATGAATTTGTGCATGTTGAATCATCCTTGCCTTTTAAATATGAATCTCACTTGGTTATGACTCTGTATGGGATGATTTGGTTGGCTACTCTTTTGTTGTATTAATTTTTAATTTGTACTGATCATGGAACTAGTCTATATTCTTTCTTTCTAAAAGCAGTTGATAAGAGTTTAGTAACATGAGGGGTAGGAAACAATTTATTAATTGCTTTATTTTAGTCGCTTTCTTTTTTCCTCATCCTTCTAGACTTATTACGTGTTTATTCTCTTAGAAATGTTTATGAAGGATTGATATCAGTTTCCTAAACTTTTCGTAAGACTCAGGTTCTGGAATTTGCTTTATCTATTTTTACTATTTATTAAATTTTGAGATAATATGTTATATTGCACAGTCTGACCTTAAACTCAGCCATCCCCCTACTCCCTCCAATCAAGGTCAAGGATTGTAGATAGTATGCCATCTAACTGACTTTTATATGGTTTACTCTGATGAGAACTTTTGTGTTCTGATTGAGTCTGCTGATTCACAAATTTTGAAAGATTTTTTTCTGCTACTCCTGTTTCAGTCTTAATAGGTTTATATAGTCTGGAAATTTATATTTCTGTATGTCAATGTGTAATTTTCTTTTTATGTATTTATTTATTTTAGATTTTTCCAATACAGTGTTTTTCTGTGATATAGCCCTAACTGTCCTGGAACTAACTTTGTAGACTAGGCTGTCTTTGCATTCATAGACATTTGCCTGCCTCTGCCATCAATATGTAATTTTTTTCAGAAAAATATTTTATGATTCTTTGTCATATATGTTGAGATGACTTCTCATTCATTACTGTTTTTCTTTTTAATTTAGATCATTCACTACATCCTTTTATGTAGCCAGCTAGAATTTGTCAATTTATATTTCTATAAAGTAATTTTTAGCTTAACTGGTCTTTATTATTTTTCATGACTTTATTTCATCCATTTACATTATATTGATATTTATCATTTGAATCTGTCAGATAAAGTTGAACCTGGTTTGTTCTTTTCACTCCTTCTCATGCTGTTTGCAGAACTTTAAATAGTTTGTTTGAAATCTCCCCTTTTTATGAGAAAATTTATTACTACAAAATATTCTTTTATAAATACCTTACTATATCCTACAAATCTTGCAATATTGTGTATGTTTATTAATTCATTTCAAGATATTTAAATTTTTCTTTTATTTATGTTTGATATTTTGATATTTAGGTACAAGATATATAATTTTGTGTTAAAAGAGGAATTCTTGATGTCTATTGAGTGAGTGCTTATTTTCTTCTTCTAACATGACACCTTCTAATTGCTGTGTCATATGCTAGAAGGGGAAAATGAACACGTACAAGACTTTTTCCCCATTGTATCATATATTTTTTATTATTTAAATTTAGAAACAAGCTTGCTTTACATGTCAATCTCAGTTCCCTCTCTTTCTCCTCCTCCCCTGCCACCCACAAACTCCCTCAAACCCCCAATCAATTCCCACTCCACTCCCCAGGGAGGTTGAGGTCCTGCATGGGGTATCTCCAAAGTCTGTCATATCATTTGGGGCAGGGCCTAGAACCTCCTCCATGTGTCCAGGATGGAAGAACATCCCTCCAGGTGGAATGCGCTCCCAATGTTCATTCTTATGCCAGGGATAAGGGATACATACTGATCTACACTCAAGGCCCCATCGATTGCCAAGGCCTCCTCACTAACACCCAAATTTAGTGGGTCTGTCTCAATCCCATGCTGGCCTCTCAGACATCAGTCTGGTGCCTAAGAGCTCCCGCTTGGTCAGGTCAGCTGTTTCTGATCAAGTAGGCTTCATCCCATTGACGCAGGGATACTTCAACATTTGAAAATCCATCAGTGTAATCCACCATATAAACAAGCTGAGAAACAAGAATCACATGATCATCTCACTAGATATTGAAAACTAAAGGGCTTGGAGACATCAGGGATAACAGGAACATACCTAAACATAATAAAAGTTATAAACAACAAACTAACAGTCAACATGAAACTAAATGGAGAGAAACACAATGCAATTTCTCTAAAATCAGGAATAAGACAAGGCTGTCCATTTCTCTTCAATATTGTACTTGAAGTTCTAGCTTGAGCAGTGACATTAAATGGAGATCAAAGGGACACAAATTGACAAAGAAAAAGTTCACTATTTACAGATGATAGTTTACAAAAGTGACCCAAAAAACTCTACCAGGGAACTTCTACAGTTGATAAACACCTTCAGCAAAGTGACAGAACAAGATCAACTCAAAAAATCAGTAGCCCTACTACATACAGATGATAAAAGGCTGAGAAAGAAATTAGAGAAACATCAGTCTTTACCATGGTCACAAACACCACAAAATATCTTGGGGTAATTCTAACCAAACAAAAACATGTACCACAAGAACTTTGAGTATTTAAAGAATGAAATTAAAGAAGATACCAAAATCTGGAAAGATCTCCCATGCTCTTGGATAGGTAGGATCAACATAGTATAGACGGCAATCTTATGAAAAGCAATCTACAGACTCAATGCAATCCCCATAAAAATCCAAGCACAATACTTCACAGACTTTGAAAGAACAATACTCAACTTTGTATGGTAAAACAAAAGACCCAGGATAGCCAAAAAATCCTGTTCAACAAAGCAATGTCTGGAGGCATCGCCATACCTGACTTTAGGTTTAATTATAGAGCTATACTCCTGAAAACAGCTTGGTATTGGCACAAAAAAAGACAGGTAGACCAATGGAATCAAATTGAAAACCCTGATATTAACCCACATACCTACAAACACTTGATTTTTGACAAAGAAGCTAAAATTAAACAATGGAAAAAGAAAGCATCTTCAACAAATGGTGCTGGCATAACTGGATATTGGCATGTAGAAGACTGCATATCCTTGGCATATAAATTAATTTTGGGAGCCCATTTCACATTAAGGGTTGCTCTGTCTGCCTGGACACATGGGGGAGGGCCTAGGCCCTGCCCTGGATGAAATGACAGACTCTGGACATCCCCTCATGTTTGGCCTCATCCTCCCTGGGGAGATGAGTGGGAATTGAATGGGGGATTGAGTAGGTTGATGGGGGCATGGGAGGTGAGGAGGGAGAGGGTGCTGGGACTGACATGTGAAACAAGCTTTTTTCTAATTTAAATTAAAAAAGATTTAAAAAAACTAAATACCTAGAAATAGATGTGACTCTAGGCTAAAGATAGCTACAACAAAACCAGAATGATCACAACTAAGGAATACACTAGAATATGAGTTAGCCAAATATAAACTACTGCGGGTCTATAGAATCAACGCAATGCATGCTAGAAAGCCATGGAAATTCCTCACAGAACTATAAAAGACAACCCTGAAATGTGTATATCAAAGTAAAAACACACCAAATATCAAAAATACATTGATGCCACAGGTATCCAAATATCTTATTTTAAATTATATTATATATCTAGTATAGTAACAGAGTCAGAATGGTTGTTATAGAGACATATGAGACAATGTAATAGAATAGATGTCCAATAAATCATCTTATGCCTGTGTCATGAGCCCTCCAGATACCACCAGAAGTCTGAGTTTCTATGCAAAAGCAAAGAACCTTTATTGCTAGCTGGAACCTGGACTCTCCATGACTTCTGATGAAGTGGTTAGATCAGAGAGCCCTGAGATCAGTTGTGGCAGGGTTTTCAAGGTAAAGGATGGGAAAGTGGAAGAGAATTCTGTGTACAGATGGAGGTTAAACACCTGATTATTCAGGAGTGGGGTATTAGGAGTCTTGTCAGTAAGGATTGATACTGACATTGCTACAAGAAAATTGGCAACCTACATACAAGTTATGTAAGCTATCTTTAATGTTCTGTAACATATGGTACTTGTTTGTCTCAATTCTGTTTGGTCCCCTGTAGGTTGGTGACAGTTTTTAGTTTTTTTCCTGAACTCAGAGTCATTATAACGGTGAGGGTGAGGCCTAATCCTAGTGTTACTAGCCTGCAGCTTGTCATGGCTTTACTGATGTTAAGTCAGGCCTCTGCAGTCTCAACCACCTACAACCTGCTTATTTTGATAAAGGTTCTCTAGTGTATGTTGGAGAAAATATAGTCTCTATTGTAAACTGGTAAAACTGGATATCCACAGGTAGAAGGTTGAAATTAGGAAAATACAACTCAAAATGTGTGAGTAACCTTTGTATGAGAATACCTGAAATACTGAAATGAGGAAAACTTGAGAAATGGAGGTACAGAAACAAGTGACGACTTCATAAGAGATTATTCTATTAAATTTGCTGTAAATGAGAAAATTACAGCAAAAATAGACAAATGGGCCCTCATTTTATATTACAAAATACAAAGCTTCATACAGCACATAAAGAGTGGGGGAAATTGTAGAAGGTACAATTTTTTTTGCCAGATTACTTGATGAAAGGGTAATATTAAAAATATATGAAAAACTCAAAAACGTAAACAAAAAGTTTAGGTCATCTGATCAGTAGATTGGCAAATTAACTAGAGATCCAATTTAAAAAATGTATAGAGGGCCAGTAAGATGTGAAAAAGTGTTCAAAACTTTAGAAATGAAAAAATTTTAATTAAAATTTACATTTTAGTTTCAGAGGACCACGCCTTGAAAATAAAACACAACACTGTCAAGAAGACAAGGGTAGGAGATGGAAAGAACTTTTGAATACTGTTAGGAGGCATGTAATTAGAATAGCTACCATAGAAACAAGTATGAGGCTTCTTCAAAAATGAAACAGACAAAGAAACAAACAAATAGAAACTGTCAGCTGTACAATTTCTAGGTTTATACCCAAAGGTACCTAATGTTAGGATACTGTAGAGATCCCTGTATGTCCATGTTTTTAATGGCATCGTTTACAGTAGTCACACTGCAGACTTCTAGATGTGTTTCAGTGATGAGATAGATAAAGTTAATCAAGCATAAAGCAGAAAAGAATTATATCATCTTTAGGAAAATGGATTGTAGAAATGGACAGCATCCCATTAGATGATGTAAGCTAGACTCAGAGAGAAAAATACTGCATTTTTCCTCTCAGATATTTGATTTGGAAACCAAAAAAAGTATTCAAGTGTAGAACTAATGATTTTGGAGTGGGAGGAGGGAGTTATGAGAGGACTAGGGGTGAGTATAATCAAAATGTCTTATATAGATGTATAAAAGCATTACAATGAAGTAATTTATTTTATAGAATTTATATTGGGCCTCTGCAATATATTATACTGAGAAAGTGTAATAAGTTCATGAGAGGAACAAATATTGGATATCATATTTTAGGATATCCATTACATTTGTTTCATACCATGTACCACATCATAACATTTCCACAAGCATCTCCACACATTAACCTTATGCTACCATGTCTCTCTCATGGGTTTTGAAAATTCTGAGTTTGGTACTCCCAAAAATGTTTCTTCTCCCTGCATGAGGCAGAGGAATAACAAAGCATACAACATCCCTTCAGCTGCATTTATTAAAAACCTCCTTTCGTGAAGCATGGACCAAGGGTTGGAAACACCAAATTAAATGAAGGACATTATCTTGGCTTGATAAATCTGTTTGGACTAGTCTCCCTGTTAGCCCTGTGTCTGACTTGTGTAGGTCATTCAGCTTTTCTGTCACTCTATTTTCTTACATTAAAATTGAGGGAAATTCTATTTTTCGAAATTGTGGATGATCATATAAAAGATGGAACTCTTTTTCAATGGTTCTACCTATTCCTTTGAATAAATAGTAGACATTGACTTAATCATTTCCCTCATATGTTTGAAGGTTATTGTGATTGCATAGCAGGATAATGGATATGAAATTGCTTTAGAATTTTGAAACAGGAATTTTTGATAAAGTAGGAGTCAACATGCCACTGTTCTTCCCTTCGCAAGTTTAAGCCCAAGAGGCAGACGCTTTGAGATCAAAGTAGCAATTTAATTACTGATAAAAGGTGAGAAATGTCATTTTGATCAGCTTCTCAATGTTTTATTTTAAAATTAAACTTCCCTCTTTAAGCACAGGTAAATTTCCAATGTTCCACTGGGATAGATAATTTGCTACCAAGTAGAGAGCAAAGAAGGGGAATACTCTTTTAGCAAGAAAGAGACCCCAATGGGAGTGTTGCTACAATTATGTTTTAAAATTCACCATTCAGTAAGGCAGACCACCCATCTATGGGAAATAAGATAGTGGTATTTTTTTAATTCCTATCTATGAGGAAAGGAGACACAGGTTTGGAAAATATTGTTCTAAATAGGCTTATGCATATTCCTTTTCATAATTCAAAATAACCTCCTCCCAGTCTACCATCCTCGTTTATGGTTAGAACTTCTATTCCACATTGCTACAGTATGTGTATGTTTCCTTGAAGGCTTCTTAGAGTTTTTCCCTTAAATATGATAATACATCTAGAGCAAAACCTCAGGATAGAGAAACCTGTATTTACAGAATTATACATTTACATGATATATTTGTACATAAAATATATTCTCTATTGTGGTTTCTGTCAGTGAATGTATAAATAAATGGAAAAGTAAAGAGAAAATGATTTTGTAATGTTAGGTACAATCCTTTTTAGGTATGATTTTGACTGATCATTATTATGCTTCTTGTACTTTTAGTAATTGCTAATAAGTTTTTAAAGTATGACACCTCCTTCCTCTTTGTTTATGAATAATAATAAGGTAGGTGAACAGTATGTGGATGCTTCTTAGACAGTGGAGAAATTATCACCTTGTAATCGGAATTGAGTATTTTCTTGATGTTGAGTTGTTGAGAGCCTTGCTATAACTTTTTTGTTGGCTTTTATTTTGTCACAGATTTCAGACTTTGAAATATTTGCTTCAACTCTTCCCTCTTCCTCATTCCTCTCGCTCCTTCCTTATCCTCCTTCTCCCTCTCTTCCTCTTGCTTTTTTCCTCTTATTTTCCTAAAAGAAAAGTTTATAGTAGGGAAGTTTTTATTCACCCCATTAATTTTCTCTGAGCTCTAATAGTTTCAAATTTCCACTTAAATTTTTATGATTTAGAATGTTCATTGGTATAGAATATCACTTCCCAAAGTCATTATCTGAATTTATCCTCCACTCCATGGAATAATCAGTCATTGCAACACCTTTACCATACACTAAATTTATGCATGAATTTGTATTTATTTCTTGACTCTTAATTTGCTCCATTTCAGTCTTTTCTTTAATAAGCATCACACTTTTAAAGTCATGTAGTATTACATATTTTGAAATGTGATTAGTTAAATCCCAGCTTTTGTTTCCAAAATGTAGTTTAAAATTGAAATGACGGACAATCACTCTGTGGGGAGAGTCACAAATACATTTGTCAACCCTCATTACAGCATCTTTAGCAGTTTCTTTGTCTCAGTCAATATTATAGTATTTGCCATCTTGGAGAAGCACCACTTGAAATGACATCTAGTCAAGTCTATCATACAATTGATCTTTCAATTGTTAACAGTCTGGGATGCAGCTGTATTTCAAGTAGGAAAAGTCTTGGGTTGACAACATCCCTACATAAAACTGACTATTTTGTGAGCCGATGGGAAAACAAGGCTTTTAGGAGAAACATGTCATTGATGCTTTGTTGAGATGTCCTCCCAGTACCTTCTTGGATTAAGAAATACTGCCTTTTTCTTGAAATGTGCAGATATTTTGTGTGTATGTATATGCCAGGCAGGATGCAAAGAGGTATCATTCCTAATACCATGGGAACACACAATTTGTTAAATAAGATAAATGCTCTCACATTCTAGAAGTAGCTCCTTGTATTACAACATAGTGGTAGTTTGTTAATACCTATGGTCAATTGTTAATTTTCTCAATATTTACACAGCTTCTTTATGAGTGTAACAATAGAACAAGAATAAAGGATCTCTGAAGTCTAAGTTCCCAGAGTCACTGTGTTTTCTTTGCTTAAGTTATATGATTGGCAGCAACTTGAAAATGCATCTTTTAGATGCCAACAAAGAGCAAACTATGAAAGAAAAATCATGTTTGATTTTTCTTGTTGCTTTCATGATACACATATAGAGATACAGGCATCACATCTATTATAATTATACTACACTTATAAAGTGGTAGTTTGAAGAATCCTGGGAATTTGGTAGATGTTGACTTAGTTTCTCTGTAGAGATATAGGCATCACATCTATTATAATTATACTATACTTATAAAGTAGGTGTTTGAAGAATCCTGGGTATTTATTAGATGTTGACTCTGTTTCTCTAATTTTTGTGCTTTTCAATGAACTTTTACAATGCAGAATTGAACCCTCTTTAAAATGTATTTATAGCATTTCTCTTGAATTCAATTTGAAATTTCAAGAAACTTTTAAATCATATTTTAAATACATTTTTACTGAGGTAGAAATTAAGTATCAGAAGACATAGTTGCAATATTTTATATAGGACACAGACCCACATTATGCCTACTATCCTGAGCATCCATAAATACAATTCTCTGTCATACCTCATTTCAATCATTTATTTCTAGCAACCATATTTGTCAATTAATTATAGTTTTTGAAACTGTGTCTTGCTTCACAACAATGCTGGTCTTGAACTTAATATCCTCCTACCTCTACCTCTGAAGCTCTGGGATATACAAGCTTGCACTACTAGGCCCAATTTAGCGAACACTTTTTAACTTAGTTCTCTCTATATATAAATTATGTATATCCATTGACTTGAATATGAATGCAATAATTAGACTTGTATTCCATTGCTTCTTGTAGCTTTTGTTCAACATTATGCTAACTATCATATTTATTGTTTCATGTAAATCACAGTTTTTTCACTTAATTTGCATTCATGCTCTGTCAGAGTAAACTGTAACTTAATGTACTTTGCTGTTACTGAGAATTTGGATTCTTTCAAGCTGTTGGCTATTATGATCAAAGTTACTTTTAAACATTCTTGTATAAATATTTTGTTAGATATAAAGGCTAATCTTGTTGTTGTGTGGTCATTGGTGATATGACTTTTTAGCTTCATTATACAATTTTTCAATACCTTTCTAAATGGCTTGTCTGCTTACCGCTCTGTCACAAACATATACTTCACTGGTTTGTATTTACTCCACTTATAGCAATATCCTGATGCCTGTATTAGTCTATGCGCTACCTGCATGCAGTGCCCGCAGATACCAGAAGAGGGTATCAAATAATCTGGATCTAGAATTATGAATGGCTATGAACCACCAGGGGTCCAAAATGAACCTGGGTTTTCTGGAAAAGCATCAAGTATTCTTAATTGCTGCTCCATCTCTCTAGCTCCTTGCTTTAGTTTTCAATTTCATCTTCTGTTATGCGGATCTTAGGCTTGGCCTCTTTGGGGTTCCTTGACACAGTGTCCATGCATGCTTATTATTTTTTTTATCATTGTTGAATATATTAATGCCCTCCATCATTGGTATTCCTTATCCTTCCTTGTCAAGTCTATTTATACTTCCAATGTGCTTGTTTTTGATTAATAGACTTTTAAAATTTCCAATATTTTCCATTTGGTTTAATATAAGTCTCAGTTTTCTCACTGATGTGTTTGTTTGTTTTGTTACTAACTCTTTGCTCTACATTCTGACTTCATAAAATCCATTTTTTGGCTTTTCCATGTTGCTGACTTTACTTTTCAGATTTTGTGTTGAATCTGTCTGCTTGTCTGTGTTCTCTTTTGAAAGTTCTTTATTTGAATCTTCATCTGGAATTTTATGCCTTCTAGTATCTTTGAATGAAGTGGTTGGGTAGTTATGAACCTTTAGAGAGTCAATCTGCCTCATAGTGATCTGTTTCTTTTTATGTTGCAATTTGTGCCCTAAATAGTTTGGGTTTCACTTCTAGTTTTACTTGGGATCTTATTGAGCGGCCTAGTGTTGAGGGGTCCAACCCTGATATCAATGAGAGAAGAGGAAGCAAACTGCTGTAAGAGCATGAATATAGAACTAGACTTAAGAAGACTAAAGCTCACTAATAGTATAGAGGAGAAAAATCACAAAACTAATGCAGAACATGCTATGAAGTTAATTTGGAGTAAATATGGAAATACTAAAAGAATGAGAAAAAGGAAAGAAGCTTACAAAGGGGCAGATTGAAGAGAACCAGAGTTTAATTCTAAAAGAGAAAAGGAAGGAGAGATGTGGACATGATGCTCTGGAAGAGATGAAGAATGTTAGTGTCCTTGGAGTATCCTACAAAACAAAGACAGCCACTCACATATGCAATCAGCAAGAGTGCTGTTTATTTCAGCATGCTGGGTCTGCCATCCAGACAACAGAATGGTAACCAGGATAGAGGGAGGAGGAGGAGTTTAGGTCATCCTGGACTTCACTGACTAGGGATTTGGTCACCCTAAAATTGATTGGCTGGGGCTTCTCTTCCTGCTTTAACAGAGTTCAGAGTATGAAACTGAAACTTAACTGGGGCCCAGACCCAATGTAGGCAGGGGCCTGGAGAAACTTGGTCTCTGGAGCTATACTGCAGCCTCTCAAGGAACAGGCAAGAGTGGAGAAAAAGCAAATAAATAAAGAAAAGAGACAAAAATGAAAGAGATTGCTGACAGTGAGAAAGTTCAAGCACAAAACCTATTTTAAATTAAGATGGAAAATAACTACAACAGCAGTGATCTTTCCTTCCTTTTTTCTTTCCTTCTTCATGTCATTTATATCATGCATCTCGATTCCATTCATCTCCCTGTCCCTTTGTAAAAGCTCTCTGCTCCCTTCCCTCAGACTTTACAACCTCTATCCACAAAGTAAAATAAACTTTAAGAGAGAAGAAAAAGAAAACAAAAGATGGAAAAAGAAACATCTTTTCTTGGAAGCTATAGTGGGACACTGTGAGTTATACAATATACCCTTTAGTTACCTTTTAGTCATCTGTACTTTCAAGTGGTCATTGCAAAGAGTCATTTGTGTGTTTCAAGGCTTCAGCTACACCACTGATACTGGGCCCTCACTGGGGCTCCTTTTGGATATCTTGTTGTCCTGTGTTGTCAAAATCCTACAGTTTTGGATCTGTTGTACCTGCCCCTTCATATGCTCCAACAGATTTAGATGGGGTCCACCCATGGATTGAGGTGGGCCAACGCATTGTCTGGTTTTCAGACTGGATAGTTAGAGGGTTGGTCAGCCTGCCAGCTCTCCCCCTTCTACACCACCAGGGTAAGCTTTCTAGTATCACCTTATGCAGAAAGGAGGAAGGGGCAGGATTAGTTCCCATGCTTTCAGCCTTCAGGGTGCAGCCCTGCCCCCTTGATTTCGGTGTTATCTGGAGCCAAGGACATCAACACAGACAGTGGTTACAGCGGGATCATGGACCTAGACATGGGCCTTGGAAGTAGCTCAGGCCTGATAATCACCATAGCTCCAGGTGGCAAGGAAGCTACCCTGCTCCTCATCACTTTCATTTCTTTAGATGTGCTTCTTTACACAGGACATGAACCATTCTGTCATCTGCATTTCTCTCATACCACGTCATATATTTACTCACCATAATAGTTACCAACCACTCTGAGCTACACGGCACCCAGGCAGGCAGGCCTGTGTTTTCTCCTTGGCACCCAGGACAGGGTGCCCTGGACATGATCTGACCTACTCAGTCATAATCAAAAACACTAATATTTTCAAGCAATAAAAATAAAGTAAATATACTACAGTCTGGTAGACACAATGGGATGAAAGGAAAACACAGGCCGTTGAAGAAATGAGAAGATAAAGAAAACAACAGAAAAGTAAAAGATTGCTTAATAATGGAAAAAAAAACCTCAAAGTTGGATGACAATATGGAGTGAGTAAAAATACAAAGACTAAGGTAACTGGGCATTCTTAACCAGACCACAGGAGGTAGATTCTAGTCTCCATCTTCTAATTCTATTGTACTTAACTCCTCTGTTGCTAATTTTAACATGTGTGTATCCATGAGTTTTCTTCTATTGACTTTGTTTTCTTTGGATTGGAGTGATATCATCTGATCACTATTTATACACTTATTTAGCATCATGTATAAACGAACACAAAACTGAACTGTGACTTATGTTTTAGATCTTAGAGCACATTGTCCTATTTGGTGATTAGGATAAGAGGTTAGTCTTTCGCACACCTCTCAGAGTTGGCTTCAGCTGAAACTAACTGTGGCATGACTTTAATGAAGTTGAGTTCACTTGTGCCTGACCCACCTTGATTTCCTGCCTCTGTCTTTACGTCTTACTGATATCTGAGATCTCATGGATTGCATTGTCATTTTGGGTTTGTGAGTTCATTAGGTGTTTTCAGTTACAGCAAAGCCTCAAGATGGAAGTTCCATAAAGATTTTATAAATTAATCCACTGATGGTTCTACTTAAATTGATCTCTAACAATATCAGTGTTGTGGTGGGAGGGAAATTGCCAAGTGACATAACTATTTTTGTGTTTAGAATCCTTTCTACTTAACTATTACTTCTTTTGAGAATTTCATACATGCATACTATATTTATATCATTTCCAACTGGATAACCTAGGAAGGGGCTAATCTCTGGGGAAGACAGATTCTCTGTTATTGTGAAGACATTGATTACCATCAGGTGTAGTGCTTGTCAAATTTCTGGTGTGTTTTTTTGGTGTATTGGTTGGTGGTATCATTATGCAGGTCTTGTTTATGTGGCCATATTGTTTTTATGTCATGGTACCAGATTCCTGTCATGTCGAGAAGACACTATGTAGCAGCAGGTATCCTGGTACTCTGTCTCAAATAATCTTTCCAACTCCTTTCTGTGCTGAGTTTTGGCCTTAAATGTAGGGTTGTTACAGATGTATCAACCGTGGTGGAGTGCCCCACCACCACTCATTGTCTGCATTTTGAACAATTGTGAGTCTCTGTAATGGTTTCCATCTGTTGAAAGAAGACAGCTTCTTTGATGAACGGTAAAAGCTACTCTTGTGAGTATAAGAATAAAGTCTGTTTAAAAATTTTTATTTGTATTTATGTTCCTCTGTGTGTGCGTGTGTGTGTGTGTGTGTGTGTGTGTGTGTGTGTGTGTGTGTGTGAATGGATGCCATGTGTTTGTGGGTACCCACAGATGTCAGAAGTGGGCTATCCTGGATCTGAAAGTTCAGGCAACTTGTATGCTGCTGAAATGGGTAGTAGGAACCAAAATTCAGCAAATACCCTTAACTCTAGGTCATCTTTCTAGCCTCATTAGATTCTTCTTGATTTCAGTCTATTTTCTGCATCCATAAAGCTTCATAAATCCTACCTGATATTTCAGGATTCCTGGAAAGTCCATTTAGTCCCAATTCTTTCTCTAGACTAACTCCTAATAAACCCATGTACCAGGTAATCTGTTTGGTTTCCAGAGAAACACCCTTATTTTATTTGGTTACTATTTGTGTAATATGTATTTTTCATGTTTTGAATTTTAGCTTTGTCTATACAATTATATCTTGGATTTATCTCCTTTAAATTAACTGGAAATTTATTTTTTAAATATTCAATGATATTCTCTGTTAATTAACCTGTAATTTAGTACAATCACTGTAAATACAGAAACTCTAGTATCTATATCATATGTCTTGTTTACTTTTTCTGGCAGTCCTGCCTACATTTTATTTGCTGTTTATTCCTTTTATGCCTCTCTTTGCACTGATTAAATGTACATTCTGTTCACTTGTATCTTTTTTAGCTTGAAATTCATGACTTTTGTTTTTTTTTTATTTGGTGGTTAATAATCCTCATCAAAAAATAATATCTTTTGCTCTTCCTGAGTAATAAAAAAGACAGATATTTAAGTCAATTCAGCCCATTTTCTCCTAGTTTTCATGCCATTGTACTCTTAGCACTACAAAGTAATTTTATTTGAATTTTGCTAGGGCTGCTGTGACAAAGTAGGGTAGCTTAACAAACAGAAATTTACTCAAGGTACACAGCCAAATTCTTTCTGGAATGTGTAAAGGAGCATGCTTCATGGACCTCAGATTTTGAGAGCTACAGCAGCTCTCATAAATTTGTTTGTAGAATCCATTCTTTTATTTGCCTCCATTTTAGTAGTACTTTTCTGTGTGTCTCCATCTCTCTCCCACCCATCTGTCTCCACAAGTCATATTGATCATGAGCTCACTCCCTTCTATCTGATCTCTTAACCAACTGCATCAGTAATGGTATTGCTTATCAATCTAGGTTGCACTACTGGACCTTAGATTTTTGCTTTATTGTAGGGAGAACACTGATCAGCATAATAGTCAGTTAATTTTTATTAAAGTTCACATGTTCATTTAATAATTTATTATTATTTAGTATTTTAATTTTTATATTTCAAAGTTTGCACCTGAGATAATTTTCTTTAGACTAAAGTATTTTCTTCAAATTGTTACATATATTGTTTTCATTTTCAAATGATTAAGATTACATTTATGAAATACAATCTTCTCAGTTATTTCTTTTTGAGTAGTGATAATATCATTTAATTCTAGGGTTCTATTCTTATGAATGATATAGAAACTATAAATCAGAACTCTTTAGATGATATTGTCTTTATGGCTTCCTTTAAGATTGTCCCCATTAAACTTTGCTTTTTAATAACAATTTTAACACTTCTTTATATTATGTTTTCCACACATATGCATATATGAATTCACTCATTAATTCATTTTTATTTATGCTTCAGATTCTTTGGGCTTTTAAAATCTGTTGGTCAAGAGTCTACATAGATTTTCAAACTTCCCAATCATTGTTTCCAAGTCCCGTCTTGTTCAGCTCTTCCTTTCCTTCTTATGGAGTCTAGCACACACATGCTAAATATTCTCCTTGTATGTTCCATGTATTTTATCTTTTCCTATTTTTTTTGTTCCCACTTTAACGATTTGGCTTTGTCTAATAGGTTGGAAAATCTTTATTTATTTATTTGTTATGAGACGGGGATTTTTCTCTTTTGCTGTCCTGGAACTCATTCTGTAGACAAGGTTGGCCTTGAACTCAGAGATCCGTCTGCCTCTGACATTCAAGTGCTGAGAATAAAGGAATCACCACCCTGCTTAACACTAGTGGGTAATCAGCAATGACCTAAGCGTTTAAGACAATAACATCTCTGTCATGAAAGGCTTTTAACTCAGATCAGTGTCAAGTCATAGCAAGGATTGTCACAGACAATAGGATTGCCCCAACTGTAGCAAAGGTAGAGTTTGTGAATTCAGGAAGACCTTTTCCTATAGTTAGATGAATTCCTCAGGAAAGACAACAAAGGCCAATGTAACAACTCAAGACAAGAGCTGTTCTATGATGCTCTAGCTACGGCGTGTAACTTCAGTGTCTCTTATGGCTAAATGCTTTCTCTCCACAGCAGTGCGATCCGAGGTGGTGATACCTTTGGAAGGTGGAACCCAACGATGTGTCTTTAGATTAGTAGGGGAATTCCCTCACAGAGCTTGTGGGATTCTTGACTCTTTTCTCTATATCTTTGCTCCTTGGCTTATGATGTGAGCAATTTTTCTCCAAAGCATGCTCTCATCATGATGTGTGCCATACAAATATGGCAAATGATCATATATTACACTCCTCAAAGCTGTGAGACAAAACTAATCTTTATAAATTAATTCTTTCATTTTGTTATAGTAACAGAAAAAAAGACTAGCACAAACCATATGTTTTTCATCAACCAGTATGTTAATAAAATAAGAAATAAGAAAAAACTTCTTTTGGGAGAATGAGTATGTAGCAATAAAAAATAATGGAATATTTTGTTTTTAAAATTATACTTATTTGAAAAATATTCAATGATGAGAGTAGGACTAATTGTATGTATTATCAGAAAATTAAATTATGATAACTGACATTTGATATAATAGTAAAGATAGTCAATCATATATAGCAGTTTTGCTTATGTATTATATCCATTAGAATTGTTTGAGACATTTTGGGGATATGTGAAATATTTTACAATTATAATTTGATTGCCAAAAGTTTATGAATAATTTACAAGAAATGTCTTTAAAGGAGATATAGTTAAATTTTATTTTTTAAATATGATATTAAAATCTATATGTGTGTTCTACATTATATAAATATAGCGTACATAGACATATTACAGGCTTTTTTCAATAATTTATTTGCTTTCAAAGTTGAAAGAGACACATAGAAAGAATTCTCAGGTTTTTCTTAGGTTCCTCACAATGGTCTATTAATTTCCATTTTCTCTTTTGAGCTACTACTACATTTTTTTCTGGAATTACACCCAGTCCATCCACTCAACATTAATTAAAATCAAGCCACACCATCAGTAGTCAAGGCATGCAAGAAGATCAGCTGGCTGAGTCAATCTGAAGGATTGAATTATTTGACAGTATTCCGGGAGCTACAGTGGCTACAACCTGTATTATATTTTACAATGATAAGAGTTTATACCACTTTAACACTTCATCCCAAGGATAGCCAGCATTTGCCATAACGGAGACAAGCTCCTTGTGTTTATGTTTTCATTGAATACTACAGAGTAGTGAATATGAGAAAACCCAGAGGATCATGACTTTAGGTATTCGAACTTTAGAATAATGTCATATCCATTTTCAGTTTTGTAGGCTACTTTGTGCATATTAAAGCCTGCTTGTATAGGAGGAAACTTACTAAAGTTTATTCCTTTTCCCCTTCTTGTCTAACAAGTAAAAGAAATGTGTCTCTTTGGTATATTCCTGTACTACCTATTCTAGAATGAATCATCATGAAACAAGGGTGATAACGCTACGTCACAAATTTATCCCTAATCCATGTCTCCAGTTTGGGTACCTCTGTGCAAAGTGTACATGTGCTGTTCGCCAGCCTTATGGAGGCCTATAAATGTTCCTTTTGGTTCTTGATGTCTCCTCAAACAGCAGAGCTGGGCCCCTAAGGGAGTGGGTCCAGATTCATAGAGTTAAATTCTAATCTTAAGTGCTGAATTCTTTTAGGAATCAAGCACCAAGAAGTATCTTGTCCTTCTGCAAAGACTGTTTCCTAAAGATGTTAGATTAGAATCTAACAATCCCAACAGTTCTTGGTGAATTTGAGACACATAGTGGCATTATAACCGACACCAGTTTTTCATGTTTTAAAAAGAAGTGTTGATTTGCATTTCACTTTTTTCTGTTTGCAAAATTATACTGCTTTTAAGAATTTGAGAGATAAGTTGTACCCATAGTTGCATAATAATGTGAATGAATTTAACCACACTGGATGGTACACTTAAAACATTTATTTGATAATTACGTTTTTGTATAGACAAAATGAGTGATAACTCATAGAGACATAGTGAAGAATTAGAAAGTTTTGTTAAATTACATGATGGAAGTGCTTGACCTCCATTTATGGATTGTGTATCTACAGCTTAAAGCACTGTTCAATATTCTTTTAAGATTGGACCTGTTGGTGGGCAGAAGTGCTTTTGAGTAGGCGTGATAGCTAAATGTGTTCCTGAATCTCACAAAGTGACAAGATAGAATCTACTTTTGAAAGTTGTACTCTAACTTCTGAATGCACACTGTAGCATGCATGTGTTCCTACACACACACACACACACACACACACACACACACACAGAGAGAGAGAGAGAGAGAGAGAGAGAGAGAGAGAAAGAGAGAGAAATTTAAAAATTGCATCTGTTTCAAACATGTACAGAGTTTTGTTGTTGCTTCCTAAATGAAAGGATATAGTAACTATTTACATGACATTTACATGAAGTTAGTTTTAAGTATTCTAGAGATGGTTTACAGTATGTGGGGAGTTTGTGCATGTGTTATGTGCAAATGGTGTATCACTTTATTCAAGGAACTTAAGTATCTGTTGATTTTGTTACATACTGGTTATTTAGAATTGGTCAATTATAGATCCTGAGGAAGAGCTATAACATTATTTGTAAGTTACCTTGCATTAGCTGAAGTTTTGTACTGTGAATTCTAGTTTCAACTAAAGTAAGTGAAAACAAGCTAGAATATGTATAACTAAGTTCATGTAAATATTTGCCATTGAAGATGTTCCAGTATTTTTTAAAAAATCTTCTTTTGGACCAATATTTCTGTTAAAAAAGCTTTTTTAGGCTACTTCTTAGATTTTTAGGAGCCTAGTGCCCAAGAATTTGAGCAACACACAGTGGCTGAAAAGTCCTAGAATTCAGCATACACTTTCCCTCAATTCCCCTGCTACCACACCAGATGGAGTTGGCTTTCCCAGCTTGGAGACACTCCTGATCCACTCTCTCCAAGGAGTGCAGCGGTTGTTTGCCCTTGGCAGGGTTAGGGATTTTCAGCTTCTGACCAGACAAGCTGGGCTCCTGTCTGAGGCTGGCTTTTCTACACGCCAGTTCAGCTTCTGACCAGACAAGCTGGGCTTCTGTCTGAGGCTGGCTTTTCTTCATGCCGTTTTCTGCTGGTTCTTGATCTCTTAGTAAAGTTCTTTGATTCTTTGTAAAGTTTTTATTTCTCGCCAAGTGTAACTTGATTAACACTAAGTTTTTTTAACTGTCTGCTTTCTAGCTTCTTAAATGTATTGCTGTGTCTCTTTGATGTAAGTTTTAATAAAGTTTAAGGAAGTATATAATTTACTTTGGTCGTATCTACCTTTTACTACCTCTTAAGTCTTTCACAGCCTTCCTCCACATAGTTCTCATTCATTTTCTGTTAAAATTTAATGTTTGCATGACCCACTTCAGTCAAGTTATTGCTGCTCATATATATGCGGCATTAATGCAAACCATTGGCTAGCACATGGGCAACCTTGCACCAGGGATAACAACCCTGAAGAAAACTGACTCTGCCTTCCCAGGAGAGGGGAGTAGCTCCCCATTGTCAATAGCTCCCCAGATTGTGAGATCTTTCTCTATTCATATTGGAATATTGACTGGATTGATCTTCAAATTTCTTGTGTGGGAAACCATAGCTGCCGTGAATTGACAAGTGCAATGGGCCTATCATGTCTAGTAAACACCAGTTCCCAGCAGCCCTATCCCCTTTCTGGCTCTTTCAATCTTTGTGCCCTTGCCCTTGACATCCGTTGAACCTTATGGGGAGAAGACATTGCACAGCTGTCTCACTGGTGTGGAGCACTTCATGGTTACTTGCTGTCCTCACTTTGACCAGTTCTGTGTGGACCTCCATTTACTGCAGAAAGAAACTTCTTTGACACATCCTATCTCTTTTCTGCCCTCTACTACTTCAAACAGGACACCTTTCTCATGGACTAATGAGCTGTACTGCAGTCTCTTTTCTCTCTCTCCCTCTCTTCAGTTGTCTCTTTAAAATGTCACTTGGTTTAGGGCTGATGAGGTTACTCAGCATGGAGTGGAATTTGTTATTAAGCCTGCCAACCTGAGCTCAATCCCCAGAGCCATTATGAAGGAAGCAGAGAGGTAACTCCAGAAAGTTGACCTCTGACCTCTACAAACACATTGTAACACATGTACATGCACCTACACAAAATAAATAAAACATAATAAAAGTCTTTTTTGGTAATATGGAACAATCATTTTTTGTCAGTAAATTTTTGATCCTTGTGTATTAGTCTAAGCAGGTTACCAAAGGTATTAGTTCAACTAAGTTAACATTTAATGTTTATGTCTTGATTTCTTCAAGGAAGCAAACTGAGGCTCCTTCAATGTAGACATTCATGGGTTTACTCTCCAGGTACGTGGTTGCCCTATTACCCTCTTGACAAAGGTGAGACCACTTAGGACTCTGCCCCAGACATTTTTAAGGCCAAGCCTGAAGTCTAATATCACTTCTTCCCATCACATTTTATAATTCTTTCATGTTTTAGTGGCAAGAAAGGTAAAAGTTGTCTGTTTGATAACTCCATATCCATTTAAAATGAAAAGAATCCATAAAGTTTGTTCCTTTATTTCATTTTGTTTAGTGGTTTAACAGTCCTATTCATTATTGAGTTCCCATAGTACACATATGTGATTTGATAATTTAAACTATTTTACTGACAATCCTCAATGGATTGGAGTTATCTTGTGGACTTTGAGATCATACCAACTGTCATTAATTCTGATGTTAGCATTTGGGCTCAATGTCAGTATATCTGCAGCTTTTAATTGTAGCAGGAAACCTGCTCTTGGGTTGTCTCAAAGCCTGCTCTCCTTTAATTGCTCCTTAAGCATTCCCTTGTCACCCTTTCAGCTTGTCAGCAGCCTTTAAATCTCTTGTCTGCTTCAAAGTTATTCCCTTTATCTACCTTAATTTCTTGTCCATTATTTTTTTAAACTTTGACTGCTCCCCATATTTCCAATATGAGCTGGAGGGATGCTTTTCACTATGTTCCTCCTCCCAGAATGAGAGGAGTTAGTGAGTATTTCAGTTACGTCTCCATGTTCTCATTCCCTGCCCTTCTTATTAATTGTCTTTCAATGTGTTATATCCATTATAGCTGTGTTTTGTACAGTTCAGCTTTTGGATTTTTATTTTGTGATTTAGTCTGCTTTTAAATTCGTTTATTTCTATTTTATAACACTTTAGCAAACATTTATGGTTTCAGTCAGTACTATATAAGTAAAGGTTGGTCAAGATGAAATTGGGGAGAAAGGTTTTCTATGACTGTGATTTGGATTGAAGGGATTATAATACAACAAATAATCTGGAAGAAGCGATAGAACACCTTTGTTCAAAATTGGATTTTTTGCATAAAAGTATTAAGTGCATCCATTGTAATACACACATTAGATTTGAGGAGAACTGGCAGTCTGCTGCTTTTTCTGATGGGATTTTCTCTTTTGTAAGCTAATAAATTGAAAAGATAGGTGAGTTTTATCACATCACAGCTTTACCAAAGCAAATAATAAGCAAACCTTTTCAGTTTTAGCTAGGAGGGAGTATTCTTTTTAAATTTTGTACTTGTTTTCAGGTGATAGCATAATTGTGAAGGATTATTTTTAAAGATATCAATGGGACACATCCTTCTTCAGTGAGTTTATAGAATAGTTGGCATTTATTTCCACAATATCATCAATATACATATAAACTTTTTTGTGTTCTAGAAACTTCCTCCTAAACTCATCTTCTTCTCAGAATGATATGTGAACAATAATGTTGCAAAGGTATGGCCAGTTACTTTACCTATTTTGAATATTATTTCTACAAATATTTGACCCAAATATGCTGATTGAAGCTCAATCATGTCTTTTGCACTTTCAGTGAAAAGTACTTCCTTTTTTTCGTCGGAATGACATGTCTAAGATTCTGGGAAGTGTGAGAAGTGTTGCTGCCATTACAGAGAGTGGTCTGGCTCAGAGAAACTCAGAATGAGGACAGCAAATGGAAGAGGGACTCTCAATTTCTCAGTGTTATTTGTGAAATCTTGTATCTAACATTCTCAAATTAAAGTTATATTTTACTTTAATCTAATCTGTTTTGACTTTTTTACTGACATTTAAAGATGTTATAATTAAATCACTTTACAATATAATTACATATTACATATTTACACACCACAAACATGAGAGAGATAGAGAGAGAAAGAGAGAGAGAGATTGAGAGAGAGGGAGAGAGAGTCAAAGATCATTCATCAACTTGAGAAGGAGGCTATAACTGTGTCTTTCCGAAGGTTCGCATATTAGAGGTGTGATCTCTAACATGACAGCATGGGAAGGGTGGTGCCTTTCAGATATTGGGCCTCATGAGAGACCCTGAGATAAACTGAGGACATATGACATGAACTCAGACGAAAATGTGAGATTTCATATTTCAAGATGTGATGCCTTTTTTAGACATGTATTTCTTCCATAATGGTGACATAGTTGAAGGGACCCAACCATAGCAATATTATATGCATATCATGTTTCTTTTTGTACCTGAAACATTGCACTGGACTGGGTTATCTAAGGTCATTTTTACACAACTCTATAATTTTCTTTGAGTGTATCTTCCCCATTACCCTCTGCCCATCCTTATTTTATTCCTCCAAGCTTTCATTAGACAGGTACATCTTTACTTTTATTTCATCTAAACATGTAAGACTTTATGTGTCTACAAAGATATTTGTCTAACAATTATTTAATTCTCTAGCAGGATTGTCTCCAGTTGCAATGTATTCCTTCAAACGACAACTTATAAATGAAGCATGATCTTAAATTTTAAGCTAGGGTAGCTAGGTAGACAATCTTTTCTAGATAAAGTTAGTCTATATCAAGTATTTGGTGTAGTAATGTCAAATGGGCTAGGAACAGCCTATTATGTTGCCATCAACTTTCACATGTCAAAGTGACTGGTATAGGCACAAGTATTAAATTTCGCTCCAATTTTGTCTTGAGGCCTAATTCTGGAGAGTTAACTTTATTCTCTTGGAGATTTGGGGAGGGAGATTATAGCTGTGGACACATTATGTCTTTTATGGGATCCTTTCTTGTAAGAGAGAACAGCTTGTTTTCAATCAGTCAATTCATTTCTCTTTTCTTTTAATGTTGGATTATTCTATCAGATATCTTTTTTGTCCTTGTCTGTGCTATGTCTAGTTTATGTCTGCAATATTGAAAACTCTATAGGATACCACTGACTGGAAGGAAGTTATGCCCAAGTATGTTGGTTAGGTGAACCACATGAGACCTTGCAATAGAAATACATGAGTATTAGCAGCAGTTTACTATGACAGACCCAAGAGAGGAGATGGGTACTAATGATGATCAATAAAGAATACAGGGTAATGTCCCAGACTGAAGCCTTTACTGGGATCCAGAGCATTATAAAAACAGATTTACACCAGGAAGTTCTAATTGTGTTTAGAGTGAACAGGTGCATGTTTTTTTTTAAAGTGGCCGTCCATGATGATTTCTCAGTGTCGAATGTTATTTTTTTTATCATTTTTTATTTTAATTTTAAATAGCTTGTTTTACATGTCAATCCCAGTTCCCTCTCCCTCCCCTCCTCCCGCACTCCCCTTCCCCCGCCCCTTCCACCCTATTGCCAAATCTTTCCACATAGGGGATATCTAGAGTCTATCATTTTACTCTGGGTAGGGTCCAGGCACTCCCCTAAGAGTCCAGGTTGAGAGAGCATCCCTCTTTGTGCTATAGGCACATGAAGACTGTTTGTATATCAGGGATAGACACTGATCCACAGCTCAGGGCCCCATAGGTTGCCCAGGCCTTCTCGCTGACACTCACATTTGGGGGGTCCAGATCAGTCCCATGCTGGCCTCCTCACTGTCGGTCTGGGGTCCAAGAGCTCTCCCCTGTTCAGATCAACTGTCTCTGCTGGTTTTGCCAGCCCATTCTTTGCCAATTTGCTCATCACTCCTCTCTCTCTGTCACTGGGTTCCTTGGGTTCAGTTCAGTGATTAATTGTGTGTTTGCCTCTGCTTCCATCAGTCACAGGATGAAGGCTCCCGGATGGTTATAGACATCAAGTTCATTATCAGGAATGGGATTCGAGGTGGTCTCTCCACTATTGCTTAGCTTGACAATTGGTATTATCCCTTTAGATCACTTGAGGTCACTCTGGTGCCTGATCTGTATTCGATCCTATGATTCCCTCTTTCCCCTATTCTATCCCCACCCCCTCAACTTCCTGTTCCCCCATGACCAACTCTCTTCCTCTTCAACCCTCTCTTCTTCCCAGGTCCCACTCCCCCCCCCACCCCTCGCTGTCAGGTGCATGTTTTGAGGAGTGAACACAGTAGTACTGCTTGAGTTAAACTAGTTAATGTGCTGTATGTATGTGCATAATCATGCAGCACATGTGGCTCAATTAGGTCAGTTTTGTAGACTGTATCTGTATGTCTCCCAGGGATGAAGCCAAAAGGAGGTAGATATGTAGAGGAACTACATGAGGAATTAAGAGATGAAGAACCGGAAATTGTGTCAAGTTTATGGGTATGAGATAGAGCCTGGATTCAAAATGATGCCATGCCGATAAACAATTTTAATAATTCATTACACTGTGCTTAATGGATATTTATGAAAATTAAATAAATAATTATTTCAGCTATATAAATGAGCTAAATTGATTGGACACATATTTTATACAATTGTATACTAGGGTACAATGAGTTAAGACTTAGACTCTGTTTAGGTTTCTGGTGTTACGAAGACAATGAGGTGGTAATATTTTATTATAGTAGGAGGGATATGTCTACAGGGAGTTACATTATGTGTTAAGGTCTAGGCAAGTCTCCAAAAGTATTTCCAGTTGACATATGTAAGTCTGAATAAATGCTATACCTCCTCCTATAATCTGATTTTGAAAATAAAATTTCTATCTATTATTCTTATCTATAAAAGTAGGCACAGCACTTCATGAAGCTAAATCAAAATATTTTAATTAATATGGTTGAACTGCTTGCCATCAATCCATGGTCACCACTTTAGTGCTCATAATTTCAGAAAGCAGAGAAAGTTGGCATAAGATTTAAGTAGCAAAGAAAGAAAAATGGAAGTGAAGTTTGTGTTGAAGCTCAATATGTTTGATGTTGAAAGTCAGTATCATCTATAATCAAATCCTTACAAATAAATTCTGAAATTTAAAGTGATACTGCAAAGTATTCATTTAGTATCACATGGGCAAAGTGTGGGCCCATGGAGCCCAGTTTTGTTAAGAGATAACGTGTCATTAGTAAACAAGAGCAATGTGATTGTAATAGTCTTAATAAAAGGTTTAGATTTTTAAACCTTAAGATGTAATTATAGTATTACTGTCTTAATAGCTATTTTACAGGAGGGAAAATATCTTTAAAAAGTCTGCCTCATTGCTTACTTTGAGTTAGATGCAGAAGAGGGAGATCTTCTTATCCAGATGGAGATGAACTTCTACTACAATGTTCATGAGATGTGTACAGTTTATAAAATGTGATGACATGTTGAAAACTTCCATTCCTGAATAAGTATACCTCTGTCTTACACAATGCTTTTTATAATTACTTAAAAAGCCCTTAGTCTGCAACTCATCATATAATGGAAGTTTCTCAAAGGTTTCTGGGCACAAAGTGGAAAAATGTTATTCATGGAGGAAAAGTGCATTTTCATGTTTGGTACTGATGGATCATCTGCTGAGAAAGCATGGGGACAGTTTTCTCTTATTCAAAGGTGAATGAAATACCAGAAGAAAATAGAAGAGGAATGAATGTGGAGTTTTAAGCATTTGAAAGGGATTAGAATTGTGTGATCTTGGGTGGAAAAAAGGTGTTTTAAACTTATGTTTTCTATATGAAGAAGGGAGATAATAATATTAATTTATAGTCCTTTTGTTAGGATTAAAATAATATTTACAGCTAATACTGCGGGGCTTCTGGACATGTTGTATGTAATCAATGTAGATTATTCCTTTCTTATAAATTATGTATTACTTTAAGTAATTTGCAATAAGGAGATTCTATTCCAGAGTCTCTGAATTGATGTGAACTAGTATGGACACGTCAAAATGCAAGTAAAAGAATGGATGACTGATGGACATTCTAAGCCATAAAGAGATGGATACAACCTTGGGGTAGGGTTGGGAGGAGACAATAAAAGGAGGAGTGAGAGTAATCAGAATGCATTATATACACATATAAAATAAATGTAATTAAAAAGAACTACAGATACAAGCTGTTAAGTAGCCACCTGCAAGTGTTTAGTTGACAATGGAGACTCGTTGGTAGTTTTCTTTCTTAGTTGTTTCTTTGTGTGGTTTGGCTACCAAGGTATTTGTAGCCTTGTGAAAAGAATTTGACAGTGACCCTGCTGCTTCTACTGTGTGGGACAATTTGAGAAGTATTGATATTAGCTCTTCTTTGAATTTCTTTGAATTTCACTGAAGCTATCTGGCCCTGGGCTTTTCTTGGTTGGGAGACTTTTGATGACTGCTTCTATTTCATTAGGGGTTATATGTCTCTTCAAATTGCTTATCTGTTCTTGATTTAATTTTGTTAAGTGATATCTATGCAGAAAATTGTCCATTTCCTTTAAAGTTTCCAATTTTGAGGAGTACAAGTTTTCAAAGTATGACCTGAAGATTCTCTGGATTTCCTCAGTGTCCATTGTTATATCCACCTAATTTCTGATTTTGTTAATTTGGATATTTTTTCTCTGCCTTTTGGTTAGTTTGGATAAAGGTTGTCAAAAGAGTCACTCAGTGCTGAGCTCTCCCTCCATCCATCAAGTCAAAAGAGTTTACACTTTTAGCCCCTTTATAGTGATATATTATTTATGATTTACTAAAGTTTGTCTGAGAATTCAGAAACCAAAGTCATCCACAAACCATATAAGCCAGGCACACATCTTTAATCCCAGCAGCCAGAAGCTGGGAGGTGGTGGTACATGCCTTTGATCCAAGGACTCAGGATTAAGAGGTAGATGGATCTCTGTGAGTCCAAGGCCACCCAGATCTATACAGGATTGATCCAGTATCAAAAAGAAACAGGTCACACAAAGATGATCTCAGTACCTGCGATTACATGCCTTTAATCCCAGTAGTAGGGAGGTATACAAGACAGGAGCAAGGTCTCAGTATTGAGCATTCATTCTCCACCCACACTGAGGATAGGAAGACATTCAGTCTCAGGATTCTGCAGCCATACTGAGGAAAGGCAGCAAGATCAGCACATTCAGCCTGAGGTAGTGGTAAGAGCTAGTGATCCACTACTTTGCTTTTCTATTCTCCAGCTTGAAGTTTGAACCCCAAAATCTGTCTCTGGGAGTCTTTTGATGACTAAACAATATTAAAATTGCTTCTATTCGTGAGATTTTTTGAAACTGTTGCTTTTTTGATTTGATAATAAGAGATACTATGATGATGAATGAGGGGGGCTAATTGTAACTTGCTGAGTTTATTCAGCACTGCTCATATGGGTATAACGTTAGGGCTGACCTCTTCAAGTTGAATCCTGAATTTGCTATTTCTCCATGGAGCAGACAAATTTTTCCTTCTTTTACAGTCATTAGTTGCTTGTAGCTCTCCATATAGAGTTGAAGCCTTGTGAGAACTCCCTTATTTGCATTGGCGTATCAACTTTTTTTTTTGCCTTTCTTTTTTTTTTATTAATATTTCTTTATTTTCCATTTTAAATTTAGATAAGAAACAAGGTTGCTTCACAAGTCAGTACGAGGTCCCTCTCCCTTTCCCTCCCCTCCTCCCGTGCCCTCCCCCCCGTCCCCCCCCCCCCCTTATCCCCTCATTCTCCCAGGGAGGGTGAGGCCCTCCATGGGGGTGTCCATAGTCTGTCATTTCATATAGGGCAGGGCCTAGACCCTTCCCCAAGAGTTCAGAGTGAGACTGCACCTCACATTGTTCTATGGGAGTCCAGAGACCGTGTGTATAGTTGGGATGGGTACTGATCTGCTGTCCAAGGCTCAATAGATTACCTAGGCCTCCTCACTGACACCCAGATTCAGGGTGTCTTGATCAGTCCCATGCTGGATTCCCAGGCTGATGCCTGGGATTCAAGAGTTAACCTTTGTCTGGTCAGCTGTTTCTGTGGGTTCAACCAGCCCAGTCTTAATCCCTTTGATCATCAGTCCTCCCTCTCTGATACTGGCTTTCTTGAGTTCAGCTCAGTACTTAACCAGCCAGTAAATGAAGTTTCTGTTTCCCAGACTCTCTGGCAATAGGATTGTAGGCTGGCACTCCCCAGATCTATGTCTAAAATCCATATATGAGAGAGTACATGCCATGTTTCTCTTTTTGTGACTGGGTTACCTCACTCAGGATGGTTTCTTCTAGTGTCATCCATTTGCCTGCGAATCTCATGATTCCATTATTTTTTTCTGCTGAATAGTACTCCATTGTGTAGATGTACCACATTTTCTCTATCCATTCTTCGGGTGAGGGACATCTAGGTTGCTTCCAAGTTCTGGCTATTACAAATAAAGCTGCTATGAACATAGTGGAACAGACATCTTTGTTATATGAATGGGCATCTTTTGGATATATGCCTAAGAGTACAGTTGCTGGGTCTTGTGGTAGGTTTATTCCCATTTTTCTGAGGAATCTCCATACTGCTTTCCAAAGTGGCTGAACCAGTTGGCACTCCCACCAGCAATGGAGGAGTGTCCCCCTTTCACCACATCCTCTCCAGCATAAATTGTCATTGGTGTTTTTGATTTTAGCCATTCTGACAGGAGTGAGATGGTATCTCAGAGTCGCTTTGATTTGCAATTCCCGGATGGCTAAGGATGTTGAGCACTTTCTCAAGAGCCTCTCAGCCATTTTAGACTCCTCTATTGAAAACTCTCTATTTAGTTCTGCAGCCCACTTCTTAATTGGGTCCTTTGCTGTTTTGGAGACTTGCTTCTTGAGTTCTTTGTAAATTTTGGAGATCAACCCTCTGTCAGATGTGGGATTAGTGAATATTTTTTCCCATTCTGTGGGCTGCCTTTTTGTCTTGCTGACTGTGTCCTTTGCCTTACAGAAGCTTCTCAGTTTCAGTAGGTCCCATTTATTAATTGTTGATCTCACTGTCTGTGCTACTGGTGTTATGTTCAGGAAGCTGTCTCCTGTACCAATTCTTGCAAGGGTACCACCCTCTTTCTCTTCTAAGAGGTTCAGTGTGGCTGGATTTATGTTGAGGTCTTTGATCCATTTGGACTTAAGTTTTGTGCATGGCGATAAACATGGATCGATCCGCATTTTTCTACATGCCAGTCTCCAATTATGCCAGCACCATTTGTTGAAGATGCTTTCTTTATTCCATTGTATATTTTTAGCTTCTTTGTCAAAGATCACATGTTCGTACGTGTGTGGGTTAATACCCGGATTTTCAATTCGATTCCATTGGTCTGCCTGTCTATTTTTGTGCCAATACCAAACTGTTTTCAGGACTATAGCTCTATAATAGAGTTTGAGGTCAGGGATAGTGATGCCTCCGGATGTTGCCTTGTTGAACAGGGTTGTTTTGGCTATCCTGGGTCTTTTGTTTTTCCATACAAAATTGATTATTGTTCTTTCAAGGTCTGTGAAGAATTGTGCTGGGATTTTAATGGGGATAGCATTGAATCTGTAGATTGCTTTTGGCAGGATTGCCATTTTTACTATATTGATCCTACCTATCCAAGAGCATGGGAGATCTTTCCATTTTCTGAGGGCTTCTTTAATTTCTTTCTTTAAAGATTCAAAGTTCTTACGATACAGGTCTTTCACTTGTTTGGTTAGCGTTACCCCAAGGTATTTTATATTGTTTGTGGCAATTGTAAAGGGTGATGTTTCTCTGATTTCTCTTTCAGCCCTTTTATCATCTGTATATAGTAGGGCTACTGACTTTCTTGAGTTGATCTTGTAACCTGCCACTTTGCTGAAGGTGTTAATCAGCTGTAAGAGTTCCCTGGTAGAGTTCTTTGGGTCATTGATGTAAACTATCATATCGTCTGCAAACAGTGAAAGTTTGACTTCTTCCTTCCCAATTTGTATCCCCTCGATCCCCCTTTGTTGTCGTATGGCTATAGCTAGAACTTCAAGTACCATGTTGAAAAGGTATGGAGAGAGTGGACAGCCTTGTTTTGTTCCTGATTTTAGAGGAATTGCGTTGAGTTTCTGTCCATTTAGTTTGATGTTGGCTGTTGGTTTACTGTATATGGCTTTTATTATGTTTAAGTATGTCCCTGTTATCCCAGATCTCTCCAAGACCTTTATCATGAAGGGGTGTTGGATTTTGTCAAAGGCTTTTTCAGCATCTAGTGAGATGATCATGTGATTTTTGTTTTTCAGCTTGTTTATATGGTGGATTACGTTGATGGATTTTCGTATGTTGAACCATCCCTGCATCCCTGGGATGAAACTTACTTGATCGTGGTGAATGATTGTTTTGATGTGTTCTTGGATCCGATTTGCCAGTATTTTATTGAGTATTTTTGCATCAATGTTCATGAGGGATATTGGTCTGAAGTTCTCTTTCTTGGTTGTATCTTTGTGTGGCTTGGGGATCAAGGTTATTGAAGCCTCATAGAAAGAGTTTGGCAAAGACCCTTCTGCTTCTATTGTGTGGAACACTTTGAGAAGAATTGGTATAAGCTGTTCTTTGAATTTCTGGTAGAATTCTGCACTGAGGCCATCTGGACCTGGACTTTTTTTGGTTGGGAGACTTTTGATGACAGCTTCTATTTCCATAGGGGTTATAGGTCTATTTAAATTGCTTATCTGTTCTTGATTTAGTTTTGGCAAATGATAGCTGTCCAGGAAGTCATCCATTTCCTTTAAATTTTCGAATTTTGTGGAGTACAGGTTTTCAAAGTATGACCTAATGATTCTCTGGATTTCCTCAGAGTCTGTTGTTATGTCCCCCTTTTCATTTCTGATTTTGTTAATTTGCGTGTTCACTCTCTGCTGTTTGGTAAGTTTGGACAAAGGTTTGTGTATCTTGTTGATTTTCTCAAAGAACCAACTCTTCGTTGCATTGATTCTTTGTATTGTTTTCCTGGTTTCTACTTTGTTGATTTCAGCCCTCAATTTGATTATTTCCTGGCATCTACTCCTCCTGGGGGAGTTTGCTTCTTTGTGTTCTAGAGCTTTTAGCTGTGATGTTAATTCTCTGGTATAACTGTTTTCCTGTTTCTTCATGTGAGCACTTAGTGCTATGAACTTCCCCCGTAGCACTGCTTTCAAAGTGTCCCATAGGTTTGGGTATGTTGTGTCTTCATTCTCATTGAATTCGAGGAAGTCTTTAATTTCTTTTTTTATTTCCTCTTTGACCCAGGGATGGTGCAGTTGAGCATTATTCAATTTCCATGAGTTTGTAGGTTTTCTGCAATTTGTGTTGTTGTTGAATTCTAATTTGAAGGCATGGTGGTCTGATAAGATGCATGGAGTTATTCCAATTTTTTTGTAGCTGCTGAGGTTTGATATGTTGCCAAGTATGTGGTCGATTTTTGAGAAGGTTCCATGTGGTGGTGAGAAGAAGGTATATTCTTTTTTATGTGGATGAAATGTTCTATAGATATCTGTTAATCCCAGTTGGGTCATTACTTCTATTAGACCCTTTGCTTCTTTGTTGAGTTCCTGTCTGGTATTCTTGTCTAGTGGTGAGAGTGGTGTGTTGAAATCTCCCACTATAACTGTGTGGGGCTTTAGATGAGATTTAAGTTCTAATAATGTTTCTTTAACGAATGTGGATGCCTTTGTATTGGGGGCATAGATGTTCAGGATAGACACTTCGTCTTGGTGGGTTTCACCTGTGATGAGTATGTAATGACCTCCTTCATCTCTTTTGATTGATTTTATTTTAAAGTCTAGTTTGTTAGATATTAGGATTGCTACCCCTGCTTGTTTCTTGGGTCCATTTGATTGAAAAATTTTTTCCCAACCTTTAACTCTCAAGTAATGTCTGTCTTTGAGGGTGAGGTGTGTTTCTTGTATGCAGCAGAAGGAAGGGTTCTGTCTTCGAATCCATTCTGCTAGTCTGTGTCTTTTTATGGGTGAGTTAAGGCCGTTAATATTGAGGGATATTAATGACCATTGATTGCTCATCCTTCTTCGATTTGCGATGGTTGTTGTTGTTGGAATTATGGGTGGAATTTCACCCCTTTGTTCTTTTGGCTGTTGGTAGAGAGGGATTCTCTAATGCTTATGTTTTTCTGGTTGTAGTTAGCTTCCTTGGGTTGGAGTTTTCCTTCCAAAATTTTCTGTAGGGCTGGGTTAGTGGACACATATTGGTTGAATCTAGTTTTGTCATGGAATATCTTGTTTTCTCCGTCTATAGTGATTGAGAGCTTTGCCGGGTATAGTAGTCTGGGCTGGCATCCGTGGTCTCTTAGTGTAGGTAGAATATCTATCCAGGACCTTCTGGCTTTCAGAGTTTCCATGGAGAAATCAGGTGTAATTCTGATAGGTCTGCCTTTATATGTTACTTGACCTTTTTCCTTAGCTGCTCTTAATATTCTTTCTTTATTCTGTATGTTTGGGGTCTTGATTATTATGTGGCGAGGGATTTTTTTTGTGGTCCACTCTATTTGGTGTTCTGTAGGCTTCTTGTACCTTCATTGGCATGTCTTTCTTAAGGTTGGGAAAGTTTTCTTCTATGATTTTGTTGAATATGCCTTCTGCCCCTTTGAGGTGGATTTCTTCTCCTTCTTCTATACCTATTATTCTTAGGTTTGGTCTTTTCATGGTGTCCCATAATTCCTGGATGTTTTGTGTTAAGGATTTGTTGGATTTAAGGTTTTCTTTGGTTGATAAATCCATTTCTCCTAATGTATCTTCAACACTTGAGATTCTCTCTTCCATCTCTTCTATTCTGTTGGTAATGCTTGTATTGGTAGTGCCTGACTGTTTGTCTAGCTTTTCTATTTTCTCCCTTTCTTCAGATTGTGTTTTTTTAGTGTCTCTATTTCAGTTTTCAACCCTTGCAGCGTTTGCATTGCTTCTTGCAATTTTCTGTTTATCTGTTCGTCCGTTTGTTGCCTTTTATGAATTTTTTGGTTTGTTCTTCCTTCCGTTTCTTGCATTTTTTGGTTTGCTTTTTGTTCCATTTCTTGGATTTTGTGCTTTGTTTCTTCTTCCATTTCCTGCCTTTTTTGGTTTGTTTCTTCCTCCATTTTTTTCATTTTTTGCTTTGTTTTTTCTACCATTTCTTGCATTTTTTGCTTTGTTTCTTCTTCCATTTCCTGCCTTATTTGGTATGTTTCTTCTTCTAATTCTTGCATTTTTTGCTTTGCTTTTTCTTCCATTTCTTGCATTTTTTGCTTCATTTCTTCTTCCATTTCGTGCCGTTTTTGGTTTGTTTTTTCTTCCAATTCTTGCATTTTTTGGTTTGTTTTTTCTTCCATTTCTTGCATTTTTTGGTTTGTTTTTTCTTCCATTTCTTTGAGGGATTTTCCAATATCCTCTTTTAGGGCCTCTATCATTTTCATGAAAGTGCTTTTAAGATCGTTCTCTTCTGCTTCCTTCGCATTGGAATATTGGGGTCTTGCTGGTGTGGAGTCTCTAGAATCTGGCGGTGTCATATTTGTTTTTCTGTTGCTGACTGTGTTTTTGTATTGTCTCTTTCCCATCTCTTCCTTTAGTGGGTGCAGAAAGAGCCCCTTCCTTGTCTGGGGACCAGAGTTCCCTTTTGGTGGGTGCTAGTAAGTCCAGTAATCTGGTGGTTCTTCTATGCCTTGTCCAAATGCTGGTCCGTGGGTAGAGAAGAAGAACAGGATCTGGGGTGCTTAGCCTCCTACCTGGTCCCCTGGACCCTATGCTGGGTCCTGTTGTACCTGATCCTGAACAGCTACTGCCCTGGTCTCCGTGGTTCCTGTAGTTTCCTGGTCTCTTTGGTGGGAGAGAAGATCTGGAGTCTGGGGTGCTTGGCTCCCGCCGGGATTTGGAGCTCTGTGCAGTTCCCAGGCGATCTGCAGGCTCTGGAACACAGGCCGGGAAGCTGGCCTGTTTACCTGATGATGCCAGAGGGACAGCTACTTCCCTGTGCGCCCAGCCTCCTCTCCTTTCCTGGAATCGTTGGTGGGAGAGAAGATCTGGAGTCTGGGGTGCTTGGTTCCCGCCGGGATTGGGAGCTCTGTGCAGTTCCCAGGCGATCTGCAGGCTCTGGAACACAGGCCTGGAAGCTGGTCTGTTTACCTGATGCTCCTGCCGGGATTGGGAGCTCTGTGCAGTTCCCAGGCGATCTGCAGGCTCTGGAACACAGGCCGGGAAGCTGGCCTGTTTACCTGATGCTCCCGCCGGGATTGGGAGCTCTGTGCAGTTCCCAGGCGATCTGCAGGCTCTGGAACACAGGCCGGGAAGGCGTATCAACTTTTACTGACATTTATTTTATGGTCTTTCTCAGGTGACAGTATTGTTGAGATTTCCTGGGTAAAGCTTCCCTGTCATATATAGAAGACACTATCTTTCAGCAGATACTCTGGTACTCTTGATCTTACAATATTTCCATCCCTCTATTGAAATGTTACCTGAGCCTTCTGTGTTGGGCACCATGCATTTCTTTGCATTTTGAGTAGTTGTGTTTTTTTCTGTAATAGTTACCATCTGCTGCAAAAAAACAAAAAGAAAAAAAGTTTTAAAAGCATTCTTGGGTTTTTTTAACCCTCTTCTTCCTCAGGACAACCCCCACCCAACCCCCACCCCAGTGATCAATTTTTCTTTTTCCCCTTCATTTCATAGCACCTTTATCCTGCTGGTTTTCTCTGCCAAATTCCTCCCCTGCATGCCTCTGTTTTTTTTTTTTTTTTACTTCATCACCTCCTCACTCCTGGAATGCCTCTAAGAAATCCCTGAAAAAATGCAGTTAAAAGCTTCTGGCTCAGTGAAAAGAGAAATGGGATTGTGAAGGCTTGAATGTTAGTGTCCTGACATGGAGTTTGTGTCCCTCACTTGATAGGGTTAATTGTTTCATGTGTAAATCAGGTGGTTTAGAACAGTGGTTCTTAATTTTGGTTGCATATTAAAACCACCTGGGGAGCTTTTAAAAATCCTGGTGCTTAGCCCAATTAAATTGGAATCTCTGGGGTGTGACCCTGACAGCCATATTTTTAAAGCTCCCCCAGATAATTCCAATGTGCAATGGAGTTTAAAAACCTCAGAATTATTTTAGCAATGATAATCTGCATGTCCATGGGTCTGTGCACCTTACTGTGGTGAATGCAGTTAAAATGCGAAGGATTTAGTCATTTGTGGGGAGTGTTCAGTCAGTGTGGGGAATGAAGGGAGATGTAAACATTGGAACCTTGGGAAAAAGTTTTAAAAACTGTATTAGCATCCAAATGTTTGGGACAAAATACTTAATTTTATTATATTTCTGATGAGAGTGATTTTAAATTCCTGTAAAATAGACTCTTCACTGTGAATTCACATTTAAATGTAATATTATTTTTATACCTAAAATGATATTATTTTTAACATGATCAGTCAAGAATTGCAACTAAATGTTATATTAATAAGACAAATAGAAAAAGGCAGTTTAACTACTGAAATGTAAGATGAGGTTAGAGTTTCTCAGTTGGTGGTATAAATTGTTGACACTCAAGCAACATGTTGGCGAGAATGGAAATCTCTGGTATGAAAACACTGTCATGTTTAATGCCCTATTGAAAGGCAAACAAATGAATAAATGAGCAAAGTATGAGGACTACTGAGATTCATTTCTTAGATAATATGAAAATTATGGTTTCAGCAATTTCATTTTATTTTTTGTTTTTTCAAGACAACGTTTCTCTGTGTAGCACCTGCTATCCTATAACTAGCTCTGTAGAACAGGCTGGCCTCAAAATCACAGATATCCACTTGACTTTTCTCCCACTTGGCTGATTTCAGTAATTTTTAAGTTAGGAGAAAAAGTTAATTTATTGGTTAATGATTGATCTAGAAAAGATCTAGAAACTGGATGAAAATATTGATAGATATATAACCTATCCTGTCTAATGAATTCATGATAATTGGATAAAACTATAGTGAAGAACAAAATTAAAAACAATAGCATGGAATGAAATGATTGGTATTATCTGAAATATGTATAACTGAACATAAATAAATTTATTTTCTTGTTATCAAAATCATTAATGTATTTCCTCTTAAATCTTTTTACCTAATATTCTTTCAAGGTACATACTTTTAACCTTCACTTTTAATAATAAATCTGTAACATAATTGGAAGGAAAAGTACAGTTATCCCTCATGACACAGTGACATATTAATAAACTTATGACCATTCTTTTAGGCTTTTATGGAATAGATTTATCAGCAAGAGAATAAATAACACTATTATTCATTTTTGGGGCCGGGAGTTTACCCCATCCTTTATGGGTTGACATTCTAATGTTACTTGAACCAGAGAAGTTTGTACCAGTCTTTCTATGTGGAAACATCATGAGATCTTTTGAAGGAAGCCTTAAGATAGACAGGAGGGAGTCCATAGAGACTGTGTGAAAACCTGAAATGCATGTAGCACTGAGACTGACTTGTTCTTCATAAACCTTAATAACAAGAAAAGGATTTTTTTTTCTCTTGAGTTGGCCAAGATGATCTCCTCTTCCTGAACTGGCAATTAGAAGAATTAATAGCTGGGACTGGGGCAGAGGATGGATCAGGAAAGAGAGAAAATAGTGAAAGTGAAGAGAAGAGAGGGATATAGGCAAGCAGAGCAATATATTGAAACAAAACACTGATGTTTTCCCTACCTTGGCCAGTGGTACCTTGGAGGTAAATATAATTTTATTTTGATAGATCAACATATACACCATTTCCTGTACTTTTATATATTGTGGCATCATCCTTAATTATCATAAACTTTTGTAAACAAGCTTCTTACAAGTTGGGTCTAACACTTGGTCACCAGTAAGTGATGTCTTAAGAGGAAAGCCTTAAACTACATTGTGAGGGCTTCGTAGATTACTTGCATCCACAGGGATCTCTCCCTTCTCTCAAATTGCTCTGTACCACCTGTTTCATGGCTCATTAGTACAGTGCTTTGAGACTACTTCTGTAGAGCTGCATGCAAGCATTCAGCACACATATTTTATTAACAGATGTAGATTTTGACCTTCTACTGTGTTTGGAATTGCCTTAAAAGTTTAACTCGTGAACATATGAATATTTCTTTTTAATGAATTGTCTAAAGAGGGGACTAATAATATGTGTTATTCTTATGCTATATCTAGGATGCGAATTGAGTACACCTCAAATATCAATGTGTTAGAAACTTGGCCCTCATTTAAGTGATGTTGAGATGCAGGGGAATTTTTAATGGGGATTAGTGGAAAATGAGGTCATTGATGGTTACTACCCTTGGAAAGGAATTATACTGGTCTTGTAAAATATTGACTGTTAACTGATAGCTTCCTACTCCTTGGTTTTGAGTCTAGACACACCATGCTCTTGAGCATCCAGAAGTATGATCTAAATGAACTTTCTTGTTTTATACGTTATGAAATCTTAGGTGTTTTATTATAGCAATACAAAATACTGAAAGCCCACATTGTACTTGTCCCAGCTGCACAGTGTGCACACAAAGGTTATGTTACATACTTGTTTTTGGAGAACTAAACTTCACAGATATATATATATATATATATATATATATATACAAATCAGAATAAAACACAATGGTGTTCACTTCACATATCTATTGAGAGCTTAGTTCATCATACACAGATATGAATTTCTAATATATATGTCACTTTTATTAACACATTGAGGCGAACTATTTATCTTGAGATTAATCTCAAAAGTAGAGGGAACTTGGGTAACAACTCATATAGATCATGAGGTCTCTTAGTTTGCAACTAGGTCTTGTATTTTACATTCATTTGTATTATTTTTGTGAAAAGAAAAATAATTCTCAATCTAATGCTCACATGTAATTTCTACCAAATGTCAACTTACAGTCACTTACCAGTTCTATCCTAGATCTCACATTCTTGTTTGGCCAGCATGGCACTTCAGTCTCAGGAGGGTCTCAGCAATAAAACCCAGAAATTTTCCTGATGAGAAAACGACAGACACTTCTTATATAGTCTTGCTATGGTAGATTAAATACACTTTTAAAGAATTTTGCTATTGGGACAAGATGCCTCACTAGACCATTCTCCAGGATCTAGGAGACCTTGTGGTATCTAAAATGAAGCATCTTCAACAAATGGTGCTGGCATAATTGGAGACTGGCATGTAGAAGAATGCAGATCGATCCATGTCTATCGCCATGCACAAAACTTAAGTCCAAATGGATCAAAGACCTCAACATAAATCCAGCCACACTGAACCTCTTAGAAGAGAAAGTGGGTGGTACCCTTGAACGAATTGGTACAGGAGACAGCTTCCTGAACATAACACCAGTAGCACAGGCAGTAAGATCAACAATTAATAAATGGGACCTACTGAAACTGAGAAGCTTCTGTAAGGCAAAGGACACAGTCAACAAGACAAAAAGGCAGCCCACAGAATGGGAAAAAATATTCACTAATATGGGAAAAAATATTCACTAATCCCACATCTGACAGAGGGTTGATCTCCAAAATTTACAAAGAACTCAAGAAGCAAGTCTCCAAAACACCAAAGGACCCTATTAAAAAGTGGGCTGCAGAACTAAATAGAGAGTTTTCAATAGAGGAGTCTAAAATGGCTGAGAGGCACTTGAGAAAGTGCTCAACATCCTTAGCCATCTGGGAAATGCAAATCAAAACAACTCTCAGATACCATCTCACCCCTGTCAGAATGGCTAAAATCAAAAACACCAATGACAATTTATGCTGGAGAGGATGTGGTGAAAGGGGAACACTCCTCCATTGCTGGTGGGAGTGCCAACTGGTTCAGCCACTTTGGAAATCAGTGTGGAGATTCCTCAGAAAAATGGGAATAAACCTACCACAAGACCCAGCAACTCCACTCTTAGGCATATATCCAAAAGATGCCCATTCATACAACAAAGATGTCTGTTCCACTATGTTCATAGCAGCTTTATTTGTAATTGCCAGAACGTGGAAGCAACCTAGATGTCCCTCACCTGAAGAGTGGATAGAGAAAATGTGGTACATCTACACAATGGAGTACTATTCAGCAGAAAAAAATAATGGAATTATGAGATTCGCAGGCAAATGGATGACACTAGAAGAAACCATCCTGAGTGAGGTAACCCAGTCACAAAAAGAGAAACATGGCATGTACTCTCTCATATATGGATTTTAGACATAGATCTGGGGAGTGCCAGCCTACAATCCTATGGCCAGACAGTCTGGGAAACAGAAACTTTATTTAGTGGCTGATCGAAGAAGAGGCAGACTCCCTTTGGTTAAGTACTGAGCTGAACTCAAGAAAGCCAGTAACAGAGAGGGAGGACTGATGATCAAAGGGATTAAGACTGGGCTGGTTTAACCCCCAGAAACAGCTGACCAGACAAAGGTTAACTCTTGAATCCCAGGCATTAGCCTGGGAAGCCAGCATGGGACTGATCAAGACCCCCTGAATCTGGGTGTCAGTGAAGAGGCCTAGGGAATCTATTGAGCCTTGGGCAGCAGATCAGTACCCATCCCAAGTATACACACGGACTTTGGAATCCAATAGAACAATGTGAGGTGCACTCTCACCCTGAACTCTTGGGAAAGGGTCTAGGCCCTGCCCTATATGAAATGACACACTATGGACACCCCCATGGAGGGCCTCACCCTCCCTGGAGAAATGAGAGGATAACGGGGGGGGGAGGGCACGGGAGGAAGGGAGGGAATGGGAGAGGGACCTGGAACTGACTTGTGAAGCAACCTTGATTCTTATCTAAATTTAAACTGGAAAATAAAATAAAAAAAAAAGATAATGTGGCAGAAGTTACACTCCTGAATTCTTAGACGAGATCATTGAAGCTCATGACTCTTCAGCTTTGCTTAGGACACACTGGGCTCTGATGTGAAAGGCCTGAACATGCTACTCGTTGGCTGCTCGCAAAGTCAGGTGTGTATGGGCTTTACTCACCATCTTAACAGACTCCTTCTTGAAAAAATGCCTCCCAGCCCCAGAGGCCCTAGGTGCGAATGACTGAGTTGCTTCATGAACATCAAGAAGAAATGGTACCTTCTGTCTAAATAATCCCCTGACTTATGTGCCACATTTTTTTTTTTTTGGTTTTTTCGAGACAGGGTTTCTCTGTGGCTTTGGAGGCTGTCCTGGAACTCGCTTGGTAGTCCAGGCTGGTCTCGAACTCACAGAGATCCGCCTGCCTCTGCCTCCCGAGTGCTGGGATTAAAGGCGTGCGCCACCAACGCCCGGCTTGTGCCACATTTGTAAACATAATAAGAAAATTTGCTGTATGGCATTAGGGGTTGAGGTCATCTTCAAGGCAGTTAGATTAACAGGAATAGTTTCTAAACTCAGTTTTGTATTCCCAAGGATATTTGTTGCTAAACATTAAAATCAGATGAGATTTTCACTGATTCACCATTTGTAAGTAATACATCATTATAAACTTAATTGAACCTAAACACTTTCCCATTTGCTTTCGTTTTCCTACCCTTTTGAAAGTTAGGAACTAAGCAGGGCATTGGTGGCTAGCCTTTAATCCCAGCACTCGGGAGGCAGAGGCAGAGGCAGAGGCAGAGGCAGAGGCAGAGGCAGAGGCAGAGGCAGAGGCAGAGGCAGAGGCAGAGGCAGAGGCAGAGGCAGAGGCAGAGGCAGAGGCAGAGGCAGAGGCAGAGGCAGGTGGATCTCTGTGAGTTAGAGACCAGCCTGGTCTACAGAGCAAGTCCAGGACACGCTCCAAAACAATACCGGGATACCCTTTCTCGAAAAACAAACAAACATACAAAGTTAGGAATTACTAAATGCAAAGTACACTAGTTCATTTCAAGGCATTTTCGGTTCATTTTATAATTTTCTCAAATTAGTTCTAACTGCATTCTTTTTGTAATAAGTTCTTCTACCTTTTGTAGCAGGGTAGTCACTGTGGTATGCGGCAGCCTGATACAACACAAGTTGCATAGTACTTGTCTTGGCACACCTCACAGGATTCTCTAATCAAGTCTGCTAATAATGTTAAAATGTTTACATTAGTATGTTCACTAATTTTATATTTTATAATTCATATTTTATATGGAGAATTAAAATTAACACCAGCATTTAGTCACCTTTCTATGAGATAAATACATCTTTTGTCTGCATCCAGATCATTGACCACATAACACTTTTGCAGAATGTGGATCCTAGCATCTGTGTTTACTTTATCAATTAGAAATGATGGTTCACCCAGGTCAAGTGGTCACTAGCAAATCCTAGTAATTTGTGGGAATCAAAGTGCTTTTTCCATTTTTCTCCTTTTGATTTTCAAACGATTTTAAATTTATAAAGTATACAAGAGCATAAGTAGCTCAACATAAGGACTCTAAAGAATGACTAGATCATAAATAGGAATAGGAATGGTAGTACATGAAAACAGAAAATGCTGGCAGCAATTAAAGGCCACTATTAATAATAAGTGTCAATGACTGTTAACCAGTGTCCTCTTCCACAGTTCCATTTCTGACATGGTTCCTGCAGAAGACATGACAATGCTTAAAATATAAACATAAACAGGGCTATTTAAATTCGCCTTTAATTACATAATTGAACTGCTTGATATTTCAAAGAAGAGTTGGAGAAAGTGATTGAGAAATAACTGAGAGTTCCTGTCTGGGTAGAAAACAAAAGTTTTATTATTTTGTTGAATGCAGTAAAAATGTAGAAATGCACATCAAGTTGGAGAACTGTGTAATCTACTCAGTGAAGTTTCCTTTTTTTTCTTGTATTAAAATTGGACTTTATACATACTGAATATTTAGATTATGGTTTCCTCATTTTTAACTCCTCTAGGAATCCCCCCATTGTAATCTACACCCTTTTTGTCTCTTGTTGGATAAGAGGCAACTAAATAAAAAAAATAGCAATACTAGTAATACCTTCCACCTGCTGGACCTTATATGTCCTATTTTCTTCTCATGGTTAATTCTTCTTTGTTTCCTTTAGACCTTTGTTTAAGTTCTCAGTGAAATCTCTGAGATCATATTTGAATGGTGGTCGGAGATTGTGTGTATTTTCTATCTTCTTTCATTTTTCTTCATTTCACTTACCACCACCTATGTAGCAGAAACTCAATTGATGTTCATTGGAATGATGGATTATATAGCTTGACTGTGCTAACTCGAGGTTTTGTTGACTTGTCTTCTCATATTTGTTATAATTTTATACATTCATTTTGATAGTTCTCTATTTCTGCATTGAATGAGGTTTGCCATAGGGTTTGGATTACTATGAGCTTCTTGCAGGCTTTGATATGCAGACTCTTTGCTATTCTTTGAAGACATGGTGATGGCTTGAAATGTACCTTAGAAACTGGAAAATATTATAAGTCAGGGATGTTCTGCAGGCAATGTGCTATTTTACAGATGATATTTTACAGCATACCTCCTCATCTTCTGGCTCTTCCTCCTGAGCTTGGGGTGGCTGTGATATAGATGTCCTATTTTAGGCTGAGTGCAAAAGTCAGTTAATTTTAGCACTCTGACCAGTTTCTCTACCTCCTGAGTGCTGGGATTAAAGGGCTGTGTCACCACACCCATTTTCTGATCATGCATTTAAAAAGAAACCTGTTAATGGAAAGAAATCTCTGAAGAGCTTGACAAGTCTCCATCTAACAAATGAATGATGTGTTGATTGAACATGTAAGTCACACATGATGGCACATTGCATACCTCACTTATTTTTCACATTATTAAAAACCATTTAGTTTTCATTAGTATTTTTACCTTAATAGTTCATTATGCAACTGGATGTATATACCTCCATCAGTTCTTTCTATATAGGACACGTTAGAAGCATTTATTTAAAAAATAATGATCCATCAGCCCTCCCTCTAAGTTTTTAGGATTGGTGTCTTTGTTCCGGCTGCTATGACAATATGCCAGATACCAGGTGTTCCTTATCATCAGAAATTTATTTCTCACCATTCTAAAAGCCAAGTTCAAATACAAAGTGCCAGATTAAATGTCCCTAGGAGGCCTATTTTTTTTGGTTTATAATGAGCAATTTCTCACATTTTAACGAAGTGGAAGGGCGATACCATTGTCCCAGGCCTCTTTTATAATAGTTATAATCATGATCATGAAGGAAAACCCCTTCTCAATGCTTCTACCTCATTATGGGATCACAGTGATGATTATTAATGTTTGGAAGATACAAGGAGTTATAGCATAATAATGAACTACAAGGTGGAGTATTGGGAAGGGTACCCAAGAGTTTTTAGTGGTGAACCAGGTGATAAGAAAATCAAATCTCATGATAAAATCAATAGATTTTGTGTTATAGAAAATTGAAAATCTCTGAAAAATGATTTGAGAAATTTTAAAAAACAAAGTCCAAACTTAATGTCTCTACATTGACTTTATAATTCACCTCATTGCCCTAATGTAACAATCTCATATGAATCCATTGTGATGCATGACACATAAAAGGGAAATTATGATATCCCGATTTTGCCAAAATGGATGCTCGGATATTTTTATATCGATTTGTACATTTCATTAGATACTTAAGGCAATCAATTTTAATGATTAGTACTGAGTTACATATTGCTAAGCACAGCACTGAAAATCTAAATTTCATAGCAGAATGTGTAACATTCAGTGTCACAGCATGTGGCCGCATTCTTTTTCATGTGCAAACTTGACCATTGATGGATACAGCTTTACCTTAACTTTTCTTTCTTTGGTGTCCAGTAGTAGCTTTGGAGAATTTCAGGCACGGCTTGTATTTATTATTCTTGTTTAGTTCTACTTACCCATCACACTCATAATGCTTGCAGTACCTTCCTAACTTTGCACTGTTATTAAACTCAGAAGTGACATTAGCCAGCCTGCAGAGAATTGTCAACACAGGAAAAGTTGACAGCCTCATCTTCTAATGTGAAATCACAGGTTTGAAAGGTGAAGAAAGTGACCTTGAAATCTTCCCTTTGCTGCCTCTTGTATTCTACTAAGTCAAAGTAATTTGTACTGTGGGGCAAGCTAGTCCACTTGCTCTTTGTCTTTTTCCGTTGCAGATCAAACCTCCATCAGAAGAGTATTGAAAACCACCACAAGCACAGTGCAAGAAGGCTCTCTTTGTGTTAGCACACTACTATGTAGCTTCCAAGCATATTTGAATGCTATGGTGAGTGCTTTCATAAACAACCTTATACATCCAGCACAAACGTGGTGGTGCCTGCATTTGGATTCCCCAGCTGGCAGTTATATCAGCAAGCCCCACAAATACCTGGCCCTAAAATACAAATAGCAAGTACTTTGCCCAAATAGCAAAGAAATAGAGCTTAAACTATTAATTTACATGATTGGTTTATTAAATATCATTAATGACTTGTGGATCAGGGGCTTGGTATTGTATCCAGTGACAAATGAGCAAAAGGAGAATCATAGTTAGTCATGTTAATAAATACACTGATGACAGAACAGAAATGTGGCAAAGCAATAGAATACTTAAGCAGGTTTTATCTAGACTCAAATGGCAGGACAAGGGAAATTTCCAAAGTCATGATTGAGAACTTAAGAGAATATTACATTCAGAGAAGCTGAAGCAATCTTTCAAGAGACAGCTTACAGAGCTTATCATGTGGGCACATACTCTTTCATTCACTTTCCAGTTAGCTAGATACCTGAAAGATCAGACATTTTGAATTTATTTGAGTTTAATTAATCTCTACCAACTGCAAGTATATCTAAAGATAGCATTATATACATACAGTAGCATTATACAAAACAAGCAATTGTTATTTACATGCTTGGGAATGTGTATGCTTATGTAGTGTGTGTGTGTGTTTGTGTGTGTGTATAACAACAACTAAAGAAAAAAAAGGGTATGAGTTTGAGAGAGACACAGGACACACAGAAAGGTTTTGAGGGAGGAAAGGTAAGGGAAAGAATGAAGTAACATTTTATTTAAAATAATTAAAAAGAGATCATTAATATAGAAAAGGATTTAACAAATTCAAATATTGTGTGAATTATGCCTCCCTAGTATGTATAATCTTCAGCTTCCATCAGTTCTAAAAATCCATTTGGACAGTTGTTACAACTCTACTCCCATGAAACATGTTGGTAATTGAATCCTAAATATCAGAACATTCAAAAATTTTTCTTTAGAGATTTTGGTTAAAATCTTTACTTATTAATGTTTTCTATAATTAAACATGAATTAAGTGTTTCACAATCTACAAAGGGGTATAAGAGATCAAGTGTTCTGTTTTTCTGGAATTGGTTCCCAGGATTTGGGGATTTCTTGTTCAATGCATATACTTTCTACAAATATGTCCTTGGGATGTTTCACCCCACTCATAAGCCCAGTCTCTTCTGAAATTTCCTTGTGCAATTTCTGGACGAAGGATTTCCATGAAGTAATACATTTTCCACATGTGGAGATACAGACATAGATACTTTGCAATGACTTCTTGGAGGGTCAATAAACAAGGGTAACATTCACAAAAAATTGAATAAAATATTAGAGATGATGTAAGATCAGTGAGAGCTTCCATGTTACATATCTGGATCTGTTTGCACCCTGTTGACACCTGGTGAATGTATACATACTGAAGACCTCCCTCTCTACTGTAATTATAGTATTTGTATGTCAATATTTCATTCACGGAGGCAGAATGGGGATTACTTTTTAAAGGTGCTCTTCCCTCCTTTTCAAATTTAAAAAGAACTGCATTATTGAAAAAGAGCTACTCCAAAAACTGACATCTGCTTAAGATTCTGTTGGGCTGTTGGAAAGAGATGTTTCTTCAGTGTCATGTGAACAAGCAGTTTAACTGACATTTTGTGTTTCTAATAATCATTTTACACACTTGATCAAATGCATCACAGAATCGTGGGATATGAAGGTGGAAACCATTCCAGAGCACTTACAGTGCAAACCTGTACACACATAAGGCCCAGAAAACGTAGTGCTGTGTTTGAAAGCACCAAGGATTATTACCCTAGAGAGGCAGAGAAGGATTAGAAGTGCAGAGCATCTAACTGAGGCTTGGTCATGCCATGCCTGCCTTCTTTAAGATACATGCATAAATTTCTATTGACTTATTGAGCAAAAGCACTCCCAAATAAGCCTGTTGGCAAATTTCATTAAAAGAACTTTAATAAGGAAAATCACAAGTAATATTGTTCTATTTCTCTCTCATTCTGTATTTTTCCTTCGTTTGACATTTCATCCTGGTTCCCTTGTGTTGGATTTACACTCATGTTCAGACCTTAGTTCTTTAGATGTTTTGACTCTAGTTCTAGGTGCATGTTTACCATTTTGGCTCTGTCTCTTGATCCACAATAATAGCTGTTTTTGAAAGTCATGCTAGAATTTTGCTCTTTTTTTCCATAATAGAGTAAACATATACTGCTATTAGAGAAATATTGCATAAATTACTTCCAAGGGAACATATAATACAGCAATGTGTCTATGTTATAATGTGCAGCCATTCACAAAAAGAGCTGATTAAAATTCTGAATCTGAGTCATTGAGTCCGGATAAAACCTGAGATTCTGCATTTCTGTTGTTTCTGGGATGCTCTTGTTACATCTGGTACTTTGATCATAACTTAAGCAACAGGGTGACAATTGTGATAGTTAAAATTCTTGCATTTTCATCAGAAGACAAATATTTTCACATGAAAAAAATGAAAGTCTGAACTTTTAGGCAGTGTTGTTTTGATAATCTTGGTAATCACAGCAGGTAATACAAGTATTATTTGATCTGATAGCAATGCATGATTTTGAAATTAGAACAGCAACACTTTTTTGTCTATTATGCACTGCTTCAGTTAGAGTTACTATTGCTGGGATGAGACACCATGACCATGGCAACTCTTATAAAGAAACACATTTAATCAAGGGGCCTGGCTTACAGTTTCACAGGTTCAGTCCATTAGCATCATGATGGGAAGCATGGTGGCACACACATAGACATGGTGTTTTAGGACTAGCTGAAAATCCTACATCTTGTTGGCAACATGAATTTGACTGACAATCACACTGAGGGAAGCTTGAGCATGAGAAACGTCAAAGCCACCCCCTCACTTCCCAGAGACACATTTCCTCCAACAAGGGCACATCTCCTATTAGTGCTCCTTCCTTTGGGGGTCACCACACATGCCCTTCATCTTGCCAGTACTACATGTGAAATCTCAAATATTCTTTCTTCTCCTTATCTAATATCCATTCATTTTATAAGCACATATTTCCTCACATGTAAATTTTGTTCCAGTGCTGACAGGAGAGGTAAGTAGACAATTGTGGTTGATAATGCTTTTCAAATTTGAGACACATTTGATTGGATAAAATTGGGGAGAGAAAAAGCATAATAAAATTGCTAGGTTAAAATACAGGTCTTTTGTGTGCTTATTATCTAAGTGACATAATTCATTCTTTATTAATCATTCACTTATTTTATCATCTCTTACTGAGCACTACCATAATTTGTCCTTAGTTAGCAATAAAGGCCTCACCTTCTGGGAGCCAAAGCTCAACTGCTTTCTTTCTATCTAACTGCAAATTTATTTTATATAGTTACCAAACAGCAACAACTAAACAAACAGCATCAACAGCAACAAAATCCTTAGAATCAGGTTGAGATGATAAGGAATAGATAGTGGAGATCTTAAGTTTGGGTCTCTAGGAAAGATACGTATGAAAAGAAATTGAGTAGAGACTTGAAATGAAGCAAGGCCTGACATACATGGATGTTGATCAGCTTGATTCTAAGTAGGGGGAGATGTAAGTACAGAGGCTGTGCTGAAGAACAAGCCTAGCTCGCTGGAGGGAAGCATCAGCTCATTTGGTGACAGAGGAGAAGAGGAAGAGAAAGTGAGTGGAGACCATAGGGTTGGTCCTTGGGGTGGGTGCAGTGTCTTCTCAGAAAGGAAGATCATGCCCTGCTGCTGCCTACAAGGTTTATAAGTTACTGCCTATAAGAGGTAGTTTTGTGAGTCTGTGTAGTTTGGTTCCTCTTACTACATCACTTGAGCTTGCTCTCCTAAGCTTCCTCTGTTTCTTATCGCAGCCTATTTCATCCTCTCTTACAGTCCTCACTGCTGTGTCTCTGAGCCAGTGCCACCACACCCTTAGTGCATCGCCCTTTTCATCTCAGCCCCGTTTTCAATTCCTTGATGGAGACATTTTGCATTTGTTCTCTTTTATCATTCCCCACCCACTGTCTCAGTCTTTCTACTGGTGTGATAAAATTCATGACCAAATGTAACCTGGACAGAAAGGGTTAGTTTCATCTTTCAAGACTGTAGTCCACCAGTCAGGAAAACCTGTGAAGAGCTTAAGGCAGGAACCTGGAGACAGGAACTGATGCAGAGGAGATGGGGGAACACTGAGAGTTGGTTTGTATCCCATGGCTTTCTCAGCCTACTTTCTTACAGCACCCGGGACTTCCAGCCTATGGATGGCATTGCTCACAGTGAGCTGGGACCTCCCATTTTAATTATCAGTCAAGAAAATGCACCACAGACTTGCCAACAGACCAATCTAGTGAGGGCATTTTCTCAGCTGAGGTGCCCTTTTATGACAGTGGCATATTCCAAGTTAATAGCACACCCCCTGGTGTTATTTTCTGAAGATGGTTACTGCTGGGTTCAAGGTCCTATATGGGTATGAACATTTCTCAACAACCAAAAGAAGATGTGAGAAAAGAGTTAGAGTTTAATTGTATGTTGTCAATCTTTCTGAGGTCATGCATCCTATTTTTAACAGAACATAGCATGCGTATCACATCTACTTTTAAGCAATGACCTTGATCAAATACTGTAGCAAGGTATGGTATTTTTTTTCCATTTTGTTCCTTTTGTTCTGCTTGTGGCTTTGCTGAACTGATCCATCATTAACATGTATAATTTATTATTGTCTTCTGGCATAGTGTGATGCTATCTATGTTGCTGACATATTTGTCTTTGTCTTAGTCTTGGGTCTTTCAGCTGTCTGCTGTCCTGGATTTTGCTTATCCAAGCATTTCATTTGTCACATTGCCTGCCATCATCATGATGTGCGTCTTTATCCTCAGTCATTAGTTTCCTATGCTCCATCTTAATCCCATTACAGGGCTTGTTCATTCTATTTTTATTTGTCACAGTATCTATTTTAGTAACAGATGTAGTTGTCAGGACATCTCCTTTACTGGTGTCATTTGTGCATTGGGTGAGATTTAGTCTTGGATGCTATTCTGAACATCTCTGGATAGTTTAAGCCACTCTCATTGTTCTAATAGTATTGAATCTTTTTTTCCTCCTTCCCAGTAAAGAACAATCACAACTCATTCATATCTTCTTGTCTTTTGTGATGGTGCCAACTGGCTTTTTTTCTGGAGGTCACAGATTTAGAAGGCCAGATCAGTGACACGAGGTGAGTAAATGCAAATTTACAAATGTTTCTTCTGAACCCATGCAATCAGGGAGCTGAGCAGCATTGTTTGCTTAGAATCAAGTGAAGACTATTTATTGAGGCTTGATTGCATGTCCATCATGTACCTTTTAGTATCACATTCTACTGATGATTACTTTATTTCTACTCAAAGTTAGTACATTGATATTATAGAAAAAATATAGTTGCTATAGTTTTATTTTCCTTGCTCTTCAGTGGTAGAATGATATAGCAAGGCAAAAGAAGACTATTCAAAAATGGATTGATGGCCTGTGAAAACCTTACTAAGCAGTGTGTATGAGGGAAAAAGCTGAAGTTAATGGAAACATAGGAGTGAATGTTGCAAAAATAGTGTTTGCCTTCACAGTGCTATCTCAGCTGTAATCATCAGACATTTACTATGATTCTAAAATAACATAAAAAGTAACACAAAGTAGTTAATGGGCTTTGACTTACTAGAACATGAAAGGAAAACATTGATTGGGAATTGTGGGTCTTTCAGAAGAGTTAGCTCCTTGTTGCTTCCTTAAGGCACATCTAATGCATAGTTTGTGAAAGGGAATGAAGTCTACAACCCCCTGGGAAGTCTTCAGGTCAATGCAACATTTTGTGTTCCATCAAATATTTTGTTGCCAGACCTTATGTATTCACACACACTCTCTGTCATATGACCAAAAATTGATTTGAAGTTGGTAGTTTTGTTGTTCTGTCGATTTTATTTTTCTAAAATGAGGAAATTAGAATATCAGTCACTATTAGATAAGGTTAACCTTTGTCATAAAGTTTCAAGAATCCAGGAGTTTAAAAGAGACTGAATACTTGAAAGTAGAGTATTGTGAATGTCAGTATGCATCATTAATTCTAATTTTTATGCAATTTAAAAATATTAGGGATGCACTTTCATGATAAAATTACAGTTTGTTTATTAGACTGTAGGTTTTCTAGAACTGACTAGCAACAGCTACTGTGACTTTGCCAAGACTTTATAAAACTCTTCAGGTAAAAAAAATTCTTCATGTTCACACTGTGAAGTGATGAGATATGTAAAGTAGTTTACACAGGATGTTCATGTGTACATTCAAATGATGATGCAACAATAGACAGTTTACACAGGATGTTCATGTGTGCATTCAAATGATGATGCAACAATAGACTTGCTGGAACCTTATGTCATTTTGGGAAATGTCCCTTTCATTAGACTTTCCAAATAGATGTTTTTCACTTACATGATAGGGGATGGACTGATCAGTGACTGACTACAAGCCAGAGAGGCAGACAGTCCAATTTCATTTTCCAAATACCAGAAATGTTTATTGTTAACTTATTATTACAGTGAAATGCCTCACACTGGTACTTTGAAAGTGAGCTTTATTTAATCACACAATTTAGAGGTGAAAGTTCAAGATTGTGTAGTTTCTGTGTCACCCACTGAATACTGTATCACAAAATCGGGAATGTGTGGGAGAGGAAGTTACCATATGGTGTTAGACAAATCAGGAAGGGTGAAAGACTTGATCTTCTAAATACGTCCTTTCCTCCTGAAAAACTGCTGCTAACCTCCAAGGACAGCAGCCTTAGATACTTAAAACACTCCCACTCATCCTGACTTCATGAAATTCCACAGCATTTCCCAAAACACAAACTCTTGATAAAGGGTATATTTAAAAAACCAACAACATCAATAAGCCATAGCATTTGGGATTCGGAACAGAAAGAAATGAAGAGGCAGAATAGTTGGAGCTGAGTAACAATAATGGCAGGCCCTGTAAATATTTCTTTCTCTTGTGCATTAAATATGTCTCAGATGCCTTAAAGCAGAAGCACAGGATTCAATGACAATGCCAAATATGATGTATATTTCTAGTGATTTATATGTTATTGAGAAACAGAGAAAAGTTACAATCAATATATTAAAATTATAAATTGATAAAAAAATGGGAATCTGAGGAGAAGGCTTAGTTGGGAAGGCACTTGCTATGCAGGTGTGATGACTCGACTTTTATTCCCAGCACCCTCATAAAACCTGTGAATGTTGGTATATTCTTGTAATTCCAGGGTTGGGGAACTAGAGACAGGAGGATCCCTTGGGACTGCTGGCTAGATAGTCTAGTTGATGTAGTTCCTCCAGGTTCAGTGAGAAGCCATGTTTAAGAAGCTAAATTAGCAAAGGACTGAAGAAGATGCCTGCTGATTAGTTATTTTTGTCAACTTGACAAAAAGTGGGGTCACCTGGGAAGAGGGAACCTCATTTGGGAAAATCCCTCAATCAGATTGGCGTGTAGGCAAGTCTGTGTGATATTTTCTTGGTTAATGATTGATGTGGGACAGCCCATTCCATTGTGCTTGTGTTCAGTTCTACTCCTGAGCAAGTGGCCTTCAGTGGGAAAATAAAGCAAGCTAAACAAGCCATGGAAAGAAGTCAGTGAGCAATGTTGCTCCATGTCCTCTGTTCCTGTTTCTGCTTACTAGCTTCTGCCCTTCTTGATTTTCTGCCTTGGCTTCCCTCGGTGATGGACTGTTACCTGGAAATGCAAAATGTAATAAACCCTTTCCTTCCCCAGTAGTTTTTGGTCATGGCATTTATCATAGCATTAGAAAACAAACTGGACGTATCAGATGTTGACCTCTTGCCTTTACATACATGGTATACACATTGACACGAACATATATATACACAAAAAAACACATGAAAACATTAAGAAATAGGATGAAGTTTTATGACAACAAGTAAGAATAACACTGAAACTGAACTAAAATGAGAAAGTTTTCTATGTAGTTATATAATTATCATTTTAGGATAAGCATTTCTTGCTTTGAAGCATGTTAATTAGGTGAAAGAGGTGCATGTTGTAAAGGTGACAAATTTTATTGGGAGGAAACAGTGATAATAAGGAAGGAATCTTAGAACACTGTAGACCTGGCAGGTAGTTGAGAGTGAGCATGGTGATCCTTTTTGCCTCATTAACATTTTGTCTTTATTTTTTTTAGGATTTTTTTCTGGTTCAAATTTATTTTTTATATAATAATTTTCTTATTTAACTTTTTTACATACGTTACTCTCAGTTCCCTCTCCCTCCCCTCCTCCACTGGCTCTCCATTCCTCCCAACCCTCCACCCCATTCCATCACCCCTCTGCTCCCAGGGAGGGTAAGGCCTTCAATGACGGATTTTCAATCATGGTATACAATGGGAGGATTTTTATCTGGTGTCTTTTAAGTTCAGATATGTGATCTTAATCCAGTGAAAAGCTATTGCTAATTTATTATGACAACAGCACAAGAAAGGGAAAAAAAGTAAATGAAGTTGAAACATATTTAGAAAGTCATGTTAATAGAATAAAACTGTTAAGTAAGATCTCTTTGGGTTGTGTGTTTGTGTTTGTGTGTGTGTGTGTGTGTGTGTGTGTGTGTGAAAGAGAGAGAGAGAGAGAGACAGACAGACAGACAGACAGAGAATAAGAGAGACAGAGAGATGGGGGAGATAATGTGTCTTTATCCTCTCCTGGTATATTCCTTGTCAAACAGAGGGAGATAATTTGCTTTATGACAAAACAAGTAATCAATATTGAGCAGTGTGGCATTATTAATGTGACTATTTCAGATGTTGTTATGGTGGAATTTTTGTTTCTTATATGAGGATGATTAATTACCTGAACTTTTATGCTTAGTAGTAAATAGATTGGCTACTGAGTGTGATGGTCAAATTACATAATTTTCTAGAAATTGTGTAGAAGAACTAATACATTATGGAGCTATCCAAAGTTAACCAGAAAGACACTTTGAATATTTATTAAAGTAGTAGACATATGCTGTTGAAGGACGTATTTAATATATTAGCTATCATTTATTGAGAAAATTTTAAATGCCTGGAGCCTGAGCTACACACTTACATATAGAATTTCATTTAATAGCTTTTAACATACTAAATTTATGGTAAAGGAAGGGTATAATTTTATGAAACATGAATGCTTTAAATAAAATATGTTAATGAGGTTTTACTAGGATGATGAACTTCACAGGGTAGTTGAAATTTTCTTTGGGCCACCAACCAACCCCTAAATAAAGACATGGAAACTTATTATTAATTATGAGTGTTCAGCCTTAGCTTAAGCTTGTCCCGCTAGCTCTTTTAACTTAATTTAACCTGTTTCCATTCATCTACATTTTGCCTTGGGGCTTTTTACCTTTCTTTCAGTCTGAATGTCCTACTATATTGCTTCCTCCATGCCTGTGTGTCTGGCCCCTATTGTCATCTCTCTGTTGTCTCCTTTTCTTTCTTACCCAAGTCTAAATTCCTCCTCCTACTTACTCTCCCTGCCCAGAAGTTCTGCCTATACCTCCTGGATTTTTCTTTAGGGAGAAATGTACTACTGCTCAACTGATGTTTATCATTTCTTTGGCACAAGATAGCTGATAGTTTGGCAAGTTGTGTTTAGCTTCCAGGAAACTAATAAAAGAGGCACTCTTTGTACTTGCTGATGGAGGGAGCAAGCAGGTCTTGGCCCATCCACCTTATTGGACCATCACTGTTTCTTTTATTTATCAGAGCCAAATACTGCTAAATAGAAGATGAATGATCAGAGATTCAATCTTGCAGGCTTCAGGAAAGAAGACAAAACTCCATCAAAAATTTCTCTTGAGAAAGAATAAAATCTGGTCCCTTTCAGAAGTTAGAGGAGGGACATTCTCACTTGGGTGGGATATTTGTACACAGTAATGGCAAGGAAAATATGATGTTTGAGGTTTTGCCTGGGGTGGGGTATCGATATTAGACAACTAATGCAGGCCTGGAAGAATCACCCCCTATTGTTTGTACATTTCTCTTATTATGTCTCTTCATTTCAACTCATCACTGATAGAACAATTGTCCCAAACAACATTCTTGCCATTAGTGTCTGTTTGCCTTTGATGGTGACGTTTTTTTTAATCATGAAAATAGAGACATTAGACTCTGGCTGGCACTAGCTGAGTACATCCTTGTTAATGATGGGTTTGCCATGTGCAGTTGTTGTTATGTTGAGATTGATTCTTTTTTGTAAATAAACTTTTCTGGGACTTCACTTTGTTGTAATATGAGTTTTGTGAATTAATTGAGATGGCCATATGGTTTTATTCTTTATTCTAGTACACTGACATATTATTGATTTACATATATGGTTGTCAGCCTTTCATCCCAGTGATAAATTCTACTTGTTCATGATGCATGGCCTCCTTACTGTGCTATCAAACATAGTTTTATAGAAGATTCTGTTTTCATTCTTGTATATGCAGTGTTTTCATGTATACTTTTCTTATAATATTTGCTGTATTTGGCATCAGGTTAATTTTGTATGTATTCTTTCCTCTTCAATATTTTTTCTTTTTTAATCTTTTTTTTATTAGAAACAAGCTTGCTTCATATGTGAATCCTAGCTTCCTCTCCCTCCCCTCCTCCCCTGTTCCCTTCCACCAAAACCCCCAACTCCCCACCCAATCACCACTATGCTCCCCAGGAAGGTGAGACTCTCCATGGGAGATCTCCAAAGTCTGTCATTTCATCCAGGGTATGGCGTAGGCCAGCTCCCATGTGTCCACGCTGAAAGAGCATCCCTAAATGTGGAATGGGGTCCCAAAGTTCATTTGTATGCCAGGGATAAATACTGATCTACTACACAAGGCCCCACAGATTGCCGAAGCCTCCTCACTGACACCCAAAATTAGGGGATCTGGATCAGTCCCATGCTGGCCTCTCATCCATCAATCTAGGGTCCATGAATTCCACCTTGTTCAGGTTAGCAGTTTCTGTGGGTTTCACTAGCCTGCTCTTAACCCCTTTGCTCATCACTCCTCCCTCTATGCAACAATGTTTAGCTCTGGGTGTCTGCCTCTGCTTCCTTCAGTCATTGGATGAAGGCTCTAGGATGGCATATAAGGTAGTCCTCAATCTCATTATCAGGGGAGGGCATTTAGGATAGCCTCTCACTATTACTTAGATTGCCCGTTGGTGTCATCCTTGTAGATCTCTGGAAATCTCACTAGTGCCAGGTCTCTCCTTAAACTTATAATGACTCAACAATCAAAAGAGGTGAAAGAGGTGATTTCATACTCATCACAGGAGAAATCCACAAAGATTAAGTGTCAGTTCTGAACATCTGTACCCCAAATACAAAGGCATCCTCTTCAATTTTTAAAGGTAGTTTGAGAAGAACTGGAACTTTTTAAAATGTTTGCTGAATAGGGCATACAGCAATCTAAGCTATGAAACCTGATTCAATACCTTTAGTTCTCATAATTCAGCTTAGACATTTTATTCTTTCATGATTGTGTCTTCTTAGGTCAAGTTTAACTATTTCTGCAAGGTCATTCATTTATTTGTCATACAATTGTTCATAATAACAATTTTATTACACTCTGCATTTTTGACATTAATTTCACTTCTCATCTTTTGTTATTAGCTTTATTAGTCACTTAGCTTTTGCTTAATCAGTTTTTCTAAGGTTTATAAGTTTAATTTTCTCCAAAGCAGCAGATTAGTGATATTTATCTTTTCTATTGTTTTCTTAGATTTTGTTTCATATACTTCTTCCCTAGTTTTTATTATGTACTTTCCTCTGGTAACTGTGGGTTCGTTTTGCTTCTACTTTGTTGCTCTTTAATGTATAATGTCAGGTTATTTATTTGAAATTAAAAAATATAGGACAACATACATTCAACAGCAATATTAAGTTAGGAAGCATAAGAATCACAAATTTAATTTTGTTTTGTGTTATATTGGCTATAAAATTAACTTAGTGAATTCTGTAACATACTTTGCTAAGTATTTTGTTGTGGAATAATCTTTCTGTACACTTTCTGTACTTAATAAGAAGCTGAACTGCCAATAGCAAAGTAGGATTTTCAGGTCAGGGAAAATGTTGGGGAGAAGGCAGAGAGGACAGCCAGATGTGAACAAGCAGGATCAAGGAGAGGTAGCAACCACAAGCTACATGGAACTCATACACAGACAGAAATGAGTTCATTTAAGTTATAGAGCTAGTGAGAAAGAAGCCTAAGCTTCCTGCCAAGCTTTCGTAATTAATAAGAAGTTTCCATGTCATTTATTTGGGAAACTTTTCATTTGTTTTTGTTAGTTTGCTTTCTGTTTTCTGATAAACAGCATGACCAAAACTGATAGGGAGAAAAGGGCTTATGGGTAGGCACAGTGAAAAGAACAGAGAGGAAATTTGTTCAACAAGACCATGTTGAAAAAAGAAAACATAAACATTTCCAGGTACTCCAAGTTTATACTGGGGGTACAGTCATTAGCTACAGTTTTAAATGGAGGAAAAACTAGAGGCAAGGTGGTAAGAAGTATATGCAATTCAAAGTCTGGTCTAATCAACATCACAAATAAGGATCTGAGAACTGTTCTGAACAAGACGTTTATTGCTGTCTTAGTTTGAGGGTATCAGTTTCATTCCTCCAAGATGATCACCTCTGCTCCAGGGTGCAGCATTACATCTCGAAAAACAGCCTTCATGGGTAGGGGGCAGAGGAAGGAGGGTGGAGTCTGTCCTATGAAATTCTGCTTTTCATAGAACCCAAAGTGATTAAAAATCTAGGACAATGACTTATTTCTTGAAGGAGGATGATAGGAAAAACTATTATCTGTTGAATGAGGTAATACAATCTCCCTCCCAGCTCTCTGTCTGGGGTGCACTGACTGCTGTCCTGCATCTTCAAAGTCTATTATATCATTTGGTGCAGGACCTAGACCCTCCCCTTTGTGTTCAGGCTGAGAAAACATCCTTCTAAGTGGAGTGGCCTCCAAAAGTCCATTCTTGTGCCAGGAATAAATACTGATCCACTACCAGAGGCTCCATAGATTGCCCAGACCTTCAAACTGACATCCGCATTCAGGGAGTCTGGGACAGTCCTCTGCTGGTTTTCCCAGCTATCTGTCTGGAGTCCATGAGCTCCTCCTTGTTCAGGTCCGCTGTTTCTGTGGGTCTCTCCAGCCTTGTCTTAACACATTTGCGCATCACTCCTCCCTCTTTGAAGCTGGATTTTAGGAGTTCAACTCAGTATTTAGCTGTGGGTGTCTGTTTTTGCTTCCATCAGCTCCTGGATGAAGGTTCTAGGATGGCATATAAGGAAGCCATCAATCTCATTATCGGAGAGGGGCATTTAAGGTTGTCTGTCACTATTGCTTAGATTGTTAGTTGGGGTCATCCTTGTAGATCTCTGGACATTTCACTAGTGTGAGATTTCTCTTTAGAACTATAATGACTCCCTCTATTATGTTATCTCTTTTCTTGTTCTCTTCTTCCTCTGACTCAACCTTCCTGCTCCCTCATGTCCTTGTCTCCCCTCCTCTTCTCCCCTTCTCTTTCTCCTATCTCCCTTCCCCTCTCCCATGGTCCCAATTAGCTCAGGAGACCTTGTCACTTTTCCCTACTCCTGTGGACCATGTATGTCTCTTTTAGGGTCCTCCTTGTTTCCTTGTGTAGATTGTAGGCAGGTAATCCTTTGCTCTATGTCTAAAATCCATATATGAGTGAGTACACACTATGCTTGTGTTTTTTTACTAGGTTGCCTTACTCAGGATAGTTTTTTCTAGTTCCATTCATTTGGCTGTGAATTTCAAGATTCCACTGGTTTTTTTCTGCTGAGTAGTAATTCATTGTGTAAATGTACAACATTTTCTTTTTTCATTCTTCAATTGTGGGGCATCTAGATGACTTCCAGAGGGGCTATTACAAATAATGCTGCAATGAACATAGTTGAACAGATGTCCTTGTTGTATGAGTGTGCATAATTTGGGAATGCTGTATCTTGTGGTAGACTGATTCCCATTTTCCTGAGGAATTGCCACCATACTGATTTCTAAAGTGGCTGGATAAGTTTGCACGGCCACCAGCTGTGGAGGAGTGTTCTGCTTTCTCCACTTCCTCTCCAGCATAAATTGTCATGGGTGTTTTTGATTTGAGTCATTCTGGCAGGAGCAAGATGGTACCTCAGAGTTGTTTTGATTTGCATTTCCCTGATGGCTAAGGGTGTCCAGTACTTTCTTAAGTGACTTTCAGCCATTTTAGAAACCTCTATTGAGAATTCCCTATTTAGTACTCTACCCCACTTTTTAATTGGTAGTTTGTGTTTTGATGACTAGCTCCTTGAGTTCTTTGTATATTTTGGAAATCAGTCCTCTGTCAGATGTGGAGTTGGTGAAGAACCTTCCCTTCTGTGGGCTGCCTTTTTGTCTTGTTGTCCTTTTCCTTACAGAAGTTTCTCAGTTTCAGGAGGTCCCATTTATTAATTGTGATTCTCAGTGTCTGTGCTACTGGTGTTATGTTCAGGAGGTGGTCTACTGTACCAATTTGTGCCAGGGTACCTCTTACTTTCTCTTCTAAGAGGTTCAGTGTAGCTGTGTTTATTATGGTTGAGGCCTTTGATCTATTTGAATTTAAGTTTTGTACATGGCAATAGATATAGATTTCTCTGCAGTCTTCAACATGCCAACATCCAGTTATGCCAGCACTATTTGTTGAAGATGCTTTCTTTTTTCCATTATATGACTTTAGCTTCTTTGTCAAACTCAGGTGTTCAGAGGTGTGTGGATCTATATCAGGCTTTTCAATTCAATTCCATTTGTCTCCCTGTCTATCTTTGTGCCAATACCAAATTGTTTTCAGGACTATAGCTGTATAGTTGAGCTTGAAGACAGACAGGGATGGTGATACCTTCTGAAGTTCCTTTACTATACAGGGATGTTTTTGTCAATCCTGGGTCTTTTGTTATTCCATATAAAGTTGATTAGTTTTCTTTAATGGTCTGTGAAGAATTGAGCCGATATTTTGGTGGGGGTTGCATTGAATCTGTAGGTTGCTTTTGGCAAGATTGCCATTTTTACTGTGCTGATCCTACCTATCCAAGAGCATGGGAGATCTTTCCATTTTTTGGTTTCTTCTTTGATTCATTTCTTTAAAGTCTCAAAGTTCTTGTTATTCAGGTCTTTCACTTGTTTGGTTAGCATTACCCCAAAGTATTACATATTGTTTGTGGCTAATGTAAAGGGTGATGTTTCTCTGATTTCTTTCTCAGTCAATTTATCATCTATATATAGTAGGGCTACTGATTTTTTTGAGAGCATCCTGTATCTGGTAATTTTGCTGAAGGTGTTTATCAGCCGTAGGAGTTCACTGGTTGAAGTTTTTGGGTCACTTATGTAAACTATCACATCATCTGAAAATAGTGAAAGTTTGACTTCTTCTTTTCCAATTTCTATCCCTTTGATGTCTCTCTCTTTTTTTGTATTATTGCTCTAGCTAGAACGTCAAGTACAATATTGTAAAGAGATGGAGAGAGTAGACAGCACTGTTTGTTCCTGATTTTAGAGGACTTGTGTTGAATTTCAGTCCATTGAGTTTGTTGTTGTCTGTTGGTTTGCTGTACATTGCTTTTATTATGTTTAGGTATGTTCCTATTATCCCTAATCTCTCAAAGACCTTTGTCATGAAAGTTTGACTTCTTCTTTTCCAATTTCTATCCCTTTGATGTCTCTCTCTTTTTTTGTATTATTGCTCTAGCTAGAACGTCAAGTACAATATTGTAAAGAGATGGAGAGAGTAGACAGCACTGTTTGTTCCTGATTTTAGAGGACTTGTGTTGAATTTCAGTCCATTGAGTTTGTTGTTGTCTGTTGGTTTGCTGTACATTGCTTTTATTATGTTTAGGTATGTTCCTATTATCCCTAATCTCTCAAAGACCTTTGTCATGAAAGTTTGACTTCTTCTTTTCCAATTTCTATCCCTTTGATGTCTCTCTCTTTTTTTGTATTATTGCTCTAGCTAGAACGTCAAGTACAATATTGTAAAGAGATGGAGAGAGTAGACAGCACTGTTTGTTCCTGATTTTAGAGGACTTGTGTTGAATTTCAGTCCATTGAGTTTGTTGTTGTCTGTTGGTTTGCTGTACATTGCTTTTATTATGTTTAGGTATGTTCCTATTATCCCTAATCTCTCAAAGACCTTTGTCATGAATGGGTGTCGGATTTGTTTTCAAAGGCATTTGAAGCATCTAGTGTGAAGATCATGTGATTTTTCTTTTTTAGTTTGTTTACATGGTGGATTACATTGATGGATTTTTGAATGTTGAACTATCCTTGCATCCCTGGGATGAAGTCTACTTGATCATGGTGTATGATTTTTCAGATGTGTCCTTGGATTCAATTTGCCAGTATTTTAATGAGTAGTTTTTCATCAATGTTCATGAGGTATATTGTTCTGTAGTTCTCTTTCTTAGTTGTGCCTTTGTGTGACTTGGGTACCAAGGTTATTGAAACCTTATATAAAGAGTTTAGCAACGACCCTTCTACTTGTATTGTGTGCAATACTTTGAGGAGAGTTGGTATTAGCTGTTCTTTGAATTTCTGTCACAATATTGCACTGAAACCATCTGGGCCTAGGCTTTTTGTGCTTGGGAGATTTTTGATGATTGCTTCTATTTCACTAGGTGTTACAGGTCTATTTAAATTGCTCATCTGTTCTTGATTAATTTTGGTAAATGATATCTATCCAGAAAATTGTCCATTTCCTTTAAATTTTCAAATGTTGTGGAATACAGGTTTTCAAAGTATTTCCTAATTATTCTCTGGATTTCCTCAGTGTCCATTGTTATGTCCCCCTTTTCATTTCTAATTTTTTAATTTACATATTTACATAGATAAAGATTTGTCTATCTTGTTGATTTTCTGGAAGAACCACCTCTTTGTTTCATTTATTATTTGTATTGTTTTCCTAGTTTCTATTTTATTGAATTCAGTCTTAATTTGATTACTTGTTGGCATCTACTCCTCTGAGGTGAGTTTGCTTCTTTTTGTTCTACAGCATTCAATTGTGCTGTTAATTCTCTAAGTGTGACTATTCTCCATTTTTTCATATGAGCATTCAGTGCTATGAACTTTCCTCTTAGCACTGCTTTCAAAGTGCCTAGAAAGTCTTTAACTTCTTTATTTCTTCCTTGACCCAGGAATGGTGCAATTACACATTGTTCAGTTTCCATGAGTTTTCAGGTTTTCTGCAATTTGTGTAGTTGAATTCTAACTTTAAAGATAGAACTCTGAAAAGATACAGGGATTATTCCAATTTTTTGGGTTTCTATGTTGTCATGTATGTGGTTGATTTTAGAGAAGTTTCCATGTGTTGCTGAGAAGAAGGTACATTCTTTTGTGTTTGCAAGGAATGTCCTATAGAAGTCTGTTAAACCCAATTCATAACTTACATTACTTCCTTTGTTTCTTTTTAAATTTCTGACTGTAGATCCTGTATAATGGAGAAAGTTGGGTGTTGAAGTCTCCCACTACAAGTGTGTGAGGTTTAATGTGTGATTTGGGTTTTAGTAATATTTCTTTTATGAATATAGATGCCTTTGTATTTGGGGCATAGATGTTCAGAATTGAGACTTCATCTTGATAGATTTTTCCTGTGATGCATATGAAATTACCTCCTTCATCTCTTTTGATTGTTTTTAATTTGAAGTCTAAATTGTCAGATATTAGGATTGCTATATCCTTGGGTCTATTTGATTGGAAAATATTTTCCCAACTATTAACTCTGAGGTACTATCTGTCTTTGAAGTTGAGGTGTGTTTTTTGTATGCAGTAGAATTATGAATTCTCTCTTCATATCCATTTTCTTAGCCTGTGGGTTTTTGTAGTTGAGTTGAGACCATTAATATTTAGGGATATTAATGACCATTGATTGTTCATTCTTGTTTTTTTTTGATTTGTTGTTGGTGGTTCTATTGTGTGTGTCTCTTCACCCCTTTTTCCTTTTGGATGTTGGTAAAGTGGCACTAAATATTGCGTATGTTTTTGTGAGTGTATTTAACTTCCTTGGGTTGGAGTTTTCCTTCCAAAACTTTTTGTAGGACTGGGTTAGTGGATATGTGTTGTGTAAATCTGGTTTTGTTATGCAATATCTTGTTTTCTCCAATTATAGTGATTGAAAGCTTTGCTGGGTATAGTAGTCTGGGCTGGCATCCATGGTCTTGTAGTGTTTTTAGAATATCTATCCTAGACCATCTTGCTTTCAGAGTTTAGAAGCCAGGTGTAATTCTGATAGGTTTGCCTTTATATGTTACTTGGTCTTTTTCCTTAGCTGCTCTTAATATTCTTTCTTTATTCTGTATGTTTGGAGTTTTGATTATTATGTGGTGAACCGATTTTTTTTTTGTGATCCACTCTATTTGGTGTTTTGTAAGCTTCTTATACTTTCATTGGCATGTCTTTCTTTAGGTGGGGAGAGTTTTCTTCTAAGATTTTGTTGAATATGTTTTCTGCATCATTCAGGTGGGTTTCTTCACCTTCTTCTATACCTATTATTTTTAGGTTTGGTCTTTTCATGGTGTCCCATATTTCTTGGATATTTTGTGTTAGGGACTTGTTGAGCTTAAGAATTTCTTTGGTTACTGAATGTATTTCTCCTAGTGTATCTTCAATGCCTGAGATTCTCTGTTCCATCTCTTGTATTCTGTTGGTTATGCTTGCATCTGTAGTTCCTGATCATTTATCCAGCTTTTCTATGTCCAGCATTCCCTAAGTTTGTGTTTTCTTTATTTACTCTATTTCAGTTTTCACTTCTTGAACTGTTTCCTTCATCTATTTGTTTTTTTTTCTTGGCTTTCTTTAAGCAATTTGCTGATATTTTGTATTTTTTGGTTTGTTTGTTCTTCCATTTCTTTAAGGGATTTTCTCATATCCTCTTCCAGGGCTTCTATCATTTTCATGAAGTTGTTTTTTAAGATCATTCTCTTCTGCTTCATCTGCATTGGGATGTTTTGTTCTTGCTTGTGTAGTGTCCTTAGACTCCAATGTTGAAACTTTTTTTAATATTGTCTTCTTCCCATCCCTTCTTCCAGTGGGTACAGGTGGAGTTTCTTCCTCTCCTGGTGGATATGTGTCCAAGGTTACCTTCTGGTGGGTACAAGCAGGTCAAATACTCTGATGGCTCTCCTCTTCCTGTGGGTGGAGGCGGGTGCTTATACTGGGACCTTGGCAGGCCTGGCTGGGCTGTTCTTCCAGAACTGTTCCCCTGTGTACAGACCCCAGGCCTCAAGTGGTTCCAATCAGGATTAGCCAGGCCAGAAACACTCCCAAGCTTACCTCCTCCTGTGTGTGGAGGCAGGACCAGGATGCAGGCATTCTCTGGATGGGCTGGACCACTGGGATGTGTTACCCAGTGTGCAGTCTCCAGGTCTCAGGAGGCTCCAAGCAGGACACTAGAAGGTGGGACGGAAACAGACCCCAGCCTACCTCCTTCCATGGGTGGAGGCAGGACCCTGACTCTGGCAGTCACTGAGTGGGCTGGAATGCTGTGATGTGTTCCCCAGTACACAGTCCCCAGGGGTCAGGAGGCTCCAAGCAGGGCACTGGAAGGATTTTATTCCTTTTAAAAAGCTTACTAAATTTAAACAAATTTAGAAATGTAGTTTATATTTGGTGGTAACAGAAAATAGAGGTGTCCTTAGAATTGTAAGCACACTGTGCTTTTGTTATTAGAGATAGATATTTGAAATTTACTATCTATGTCTTCTGTGTTTTTGAGTTTTCATTAAAATACACAATATTTTTAAGAAAATTTTTTTCAATATGCTAATTTGTGAGGGAGCAATTTCATGATATCCCACTCCGAGATGAGCAGTTATAACCAATCTGACTGCCGAGAGAGGGAGAACCTGTTTTCTCCATAGACCATTCTCCTGATAGGCTCCCCAAGCTCAATGGTCAGTCCTAAACCCATGAACATATATTCAGGAAACACTAAAAGGAGTCCATAAGTTGTGTATGTGAAACAATAATAATTAAATAAGAGGTTGCAAATTTTAGGAGTGAGGGGCATGAGAGAAGTTGGAAGGAAGAAAGAGGGAAAGGGGTGACATAAATATAGCACTCTTGTGAAATTCCCAAAAAGTAAAAGCAAAAAAGATATTTTTTCTGAATGCTATTTTTAATGCACAAGTAAGTCAGAAAGGAGCCATCTTTTTTGAAAGAGATATAGCATTAGAGGCATATAACATATATTTCATAAATCTGTCTAATGAAAAAGATAAAGGTTTTTAGTTAAAAATTATTCTGCACACTAAAATAAAATTTTTATTAAAGTGAATTCTTATTAAAATGTAAATAATCATTAACCTTGAAGGTTATAATTGGCATTAAGTTTGTGACAGATAACAGCTATATATATGTGTGTGATGAAGTATGCAATAATTAGACGTTATTTTAAATACTGTATGTAAAAATTAACTGCAATGGTGTAACTCTAAAACAGTTTTCTATTGACAATTAGTTTTACATTTTCCAAGTCTGGGCTTTGAGAACAGTGACTTTATATTTTATTCTTTCTGTTCATGGGACATTTGAAACATGATGATTTGGACTTATCCAAACTCCTCACCACAAAGATTAGTCTTGCTACTCTTTGTATTGTTTCCCATTGGGTTGGACACCAGGTAGGCAAAGAATTAGACATGAAGTTATTGAGGAACATTCTAGCTGCTTCTAAGAGTTATACTTTCTCATGTCAGAATGGCTCCTTATAGTTAAGGATTTTTGAAGCTGGAGTTGGCCTGCTCCTCCTATATCAGAAATGAAGGCACTGGGGAAGTTCTCTATCTGTGTATTCTTATTAAGAACCTGAATCTTGTAAAGTACTGATGTCGCTGTGGTATCTCTTGCATTTGATTTTGCTACCTCTCTTTTTGAGGGATTTTCTTGAGCAACATGGAATTCAATGCTGCAAAAGTGACTCTGGTCCTCCATGATTTACAGAAGAGAGGTTACCTGATGGTACGACTATGCCACCTATCCCAGATGATCATAAAAACTTTAAAATGCACAACACAGAACCCACTGGACTGCTCCATGTCTTTAGTATTCGAATATCTTCAGAGTGATTTGCTTTATATAATGTTAATAAACTTCTGCTTAAACCATCTATGTCTCTTGAGAAAATTATTTCATGAAAACAAGAATTTACAGAACCCAATAATGGACTTGAGACTTATCTTTCTGGAATCAGCAGAATTTCAGATGGCACATATACTATGGGGAATTCTAGGCTCTGGAGAGCAATGTGACAAACTTAGGCTATGTTTACTCAGAGGGTCTTCTACTTTATTGACTTCTTTAGAATATTCAAAGACTTTGGACTGACTCTTTATAGCTTCATTGTACAAATCCAACCAGGCTTCAGTGGCAAACACATTCATAATTCCAGCAAATCAAATCTGTTCAAATGCTAGAACAAAAAGGACATTACTGAGGCTTAGGTACAAGACTAAAGATTTTTATTTTATTTTTTATTTTTAAATTTAAATTTAAATTAGAAACAAGGTTGCTTCACATGTCAATTCCAGATCCCTCTCCTTTTCCCTCCCCTCCTCCCACGCACTCCCACCAACACCTCCAATAAACCCTCATTTCACCAGGGAGGATGAGGCCCTCCATGGGGGTGTCCATAGTCTGCCATTTCATCCAGGGCAGGGCCTAGAACCTCCCCCGAGAGTCCAGGGTGAGAGTGCACCTCACATTGTTGGATGGGTGCCCAAAGTCCATTTGTGTGCCTGGGATAAATACTACCCAAGGCCCCACAGATTACCTAGGCCTCCTCACTGACACCCACATTCAGGGGGTTTTGATCAGTCCCATGCTGGATTCCCAGGCATCAGTCTGGGATTCAAGAGCTGTTTCTGGTTGTTAAACCAGCACAGTCTTAACCCCTTTGCTCATCAGTCCTCACTCTCTGTCACTGGATTCCTTGAGTTCAGCTCAGTGTTTAGCTGTGGGAGTTTGCCTCTGCTTCGATCAGCCATTTAATGAAGGTTCTGTTTCCCAGATTCTCTTGCCATGGGATTATAGGCTGCCACTCCCCAGATCTATGTCTAAAATCCATATATAAGGGAGTATATGCCGTGTTTCTCTTTTTGTGACTGGGTTACCTCACTTAGGATGGTTTCTTCTAATGCCATCCATTTACCAGTAAATTTCAGAATTCCATTGTTTTTTCTGCTGAATAGTACTCCATTATGTATATGTATATGTATATGTATATGTATATGTATATGTATATGTATATGTATATGTATATGTATATGTATATGTATATATATATGTACCACATTTTCTCTATCCACTCCAAGTTCTGGCTATTACTAATAGTGGAACAGACATCCTTGTTGGATGAATGGGCATCTTTTGTATATATGCCTAAGATTGGAGTTGCTGGGTCTTGTGGTAGATTTATTCCCATTTTTCTGAGCAATCTCCATACCGATTTCCAAAGTGGCTGTACAAGTTGGCACTCCCACCAGCAGTGGAGTTGTGTTCCCCTTTCACCAAAACCTGTCCAGCATAGTCATTAGTGTTTTTTATTTTAGCCATTCTGACAGGAGTAAGATGGCATCTCAGAGTTTTATATGCATTTCCTGGATGGCTAAGGATGTTGAGCACTTTCTCAAGTGCCTCTTAGCCATTTTAGATTCCTCTATTGAGAATTCACTATTTAGTTCTGTAGCCCACTTTTTAATTGGATCCTTCGGTGTTTTGGAGACTTGCTTCTTGTGTTCTTTGTAAATTTTGGAGATCAGCCCTCTGTCAGATGTGGATTTCGTGAATTTCTTTTCCCATTCTGTGGGCTGCCTTTTTGTCTTGTTGACTGTTTCCTTTGCCTTACAGAAGCTTCTCAATTTCAGGAGGTCCCATTTATTAATTGTTGATCTCACTGTCTGTGCTACTGGTGTTATGTTCAGGAAGCTATCTCCTGTTCCAATTCGTTCAAGGGTACCACCCACTTTCTCTTCTAAGAGGTTCAGTGTGGCTGGATTTATGTTGAAACTTTGATGCATTTGGACTTAAGTTTTGTGCATGGCGATAGACATGGATCTATTTGTATTTTTCTACATGCCAGCATCCAGTTATGCCAGCACCATTTGTTAAGATGCTTTCTTTTTTCCATTGTATATTTTCAGGTTATTTGTCAAAGATCAGATGTTCATACATGTATGGGTTAATATCAGGCTTTTCAATTCTATTCCATTGGTCTACCTGTCCATTTTTGTGCCAATACCAAGCTGTTTTCAGGACTATAGCTCTATAATAGAGCTTGAGGTCAGGGATGGTGATGCCTTCAGATGTTGCTTTGTTGAGTAAGGTTGTTTTGCCTATCCTGGGTATTTTTTTCCATACAAAATTCATTATTGTTCTTTCAAGGTCTATGAAGTGTTGTGTTGGGATTTTAATGGGAGATTGCATTGAATCTGTAGATTGCTTTTGGCAGAATTGTCATTTTTACTACATTGATCCTACCTATCCAAGAGCGTGGAACATCATTCCATTTTCTGAGGGCTTCTTTAATTTCTTTCTTTACAGACTCAATAATCTTGTGATACAGGTCTTTCACTTGTTTGGCTAGTGTTACCCCAAGGTATTTTATGTTGTTTGTGGCAATTGTAAAGGGTGATTTTTCTCTGATTTTTGTCTCAGCCCTTTTATTGTCTGTATATAGTAGGGCTATTGATTTTCTTGAGTTGATCTTGTAGCCTGCCAATTGCTGAAAGTATTAATCAGCTCTAAGTGTTCCCTGGTAGAGTTCTTTGGGTCATTTATGTAAACCATCATATCATCTACAAATAGTGAAAGTTTGACCTCTTCCTTTCCAATTTGTATCCCCTTTATCTCATTTTGTTGTCATATGGCTCTAGCTAGAACTTCAAGTACAATATTGAAAATGTATGAAGAGAATGGACAGCTTTGTCTTGTTGCTGACTTTAGTGGAATTGAGTTTCTGTCCATTTAGTTTGATGTTGGCTGTTGGAGTTCTGTATATAGCTTTTATTATGTTTAAGCATGTTCCTGTTATCGAGATCTCTCCAAGACCTTTATCATGAAGGGGTGTTGGATTTTGTCAAAGAACTTTTCTGTATCTAGTGAGATGATCATGTGATTTTTGTTTCTCAGTTTGTTTATATGGTGGATTACATTGATGGATTTTCATATGTTGAACCATCCCTGCATCCCTAGGATGAAAGCTACTTGATCGTGGTGAATGATTATTTTGATGTGTTCTTGGATCCGATTTGCCAGTATTTTATTGAGTTCTTTTGCATCAATGTTCATGAGGGATGTTGGCCTGAAATTCTCTTTCTTAATTGTGTCTTTGTGTGGCTTGGGAATCAACGTTATTGAAGCCTCGTAGAAAGAGTTTGGCAAAGACCCTTCTACTTCTATTGAGTGGAATATTTTGAGAAGAATTGGTATAAGCTGCTCTTTGAATTTCTGGTAGAATTCTGCACTGAGGCTATCTGGACCTGGGCTTTTTTTGGTTGGGAAACTTTCGATGACTGCTTCTATTTCCATAGGGGTTATAGATCTATTTAAATTGCTTATCTGTTCTTGATTTAATTTTGGCAAGTGATAGCTATCCAGGAAATTGTCCATTTTCTTTAAATTTCTGAATTTTGTGGACTACATGTTTTCAAAGTATGATCTGATTATTCTCTGAATTTCCTTAGAGTCTGTTGTTATGTCCCCATTTTCATTTCTGATTTTGTTAATTTGCATGTTCATGCTCTGCTGTTTGGTAAGTTTGGACAAAGGTTTGCCTATCTTGTTTTTTTTTCTCAAAGAACCAACTCTTCATTGCATTGATTCTTTGTATTGTTTTCCTGGTTTCTACTTTATTGACTTCAGCCCTCAGTTTGATTATTTCCTGGCATCTACTACTCCTGATGGAGTTTGCTTCTTTGTGTTCTAGAGCTTTCAGCTGTGCTGTTAATTCTCTAATATGACTATTCTTCAGTTTCTTTAAGTGGGCACTTTGAACTTCCCCCGTAGCACTGCTTTCAAAGTGTCCCATAGATTTGGGTATGTTGTGTCTTAATTCTCATTGAATTGTAGGAAGTCTTTACTTTCTTTTATTATTTCTTCCTTTATCCATGAATGGTGCAATTGTGCATTATTCAATTTCCATGAGTTTGTATGGTCTCTGCAATTTCTATTGTTGAATTCAAATTTTAACACATGGTGGTCTGATAAGATGAATGAAGTCGTCCCAATTTTTTTTGTAACTGCTGAGGTTTGATATGTTATTGCCAAATATGTGGTCGATTTTTGAGAAGGTTCCATGTGGTGGTGAGAAGAAGGTATATTTTTTATATGTGGATGGAATGTTCTATAGATGTCTGTTAATTCCAATTGGGTTATAGCTTCTATTAGAACCTTTGCTTCTTTGTTAAGTTTCTGTCTAGTATTCCTGTCTAGTGGTGAGAATGGGGTTTTGAAGTCTCCCACTATAAGTGTGTGGGGCTTTATATGTGATTTGAGTTTTAGTAATATTTCTTTTACGAACATGGATGCCTTTGTATTTGGGGCATAGATGTTCAACACTGAAACTTCATCTTGGTGGATTTCTCCTGTGATGAGCATGTAATGACCTCCTTCATCTCTTTTGATTGATTTTATTTTGAAGTGTAATTTGTTAGATATTAGGATTGCTACCCCTAGTTTTTTATTGGACCCATTTGGTTGGAAAATGTTTTCCCAACCTTTAACTCCCAGGTAATATCAGTCTTTGAGGGGGAGGTGTGTTTCTTGTATGCAGCAGAAGGATGGGTTCTGTCTTCGAATCCATTCTGTTAGGCTGTGCCTTTTTATGGGTGTGTTAAGGCCATTAATATTGAGGGATATTAATGACCATTTATTGGCCATTATTCTTTTGTTTGGAATGGTTGTTGTTGGTGGAATTATGTGTGGAATTCCACCCCTTTTTCTTTTGGCTCTGGGTAAAATGGGATTATCTAATGTGTATGTTTTTCTGGTTGTAGTTAACTTCCTTGAGTTGGAATTTTCCTTCCAGAACTTTCTGTATGGCTGGTTAGTGGATATGTATAGCTTGAATGTAGTTTTGTCATGGAATATCTTGTTTTCTCGATCTACAGTGCTTGAGAGCTTTGCCAGGTATAGTAGTCGGGCCTGGCATCCATGGTCTCTTAGTGTTGGTAGAATATCCATCCTGGACCTTCTGGTTTTCAGAGTTTCCATGGAGAAGTCAGGTGTAATTCTGGTAGGTTTGACTTTATATATTACTTGGCCTTTTTCTTTTGCTGCTCTTAATATTCTTTCTTTATTCTGTATATTTGGGGTCTTGATTATTATGTGGTGAGGTGACTTTTTTGTGATCCACTCTATTTGATGTTCTGTAAGCTTCTTGTACCTTCATTAGCATGTCTTTCTTTAGGTTGTGAAAGTTTTCTTCTATGATTTTGTTGAATATATTTTCTGCCCCTTTGAGGTGGTTTTCTTCCCCTTCTTCTATACCTATTATTCTTAGGTTTGGTCTTTTCATGGTGTCCCATATTTCCTGGATGTTTTGTGTTAGGGATTTGTTGGACTTAAGATTTTCTTTGGTTGATGAATCCAATTCTCCTAGTGTATCTTCAACACCTGAGATTCTCTCTTCCATCTCTTGTATTCTGTTGCTAGTGCTTGTTTTGATAGTACCTGACGATTTGCCCAGCTTTTCTATTTCCAGGCTTCCTTCAGACTGTGTTTTTTTATTGTCACTATTTCAGTTTTCAACCCTTGCACTGTTTGAATTGTTTCTTGCAATTTTTGGTTTATCTTTTTGTCCATTTGTTGCATTTTATGAATTTTTTGGTGTGTTTTTTCTTTCATTTGATGCATTTTTGGTTTGTTTTTTCTTCCATTTCTTGCATTTTTTGGTTTTTTTTCTTCCATTACTTTGAGGGATTTTCCTATATCCTCTTTTCGGGCCTCTATCATTTTCAGAAGTTGTTTTTAAGGTCATTCTCTTCTGCTTCATTTGCATTGGAATGTTAGAATCTTGCTGGTGTGGAGTCTCTAGAATCTGGTGGTATAATATTTCTTTTTCTGTTGCTGAGTGTGTTTTTGTATTGTCTCTTCCCCATCTCTTCTTCAAGTTGGTGCAGAAAGAGCCCCTTACTGGTCTGGTGGTTAGGGGACTAGAGTTCCCTTTCAGTAGGTGCAAACAACTCTAATACTCTGGTAGTTCTTTTCTTCTTGGTCCTATTCCTTGTCCCATGGGTGGCGAAGAAGCCCAGGAATCTGGGGTGCATAGTCTACCACCTGGTCCCCTGGTCTCTTTGGTGGAAGAGAAGACTTGGGTTCTGGGGTGTGTGGCTCCTGCTGGGATTGGAGGTTCTGTGGCAGTCCCCAGGCACTGTTCTTACTGGTCCCACTGGTCCCGCTGGTCCTGCTGGTCCTCCTGGTCCCCTGGTCCTGTTGGTGGAAGAGAAGACTTGGGATCTGGGGTGTTTGGCTCCTGCCTAGATGGGAGGCTCTGTGGGAGTCCCAAGGCCCTGGAAGGCAGGCCCAGATGTGGGGTAGTCTAAAGATTTTAAGTGAAGTTGTATTTGCTAAAGACAATAAAGAAAAACATATGTTAATATAGGTTTATATTTAAAAATGAGACATATTTAAATATGAGACATATAGAGATAATATTATTTTTAAAACAGGAAATTTGCAACCCGAGAGGTTACATAATAAGATCCCATGTTTGCTAATGAATTAATTCTTCAGTGTATCCTATAGAATAGTTATCTATTACTGTAAAAATACCAACCAAATATATTATTTTATAGTGAGAAGTGGAGAGATAATGTCAGGAAGTGATTCCTTATTTTTTATTGTAAATGAAGGGACACGATTTTGATTATACACATAAAATTTAGGTAATTGATGTATTTCTTATGAGATGGCCCTTTTTTTCTACCCTTGTCACTGATAAAAATGGTACATGGGGAAAGAAAAGTTTTGCTGGACAGGAATTCAAAATAACTCTTTGAATAATCATTAACATCTCTAAATTGGATTCTGTAATAGAGCAAATGAAGTTATTAGTCATAAATAAGAGTTACAACAATCTGGACAATAGAGACTAACCTTTCTTAAAGTTAGTTGCTCTACATGAAGCTATAGTTATAAAATCAGATTTAATATTAGAATGAGTCACTCTGCTTGGGCTATAGCTCTAGAATCAAACTGGACAGAAGAAGAGTTGAAAGACAATAAATTATTTAAAATGCATCAAATATTAAATAAAATATTTTGTAATGTGTAAATAGCTATATACATAATAGGGACACAGAGCCAGCCTGCTTAAACAGTGCTGTATGTAAGAAGATTTTGTTCTGTCTGGTTATATAGCTTGTTTACTTACCAGCTTCATATACATATGAAATATAATGGGACAAAGAGAAAACATACAGACCCAGAACATGATAGCAAATAACATTAACAAGATTCAGACCTTTCTGTATATTTCATATCAGTTTTCAGATATTTGAAAGAGCCTTCTTAGGACTATGTGTCATAAAACAACATCTGGCCTCCACAGGCACAAAATGTGATGCTTACTTGTCAAAAGAAGGAACTATGAACATAAGAGTACTAACAGAGTAGCCACACCTATTGATAGGATTCTGTAAACTGATTAGAACTTCCACAACTGTGGAGAGTTGGAATACTGCAAACTGAGAAGCAAAATTACTTGGGATTCTTTCAGTCTCCTGATAGCTATTTGTCATCCATTTTTATATTTGACCTAACATTAATTTTACTATCAACATTTTTATAATTTATTCACTTAACAGTCTGTTAGCTACTAACCAAACCAAAAGCTAAGAATATCAGAAAACACCCAAGAACTACAAAAGAGGTTTTGTAGTTCTTCTTTGCTGTTATCTGCCTATCTATCATCCCTAAAATGTTAAGCCAATGCATTGACTCTCAACCACTATTTGCTTTATGTCTATAAAAGTTAATGTAAACACTTTCACTGTGATAGCTAACATACAGAGCTACCCCAATCTGTGTTCCAGGCCATTGTTACATTTGGCTCACGATAATATCTCTCTGTTTCCTTGGCAGTAAGAGTCATTTTGCTATCTATTTCTAGTCATCTGAGTGAGTCTCATGTAAGGGTATTTGATTATGTCAAATACTTTTCTGGTGTTAATTGATGTGATCATATGTTTTCTCTTCTGCTCATGCAGTGAGCTGTATTGATTCATTTCCAATGTTGGAATAACATTCCTCATTTGGAATCATTCTCACACAGTTGTGTTTTGTAATTATTTCATGAATTTTTGGATTCAATTTGCTAATATTTTGTTGAGTTGTATTTTTCGTATTTGTTTGAGTTGCACTTGTGTCTTACATCTGCCTTATGATGTCTTTGTCTTATTTGAATATTAGGATGATGTCAGCTTTATAGATTTAACTAGAAATGTTTTCTTATTTTCTGTACTTTATAAGAGATTGAAGAGAGCTGACATAATTTTCCTTAAATGTTTGATAAGAGTCAAAAGGATTCCATCTGGCCTAGCATTTGTTTTTATGTAGAGTTATTCATTACTTGTTCAATGTTTGTCAGTTCCCCCAGTTTTTGTTCTTTCCTTTTTATCTTCTGGGAATTAAAAACACACAAACATATACTTAATTTTGGTCATTGTAACTCCGCCTCATTGCCCTCTTCCATATCTCTCTTCCTCTTGTTGAAGCTCTTCTTCCTTCCTACAAGCCCTCTTCTACTCTGATGATTGATTTTTTTAACTGCTGAGTTTAATTATTGCTCATTGCATATGTGTGAGTTGCCGTGTGTTGACCAGAACATGGACAACTTAGCAGCAGTTACAACATGATAAAGATGGTTTTTCCTTCTCTTACCACCCTATTGACTTCCCATAGAGGCACTAGTGATGGGCTGGGGGCTTACAAGCCCCTCCCACACATGTGATAAAGTGGTGACGGGTCCAGTCTTGTACAGGTCTTGTGAAGCTAGTCATTAGTGAAGTGAGCTCATGAGGGTGATGGTTCTGTCATGTCCAGATGGTTCTGTTTCACAGAGAGCCTTTCCAAGGTTTAGCTTTTACATCCTTTCAGACAATCTTCTAACATGTTCCTCAAACAGGCCATTTGTGTATTACTCACCCCCTAGTCCAATGTTTTAGATTATCACATGTACTTGTGTGGATGTTGGTAGGTTATATCTTTTTTTAAAAAGTAGCTACATTCTTGCCCCCTCCCCTGTGTTTCTTATTACACTTTCAGTGTTCATGTGATTAAGAGTGAATTCCTCCTTTTAATTCCTGATGTTGCTGATTTGTGTCTGCTCTCATTTGCTTCTTGGCTAGCTTGGCCAGAGATCTATTAGCCTTATTGATCTATACAAGGAGCAAAGTCAGTTTCTGGTAAACTTATTGTTTGTCCTGTATTAAATTTAATTTATTCTTTAACCTTTATTATTTCTTAGGTACTATAGCTTCAGGCTTGAGTTGCCCTTCTCCTAGTTTCTCAATAATGAAATTTAGATTAGTAATTTTAGAACATTCCTTTAAAAAATTTTAAAGCTTTCTTGCTACTGTTTTTTTAGTTGTCTAAAGCCTGGCTTCATTTACACACATGTATATAGCATAATTTGATCATACACCTTATTTATTCTATGAATACCTCACAAAGCATGACTTTTACTGCAGTCCACAAGTTTTTATAAATTGAGTTTTTATTTTCATTAATTCAGTTAAAACTTTCCACTTGTTACTTTTCTTTGATTCATGAGCTTTTAGAAGTATGTTATTTTCATCTTCATTTGTTTATGGTCTTCTTAGATTTTCTAAGCATGCTTTAGCTTTTGATGTAATTCAGAATTGGCCTTGGTATTATTTCTGTTCTTTTAAGATTGTTAAGGTTTGCTCTAAAGACACCAAATATAGTCCTCCTGTCTTGATGAATATTGCATGAGGGAAGAAGCATATCCTATTGTGACTTGACAGATAATTCTATAAACATAAGTTTGGTCAAATTCATTGGTAGTACTCTTTAGGCCATCCATGCTGTTACTGGTTTCTTTCTGCTCTTATTATTCTAATTTCTGAAAAAAGTCACCATCAGAAAGCAACTTTTACAGAAATTCTAGCAGCTTTTGATGTAGGCACTAAAAGTCACATTTCTGTGTATAACTTGCAATTTTATTTTTATTCTTAAAACTTTTCTCATTTTGAAGTTATCATTTTGCTTATAAATATTATCTTTTCCAGCACGTCTTTCACTTCATGTTAGGATGGTATACATTTCCCTGTATTATTTTGAGAAATTTGGAGGGATTTTTGTTGTTGTTGTTACTGGTCAGTGTAGGATTTTCCTGTTTTACTGACATTAACTTTTCTGGAAAATGCAATCATTTGCATCAACTCAGTTGTTTGATATATGTAACATTAAACTTCACCTCTTTGGAACATATCTATATATTTAAGGGAGAATTCTCAGGCAACATAAAGGTAGATCTCAAACAATATCAAAGTGCAGACAGGCTTTAAGTTTTAATTGGTGAATTTAGACAATCCCCATTTAAAATAACTTTTGATATATTTGGATAATGAAATCTATTGGTGTGTGTATGTGTACTATGTGGTATATGTATACATGTGTGTATTATGTGGTATATGTATATATGTGTGTGCTATGTGGTATATGTTTGTGAGTGTGCTATGTGTGCATTTAGGGTTATTTATAAGTTGATTGAAAGAACACACACACACACACAGATACTGTTTTCTTACACACCCATTTTCTGTCTCTCTAATTCCGCACTTTTCTTCAGTTGGGTGAAAGGGGTTTGTGTGTTTTGAATGTGTCTATAGTGTCCTGTTCCATATACAGAAACCATGACTTCTTCAAATGTTTCTGGATATTTTCCATTTGTCCCCAAATGGTTGAATACAATGTGTTCAGGTGATGAGTGCTTTATATTTAGAGGAAGACTGTGATCATTGCAGGCTCAACTCATTCATGCTGGAGTAAAGCCTGTAAAGAGAAGATGGATTATAAATAGTATAGATATCATATTAGTGAAGGATGCATAAGTTACAAAAGAATGGTGATTGACTATTGCTTCACTATTGTTATTCTTTGGAGTCATACCTAAGACCATAGCTGCAGTCTATTCTAGATAGGATTTTTTTTTGTTGTGAACTTACAAGATGCCAGATTTTCCATGGTAGAGCCTGTAAACTCAAGACTCAACTCACAGTTAACAATGGTGTGTGGATACTGTCCAATAAGGATTCCTGGATTCAGCAGCTTCACATGTTAATCCCAGATCCCTCACCCCCTGCCCCCTACCAAACGCCTCACCCCCCCCCAATCTCCACTCTGCTCCCTAGGGAGGATAAGGCCCTTCATGGGGGATCTCCAAAGTCAGTCATATCATCCAGGACAGGGCCTGGGTCCTCCCCTATGTGTCCAGGCTGAGAGAGCATCCCTCCATGTGAAATGGGCTCCCGAAGTCCATTTGTAAACCAAGGATAAATACAGATATACTACTCCGGGCCCCATAGATAGCTGAGGCCTCCTCAATGACACTCAAATTTAGGGGGTCTGGATCAGACCCATGCTGACCTCTCAGACATTAGTTTTGGGTCCATCAGCTCCCCCTTGTTCAGATCAGCAGTTTCTGTGGGTTACACCAGCCTGGTCTTGACCCCTTTTCAGCAGCATTTCTTGTTGCTTACTTTTATTCTGGAGCTACATTCTTCACAACATTCAATAACAACAACATTATTGCTGGGTGTTGGTGGTGCACACCTTTAATCCTAACACTTGGGAGGCAGAGGCAGGCAGATCTCTGTGAGTTCAAGGCCAGCCTGGTCTACCAAGTGAGTTCCAGGACAGGCTCCAAAAACAATACAGAGAAAACCTGTCTCAAACTAAACTAAAACAAAAAAGTTTCGAAATTGTTAATCATTATATAGAAAATTTAGGAAAGGTGTTATTCTATACTTTCTAAAATAATGAAAGGATCCTCTCTTTAGTTATTGAGACTAATGATTCTCAACTGAGAATGGCTTTGTCTCCCAAGCAACATTTTGTAGTCTCTGAAGACTTCCCCCAATCATTCAGTCACAGTATTGAGTCAGTCTATAGAAGACCACTGATATCTGGAGGACAGGAGCAGGGATGGCCTACAATGTGAATGTCTGCATTCATAAGAACTATTGATCCAACTTGTCAAAATTCTGAGGTTGGAGATTAGTGGGATTTGGAGGTTTTTTATGGGGGGGGTTCTTTGTGGACCTGGGAAAGTGAAGTGTGAATGTATTCTCTTTGTCTTTATTAGTACCTATTAATCTTCTAAATATTGGGTTTCATTATGACATTTTCATGCATGTATTTAAGAAACTTTTATTGTATTTACCCTGTATTTTCCATATTTATCTCCCTTTTCCTCCTTCTGTGACTCTTTCCATTCCTGAATATTCTACCTTTTACTTTCCTACTTATAAATTTTTCACATATAAGAGAATATAGTCAATATTGGTTTTCTTAAAGCTGGTTCATTCCATATAATGTTATGACTTGCAAATAACACAAGGGAGTGGGACATATTTGTCATCTACTCATCTGATAGCTCACATCCAGAAAGTAACAACAACAATAACAACAAGAGAACAAATACTTCAGTTGGTAAGTGGCAAATGATCTGATTCACATGTTTAAAAAATACATCTTACCATTACTACCCACGTTATAATTTCAAAGTAGCTACATATATATAAAATAATTTCTCTTACCTTTATCTCTTTGGTCATCAGTAAGACATTGACCTTTAGAAATTAAGTTGCATTTTGTAGTCTTTCATCACCACATGAAAAGAAACTATCAAACTTCAATTAAAGCTATGGTTACAAAATTAAGACTATTCATCTTCAAAAAAACTTTTTGGAGGAATATATAAAATGGAATAAGATTCAGCCTTAGAGAAAAATGTAATCACAAAATTTCAGGAAAGTGGTTGAATTTATAACGTACTTTTTATGCAGGATTATATAACCGCAGGGAAAAAAATCCCACCACATTGTTCCTCATATTCTTAATCTAGCCAGTGATACATGTATATACATAAACAAATGATATGTGGGCACAGTGCTTCATGTTGAAAAGAGAACAGGAAATGCTAAGCATTAGGCAATGAGGAAGGACTGAATACAGGTAATGGGCAGGAGTTATAAAAAGACATATAGATAAATCTGTTCACTTCAGTTCTGTCTAACTTTAAGGGCAGAAAGAGAGCCTTAGACTCTGATTTAATTTATGTGATTATAGTAGTGGCACTATCAGGGAATGGCTTTCATAGTTACTTAGAAATTGAGTAAAAATGTTGGAAATCATACAAATCTCTCTGTGCCTTTTTGTTCTTCTTTCTTCTGTGATGGTCTTTAGGAATGAGTAGCCTTCAAATTCTATGACTATTAGAGGATATTGGGAAGCCATATTGTGACTCTCCTGGTGGTCGAGGGGCTGCTGTCATGTGACAAACCTCCCATGGATAGCTATTACCTCCTGTCAGTGAGAAATGTGAAGATTAAAAACAGTGTCACCAAACGCCAGCACCATCCTCTATTTTTTATTTAAGAGCTACTGAAAGTGTCCTGCTGGCTGATCAAATGTGTGAACAGCTGGCTCCTGACCATAATCTGTCACTTGCAGCACACTGAAAACTGCCCATTTAAGATCAACCCGAGTGTCCCTGGGGCAGCAGAACTTACAAGGAAGCACAAGCTGGCCCAAGGGTAATTTAATCCCTATTAATAGAAAGGAAGGTACAGGGAGGCCTCTGATTGGTTTAGTCATGAGTCATAATTCCTGGAGTTGGGGTTTTGACCATCTAAATTCTTTTTTAAATTAATTTTTATTTAAATTAAAAACAATCTTGTTTTATATACCAATCCCAGTTACCTCTTCCTCCCATCTTTCCATTTCCCCCACCAACCCCCCTACCCTTCCCCTCAATACTCCTCAGGGAGGGTGATGCCTCCCATGGGGGTACCATCAAAGTTTGTCAAATCTTTTGGGGCAGAACCTAGGCCCTCTCCTGTATTTCTAGGCTGAGAGAGTATCCCTCCATAGGGAATGGACTCCCAAAACCCATTTGTGCACTAGGGGTAAATATGGATGACACTGCCAGAGGCTCCATAGACTGCCCCTCCTCCCCCCGTCTGACACCCACATTCAGGAAGACTGGTTCAGTCTTATGCTTGTTCTCCAGCTGTCAGACTGGGATCGATGAGCTCCCTCTTGCTCAGGTCAGCTGTATCTATGGGTTTGCCCAGGGTGGGAAGACAAAGAGGAGAGGAGAATGGGATGGGGGAGAACATGAGGGATCTGGAAGGTCGAGTAAGTGAAGAACAGAGGAGAGCAAGGATAGAGATATCTTAATAGAGGGAGCCATTATGACTTAATGGGAAATCTTTACTAGGGAAATTTCCAGGGATCATCAAATATGATCCTAAGAATCTAAGCAATGGTGGAGAGGCTACATTAAATGCCCTTCCCCTGTAATGAGATTGATGATACCTTAAATGCCATCATCCAGTAACTGAAGGAAGCAGAAGTAGAGATTCACAGCTAAGCACTCAGCTGAACTCCTGGAATTCAGTTGTAGAGAGGGAGGAGTGAAGAACAAAGGAGCCAATTAAATTCTTATGAATCGTTAGATCTACTAGCACATTGCCTGAGTAGCAGAAACAATTGCCTGGAAATTTCAGAAAACAGTGTCCTACATATACTTGTATATCTCATTAAGAACTTATCTCTTTAAATATGAGTATTTGTTGCATTCTTTTTTAGTGACCCAAATTAATCGTACTCTCCTCTATTCATCAGTGATTGAAGTGCCAGTTTGGCTGATATCCCTGTAATAGAAAGTCTCGTTTGAATTGATTGATCAGCTGGGTAACTTAGATAAAATGCAGTCTGCTTTTATTCATCTTCTGTTTAATAATGAGCTGCCTGGAATTTCTACTCCTATGATATATGATGTATTCTAATAAAAAGCAATCAGCTTCAGACTTTGCTCAGTTCTGTGCTCCTGGCTCCTTGATAACATCGAAGCTCTCCTGTTTATTTTGATATTAAGATGCGCTATTTGGAATTGAGTACATATGTGAGACTTTTTAAAATGAAAACTTCCAAAATATTGATTTTCAGCATAAACATTGGTATCCCTTTTTGACTACCTCCCCAAAGTTAACCTAGAATATTTCCATTTGCCTCTTCAAAACTTATACTGGAAAAGTTAAGAGCTAATTTGTGAAAGGCTTTATTTTACAAAGATACAGTACTTGGTCCTGTCTTGTGTGATGGTGAGCCTCAGTGAGATCATGCAGCCTTGGATGAAGTAAAAATCATAATCAAACCAGAAACCTTTGAGGTGCTCAACCAAGTCTTTTTGGTTGATTAAAAATGTCATCTGCAATTATTTCCATGATTGCAAAATATACAATTTATTTTGTTAATATATATGGACTTCCCAGGACAAAAATGTTTCATGTATGAAAGCATAAGACATATTCTCCATGCAAACGTAAAGTGCTATTTAATGTGATAATAAATACAGAACTCCAAAACAAAAAAAAAACCAGTCATCTGCAACTGCATCCATGATGCTATCAATAGAATATATTACTGTTTAAAATAATAGGACATAAATTTTTTCTTAAATATATATTTTTATACAGAACAGGTGAAATATTTGATAACACATAACTTGTTAATTTCTTTTATTCAACAAACAGGGCTTTTTTTCTGTCTTCCGTTTATTCTGCATCTATTTGTTGATCTCTCTGTTGGGAAAATATTTTTGTTACAGAAGAATATGAAGCAATAGGAAAAGAGTCAGTCAACAGTAAAAAAAATTGAATGTGATAATCTCAAAGCAAGTGGTAAATATCCTTAAAGACTGAGATTACATAGATGGTTAGGGCTTTAATTACAGATTCTGAGACACTGAAAATACCTGAACATATGAATGTATTAATATGTTTCTGAATGTTTCTTGCCTCGCCAATAACACTATAGGATTCTAAAGGCATTTTATCCTATGTTATACACAGCAAAATATACAGAACACATTAAGTAACTACTGGTGACTGACTAATTCTTTCCCTGCATGCTTTGAAGCATTGTGTCTGAAATGGATACTGTTGACGATTTAATGGGTTATCAGATAGAGTCACTGCCCCTCAGGTGTTACATTGTATCAAAATAGAGCTGGAAGACCTAAGATTTAAGGTTTACAGTGTTTGCTTATACTGTGAAGAAAACATAGGGTATATTCACTACACCAAAATTTGAAAGATTGTCATAATTAGAAAATTGCCTTTGTGTCATATATAGCAAATAATAAACTGCATAAAAAACATAGTGCCCCAGTATACCCATATTATTTGAGGAAATAATTCAAAATGGTATGTGCTCCAAACTGCAATCTGCAAGAATTAGATTTCTTTAAACACACATAGGACTGATTGTCTCACTGTCACTATTGACTTTCTCCCTGTACAGTCTCGGTCTAATACACGGAAGCATTCCAGGCATAAGCAGAGAAGATGCTTCTTGAGGGACTGATGCCTCATTTCTAAAGCAGACACTTTCACGTTTCATAAACTATGGAGAAAAGACAGGAGCTCTGGGTTGTGGTCCTCTTTGCTGCTGATGGAGAGCCAGGGCTTACTCTGTTGAGTACTGATAAGAGCATCTCAGATCTTTCTTCAAACTTTGCAGGAATTTTTTGCTCTGTTTTCTAGCCTTATTGGGTTGTGTAATGATAACTTTCAAATGAATCTTTATAATATGGGGACATGTCCTACAAATGTAATAATGGTCACTGCGAACAGCAGTGTGCAATAAGGCTTCCTCAGCAGGGACGTATTCTTTCTGGAAGGGAAATTTAATTATCTAGCTTGACTACTGTGTAATTCAAGCGCTTGCTTTTGCACTTCTTTCATGATACACAACGGTTTTAGCTGCACGCAGAAGAGCGATGGTTTACACCCCATAGGCAAATGAAGAAAGCTGAACTGCCCAATACTTTGCTATCAATAAAATTTTGGAATTAGTATCCAGGTCTTTTGGCCTGCCTCCCTCACAAACTACATTTGGTAACCAAATTTTAATTATGTGATTAAATGCCATTTGTTCCGTGTGTGTGTGTGTGTGTGTGTGTGTGTGTGTGTGTGTGTTTCTGCTATCACTTGGTAGGTGCAAAGGATCAAAAAGGAAAACTATCACAGAGTCAGTTTGGAATAGAGGGGAAAGCAGTTTTACTACAAAATCTTCCTACAAATGTCCTGATGCAATTATTAAAATCTTTTTGAGTATCTAGAAAAATACTATAGGAATGTAAGGTTGTTTTTGTTATGATGCTAGTATTCTAAGGGACACACCTAGACCACCGGAAGAGAGGTAATGCCAGGGGAGGAGCTGACAGGGCAGAAAGAACCCAGTTGAAGAAAAAGTTTGGCAGCGATTTGATGATTGTCCAAGTGTCCAATGGACTTGTTTTCATAATAATCTGCTTTACCTGATCTTCCCAGGATCTCAGACCAGGAACTGAATGGAGGTCTGCCCAAAAGATTGGCCAGTCAATCAGAAACTGAGTGAGCGGCTTGCTAAACTACTTAGTTGTTATAGCAAAGACTGTTCATGGCTCATCACTTCCTTCAGATGTAGTTGTCAGTGGAAAACTTCAACAAACCCAAATGTGGAAAACAAAGGTCCTAGAAATATGACAATTTTGTGACTTCTTAAATGCATGGACTTGTTACTATATTCATGAAAGTGGGAGGTAAAGTGTGATTTCTGCACACCTGTTTGCATGCTGGCCTGGATGCCATGTGGATTATATGAGAAAATGAACCTCAAAGCAATGTAATATTCATAAAGGTTCTGAACATGTGACAACATTTTCATCATTAACTAAGGAGAAAATGGTGCCTAATTTAAAATTAAAAACTCAGGACTCTATCAATTCCTATAGTGCATATATAATTCTATACAGCTTTGTTACAGAGGGTGATGACACTAATTACCTTACCTTGTCTTTTCTTTTACAGAAATGCCACTTTTCAGTGTCACACAAGATTTGTGATTATATTTATTTTAAATTGTGCCATTCTCCAGATGCCGAAGCAAGACAAGAAATCACTCTCCCTCTCTCTCTCTCCCTCCCTCTCTCTCTCTCTTTCTCTCTCTCTCTCTCTGTGTGTATGTGTGTGTAAGTGGAGACTTTGCTGTATTTTAAGTGTTATATAATCACAGTACCTTTGTGTTAAATGTATGACAAGGCAGGGAGTAGTTCAGCACACCTGGCTTCTGATGACTTTGGTTCTCATAGTCTTCACTTCATGGTTAATGTATAATGCTATCATTTGCATTGCACAAAACTCACAGCTGGAGTCTTTTCCTACTAGAGCTACCTTTTGGTTTTTATGGCTTTGGCATCTCAGAATGTTTCTTCACAGTTCTTTCTTGTTAATGACTGTGTATATGCTGCTTCTGTTGTCAATGGTACTCTTGCTGATTTCCTCAGTGAAAAATGACCCTTTTTCTTCTTCAAGGCAAGGGCATAGTTACCAAACCATGGCAGCACATTTATATCATGTGCATAATATGTTAATATTATACACCATATAAAATGATGATAATGTAGTACTATGTGTTCACTTCATGTTTCTAGATCATGGAGATAAATATTCAAAGTTGGGACACACTGATGTTGTGTTGTGTCAGGAAAAAGGGGAATACCTTACATTGTAACATTTCTGCAGGCACAGAAACACTGGCAAAGAAAGAATTGTATGCAATACTTTTTAACTCGTTCCAAAAGTAGGGCTGGAGGACAAATGACTCCTTCTCCACCAGGGCTGAATATAATTGCTGCTTTTCTGGGATCTAGGAAAAATGCCAGAGATAGGTCCCATGAACATGTAGATAATCCTGTGATCCTGTGGGGAGGGGCAAAGGAGGGAGAGGGAGAGAGACCGTCTCTGTTCAACCAAACTTAATATTTGTACCTCAATTAAAGTTATTTCAGTAATATTTCAGTAATATTTGTTGTGGTAAAGTAAAGCCAGCTGATATACCATATTCTAGAACACACTGGGTCTTGAATAGGGTATTTCCTGGGAACAGCTACAATAAAGCTGTGTGTTTTTATTTCAAATTACACTTTATTGTTCCGTTCTCAAACTACAGGCTTAATATGAATGGAACCTATGTTAATGACTCTCATATTTTGGCATAGGATGTTGCATTTGATATGAAACTGGGGTACTTTAAAATCCCAAAGGACTAGGTACACTTCTTGAAATCATGCCAATACCTGGGATGCTTTGCATGATACACTTGTGGAGGAGACCACACTTGATTGAGGTTAAGTGTCCTGCAATCCAGAAAAGTCACCTCAAAAGTGAAATGCTGAGAGAATTCCTGACCTCTAAGCTTTTATGCTTCATCTTGGCAACAAAGGCTTTTACAGAAAATGAATACATTGTTACATGACTGGAGAATTTCTGTGGTAAAACTGAAAAACTAAGTGCACCCAGCCAATTGTTTTAAAATAATAATGTATTTCTACATTAAGCAATGATAAGCCTGAAACTGTTTTATTTTCATTTGAACTATTCAAGTTAAGTATTTCACGTTCATCTACTTGAAAAGATATAACGGTGATAGCCTTCCTGTAATCTAACCTTGAGAACTAGGAGCAATGAAGAAGTCTTCTTTCTGTGGTCAGCTGACCATTTTCATTAGGAAAGAGTAGAGTTGTCCATCAGTACTTTACAAGGGATGTAGTTTTAAGAATATATTCTCCAAATGGCACAAAACTGAGTTAAGTGGACTTCCATACAGTGTGCATGTATGATCACCAATATTGGTCACATTGTAACAATAGTTCTTAATCCTTTGCATGGAGGGTTAGAAAATTTGTGTAATTATCTCCACATGTAAATTAAGTCAGGTCAATATTATCTTTCTCATTTTATGTAGTGAGTGGTCACTGTTGTCACTGATGTTTCTAAGTACTATGCGTTGGTCCAATTTTCTCTGCAAGCATAATATTGGAGCATGAAATCTACATACAAGACTTTAATTACCTACTATGAAGGCGATTGTCAAATAACATTGGCACTCTAGATATCCACCTTGAATTTGCCTCTTAACATTTGTTTTCTTGACAGATCAACTTGAATGTACCCCGAATCTTCAAAATGAACGTGCCCCAAATGTGCTTTCCACATCTCCCTGTTCTCCTTTCACCGAACTCTCTCTGAGGGGTTTCTCATGTCAGGGAAGTGGACCAGCAGCCAACTTTAAAAGCCAGTCAGAAAGAGGCTCATTCCTATTCTCCATTATATTATCAGCCTAGCCTGACTGCCCCTCACTCAGTCATTATTTGGATTTTTTGTATATTATGAGATGTCTATGAAACACAGGTTTTTTCAATGAATCTGCATATCCATGTTAATTTTCGATGTAAATACTAGAGAATTCTCTGGAGACCCAGAACCAATAGAATGGATATATAGTAAAAGGATTTATTAGGTTGGATTACATAATATTCTCTGAATAATCCAATAATGGTTGTCTCATAGCCAAGGAGCTGAGAACCCAGTAGTTGTTCAGGCTATGACATTACATTTCTTACTAGTTCCAATCTGGTGCCAAGGGAATGAAGAATCCCTGGAGAGTTGCTCATTTTCACTACACTTTTGAAGCCCAGGGAAGTTGGTTCTAATGTCAATCATGGAATCAGAGTGACAGTATCTGGGTTAATGAACTTGCTAACAAGAATGAAGGTAAAGTAAACAAAACACAGAAATTTTTCATCTTCTATATCCTCTTATCTGGGCTGATACCAGAAGGTGGTATCCACATTCAGAGTAGATTTTCCCATAATAATTAATGTGATCAAGAAAATGCCCCACAGACATTCCCTTGAATCAAAAGGATAGACACAATCTCTCATTGAGATTTTCTAAACTGATGTGATGATTCCCAGTTTGTCAAATTGACATTAATGCCAGACATCACAGTGAGCAATATCAAATTAGCTGCTAATTTGTAGACAACAGTTTTCTATTTGTTTTGCTCTATGGCCTATTGTTCCTCCCAGGAAGAAACTCATGTGCCTACCTAATTCAGTGTTATACAAACCTCTGATTATTAGATTACAAAAATAAAATACTGTTCTGGTTGAATTATACTTTTATTTCAGAGCTTTTAAAATTTTCTATATGAGATGCCACTAAAGGATCATGTTTTGAGGGCTTAGTTCTCATACTGTGGTGCTACTGAGAGCTAATTGGATCATAAGGTCTCTTGCCTGGTCAAATGATCAACATATTCTATTCATTGCTGAATGAACTACTTAGAAGGTAGGGTCTTTCAAAGGATATGTCATTGTGAAGGGTGTATTTTGTATTTCATCCACTCAAGCAGCTGGATGAAGGAAGCGAGTGGAGCAGGTGTGGTTGGTCAGGTGAGCTTTGGATGTGCCAGATGTGAGAGAGTTTTCACATCCGTTGAGATGTCAATACGTAGTTGGATAAGCCAATATTACGTTGAAGAAAAAGGTTTAGGCTCAAGGTGAGTTTCAGCACTTGAACCATCTTTAAACATTAGGTCACATTGTGCTTTGTTTCACAGAAAGCCCTGTTCTGACTGGTTCCTCATTTAAATGCCCTACCCACCTCATACTGGAGAATGACTGGCTCTTTGGTATGGTAAAATCTGTGAGATGATGTATATGCTGACAACAGAAGTGATAAAACAAGAGCAGGGTTTAGTGCACAAACACTGTGATAAAATGACTCTGGTTTTTAACATTCTAGGACACACTACTTTCACTCTACAATTGTGCAAATAAACTTTCACAAGTACTCCAAGTATGCCATTTAACACAAGTGAAGACTCTAGAAATAAAAGTAATTCCACTATTGCAAACTAAGCAATAGTGGAGAGACTACATTAAATACCCCTCCTTGATGGTAAGGTTGATGACTACCTTATATACCATCCTAGAACCTTCATCCAGTGACTGATGGAAGCAGAGACAGATACCCACAGATTAACACTGAACTGACCTCCTGGAACCTAGTGACAGAGATTGAGGAGTGATGAGCAAAGGGGTCAAGACCATGATGGTGAAACCCACAAGGACAGCTGACCCGTAAGGGGGTTGCTCTTGAATCTCAGACTGATGGCTGAGAGGTCAAAAGGGGACTGATCCAGGATTCATGAATGTAGTCTCAGTGAGGGGGACACAGAAATCACTGGGGCCTTGGGTAGTGTTTACCATCGTTTATGAATGATCTTTGGGAGCACATTCCAAACAGAGGGATGCTCTCCCAGTTTGGACACATGGGGAAGGGCCTAGGTCCTGCCCTGGATGAAATGACAGACTTTGGAGATCCCCCCAAGGAGGGCCTCACCCTCCATGGGAAATGATGTGGGGATTGGGTGGGCAGCTGGAAGGCTGGTGGAGGGACAAGGGAGGAGGGGTGGGAGAGGGAGCTGGGATTGACATGTGAAGCATACATGTTTCTTATTTAAATAAAAACATTACAAAAAAAGTAATTCCACAAAGTTTTACCTCTTTCAAAGTAGAAAATTGGTAACAGCACTTAATAGCTATGTGAGCAATGTTGCTGAAGAATTCCATAGCCGTGCATCCAAAAGCTTGCATTTATAGTTGATTGCAGTTGCAAACAGACTAAGTGATAGAGAGGGAGCAATGGATGGTTACAATTTCCTAAAGTGCTGTGTTTTTCTTTCTTTTTCATATTATAGACATTTAAAATTATATAGTCAAAATCATTTATTTTAAATAAGAATTCACTCACATAAAACAAATTTAACAAGCATAGGAAGACACATTGAATATAAGAAACTAATGTTCCAATCACTATCCCACCATGTATGATAGAATCAAGTAGAAATAAAACAACAGCAAAGAATAAAAAGTTACTCAAATTTGAAATGTGCCTTAATAGACTTGTAGAAGCACTGTAGAGGCTGAGTTATTTTTCTGAAGAAGAATAAAATCTGCACATCATTGAGCTCCAGGTTTTTGGGGAAAGTTCTAGCCCACTGCTCTTCAGCAGTAGAATCAGCTTAAAGGGAATTGTCTGCTGTGCTTGATGGTTTGGTGAATCTGGAAGCTGCTGGGTGTTCTGGACTCAATGGTGTGGAACAGCAAGGGCTAACACTGATTCATGATCCACTTAGTGAAGAAGGAAAGGTTTTACCTGGGGAGGTGTAGTTTCCGCAGACGTTGAGCCAAGCTTGAGATTTGGAATAATGTCACAAAACCTTTCCAAGTGAGACTATTTCTCGCTTGCCTTCAGTAATAAGGCCAGTACATTTGGGCTTTCTTTGTAATATCATTCTTTAAAATTAACTGTATTTAAGGTGTTAAGAAATATGACTTGCAAAGACTTAGAAAAATCTCCCTTTTCCAGGTTATTAAGCCAAAAGTTAATTTGAGGAGTCTTCAAAAATTCCTTTGATGTTTTTAATAATAGAATATCTTACAATGTGTCTGCGCAGACAATCTTGTTTGATAATGTTCCTACAAGCAGTTCAGCCAGTACATGTTCCTTAAGCTACAAAAGAGGAAACTGAGACCCCCACGGAGGGACCTGTTGATGTCATCTTAGTTGCCTGTTTTTCAGCTCTAAGGTTCAGACACTTCTGGTGTGCATATCACTTCTTTAATCTGAGAAGCTTTCTGTCCCCATGTACTTAACCTTCCCATCTTGTCTTGGCAACTTAGTTGGAAAATGAGAGTGCCAAACCTCATTAGTTAGTTTTGATCATGTTGAAGCTTTCTTACACACTCATTTCTTTAGCTGTTCTTACCTTTTAATCCTTTCAACTTCTTTTCTATCTATGTTTACAAAATGAGATGTCTAACAAAACCATACATAAATACTGACAGATAGTGATTTGCCAGTAACTATGGTCCTGCTTGCAGTCTTTCGTGGAGTATGTGGACCATGGCTGATTACCACATTTGAATCTGTGTGAAGGGGTTTTATCATGTTATTCAAAAACTATGAGAAATTAGAGTGTCTAAACACAGTCAAACGAATGATGCATGGTGAGCAATACCTTGGGGTACTGTGAGAGAGGCTCCTGGAAAAAAAGCAGAGGGCCTTTTACCTTAAGTGCATTTTGTTCCCTGGAGCATTTTTGGACATGATTTCATGCCTCCTGTGTTAAACATTTATATTCAACTCATAAGACATGTTTATTCTTGTTGGATATCAAAACATGGCTTTTGAACCCAATCGTGTCAGTGTATCCTGAATCCAGATGTGGCCTTTTGTCTTGCTTTTATGCTTTCCAAGATAGAATATACAGTATGAGCTAGGCAATTGTGTTCAAACTGTTCAGAACTGAGACATTTTTGGGAAATGGCTGCCCTGTTAATATTTAGTATGTGCTTATAGAAGTTTATTTACATGTTTTCTGATCATGTTTTTCTGAACTCAAACAAACCTTCTCGGATCATTACCTTCTTTGTTGTATTATGTACACTGAAATTGAAGGAAGCAGTAGACTGTAGCCTGCTCCAGGCTTTCAGTTCCCCGGATTCCAGGTCCAGCAGACAAGATCTGTACAGGTTGGCTGAGATGTGGGCACTAGAGGAAATAACTACTAGTCTCAACCAAAAAATAACCCGAGAGTCTTGCTCAATCTTGCCTGATGTTTTTAATTTTTAATTTGGAGACTAGAAATCATGATTTAAATTTTATTCTATGCTCTCTTCTATTTGGTAGAAAATTAGAATAATTAGAATATAAAGAATCACCTTCACCAGAAAATTTCCTTGAGGAATGGCAGTGATTTCATTCTTTTGTACATGTTCATGAAAAATATATTTTCCTTTCCTAAATTAACACATTTATATTTAGTACATTTTCTCTCAGTTTCCAATCCCAAAGCAAGTTTCTCACCTGGACCCACAGGAGTGTTGCTTTAACTTCATTTACCTGACTGTGTGGGAAAAAGTTTCTCAAGTTTTCCTCAGAGAAGTATAAGAATACTGTAGAGACGATGGTGATATTAAAATGTATTAGGTATACCACGGTGCAATGAATTGTCACACAGTGTAAGAGAGGTAAATGAAACCTTCAGGTACTCTCTACATTTGCCTGAGCTTAGAGATTCAATTCTGTCTGGGAGAATTTAAAATGTTTATTTTCTTTTGAATTTCCATGGACACAGAGAAATGCATAAAACAACATTGGTATGAAAAATTGCATTGAGTCTCTACCATATAGGTTAAAAAAAGCAGAGCATTCCTGTATCCCAGAAAATCTCTGCATTGTTGATTGCACCTCTGCTGATTTTTCCCATTGCCCTACTCTTCTTTCCTTTAAATTCTATGTCAGCCACACTGATAGGTGCAGAACACTCTCTTCCCTGTCTCCCACATCTCCTTTATCAAGTGTTATAAGTCTCAGACACTGTAGCTCACAGATGCCATTTAAGTAAAACACTGGACTTTGTCAAATGGGAATTTCATCCCAGGAGGCTGTGCTTCCCCATCCCTGTAGCTTTCATGTTGACTACGGCACAAAAGACCACTTCTCTCACTGGTGGCAGAGGAATCATGGATGCTCCAGTGTTTCTCACTGGAAGAGACTAAGGTGTTCTGTAGCTGAGATATGACTCTTGAAGTCTTCATTTGCTTACCCTTTTCTTCCTCCTTTTGTAGTTCTTCTGTAAAATGAATCTAGTGAAGAACTTGTTTCAGGTTGTGAGTCTATCGAGTCCAAATTAGAATACACCCCGTTTTAGTACTCTCTCTCTGTACAGCATATCACAAACAGACTTATGGATTAAAATAGCCCATATTTATTACCTCCTAGTTCCTGTGGCTCTGAACTATTTAGGAATAGCTTAGCCAGATTCTCTTCAGGACTGTGGTGAAAATGTGTGCTAAAGCTATGGTCACATATGAATCCCAGTCTTTCAAAGTTTGCTCCCAAGCTTACTTTGACTGTAGGGAGAACTTGATCTATCATTTCCTTCTGTCTGTCAGTCAGCTGGAATCCTTACTTTATGGAGCCCCAAGAAGCATCCACGTAGAGAGAGGGGACTACAGCAACACTAACACTTTAAAACGTGGCACATGCCTTTAATCCCAGCACTGTGAGGCAGGCAGATCTCTGTGAGTTCGAGATCAGTCTGGTCTACAAAAGCTAGTTCCAGGACAGGCTCCAAAGTCACAGAGAAACCCTGTCTTGAAAAACCAAAATATATACATATATATTAATTGATTAATGCGCACAAAATTCACATATTCATTGGATGCTGTAAAGTGTTTGGACAAATGTCTATTCTGTAAATTTTTTTATGGTTTTTCAAGACAGGGTTTCTCTGCAATGCTTTGGAGGTTGTCCTGGAACTCTCTCTGTAGACCAGGCTGGTCTTGAACTCACAGAGATCTGCCTGCCTCTACCTCTCCGAGTGCTGAGATTAAAGAGAGTGAGCCACCAGTGCTTGGAAATTCTGTGATTTTTTATACTCTCGATATGGCTGGAGAGATGGTTCAGCAGTTAAGAGCATGTACTATTATTGAAGAGAATCCAAGTTCACATCTCAGAATCCAGACAGGATGCCTCACAACTACCTGTAACTCCAGCTCCCAGTGAACCAATTCATTTTGACCTCCAAGAACACTGTATTCAAGGATGTTGATGCAAACATACACAAAACTTAAGAAATTCTGTTACCAGGATAAACGTATCTTTTCCCTCAAACATTTATTTCTTTGTGGTAGAACCATTAAAATTCCCTTGTTTTCATTATTTTCAAAGATAAGATACATTACTGATATCTATAGTGGTCTTCCTGGGGAAGGTGCTCCACAGCCAGATCCATATAATTGTCATATCCCCATGACTATTCCACCTTATTCTTTGAAAGAAAGTCACTGATCCTGCTCACATTCAGTAGGAAAGGGTGCTTAAGAGTGCACATCAGGACACAGCAATCACAGGATATCTTCAGTTCTACCTCATATTACCAGCCAATTTAGACCAATTATGTCCAGTTTAAATTTCCCGTTTTCACCTTATTCTTCTTCATATGAAAACTCAGTTTTCTAAACATAACTTTCTTTAATTTAAAGAATAATTTTTTGTTGTTGATGTCAATGGTGGGAATCTACTCACTTTTAGTTTTCATTTATTTGTTTTATTTAATAAGATCAGTAATTTTTTAATTATCAATTTTAAGTGAAGTTAATGTTAATTTGAACATTTCCATTTTCCTATTGTAAATAATGCTGTGCATGGACAATCACACAGACATCAGATATGTGCAGTAGGACTTCTCTTGACGTAAGCGCCGGTGTTTCTTCAACCTTAGCAAGTGGAAGAATCCTGGTGAGCATGTTAAAACTCAAGTGCTGCATATGAATTCTTGAGTATCCACAGGACTGTCATGAGTCTTCATTCTAACATTGTTTCAAAGGTGCTGATGCTGTGGGTCTACACTGAGGACCACATGCTGTACAACAATGGCCATCCTCAAGTGTAATGAACTAGTAACTATCATGTTCCGGGGTCATGCCATTTCACTCAAAATAACTAACACATAAAGGTTCTTGGTAGTAGAAACAGTAAGAGTTTAGTGTGCTAGAGTCTACCAAGGGCACACTGGGATGGTACTCTTAAGTTTGTATCACCAAGAGTTTTATCATTATTATTATTATTATTATTATTATTATTATTATTATTATTATATTTTACTTTAGCTTTTTATGGTATGCCTTTACAAGTACGATTTCTTCTTCTTTTTTTTAACTGCTTATTGCATTAGCTCTTTCCTTCCTTCCTTCCTTCCTTCCTTCCTTCCTTCCTTCCTTCCTTTCTTTCTTTCTTTAGTTCCTTATATATTTTGAATACCACATAGTTTGTTTCAAGTCTTTCAAAGAATTTTCTCATTTTGGCTCATTTGCAAAGCTGAAAGAAATTCTTGGGCTGGTGAGATGGCTTAGCTGGTAAAGGTGCCTTGTATGTAGGTCTGAAAAACTGAGTTTGGTACCTAGGTTTCTGAAAAGTATCAGAAGACAACTGACTCTCTGGAGTTATCTTCCAACCTCCAAGTATGTGTATCTGCATCTACATTCATGTACCCCACAATGAAATTTTTTTCAGAATAGAAATTGTTTATTTTAGAAGAGCACTTTAAAAAAATTTGTACCTGAAGGTAGTGAGATATTTTATGTTACCTTTTCAGAAAGTTAGCTTGCTGCTCTCAGTGCTTCTGGTTTTCACATTATAACGCATGATTCACCTGGAATGGAGTTTGTGTGAGGTGTAAGACTGAGAATTAATTTATCTCTATTCATGTGTATGTTTGGTTGTCCTGGGATGATTTTGTAAAGTGTTTTCTTTTTCATAGTGAAGTGTCATGGTCTGTGTGTCACTTTCTGTGCTCTCTGTTCTGGCAATTTGTCTACTATTGTTTGTCTGCATGTTTAGTTTTATTTGTAAAACTTGGAGTTTGAGAACATATATTTCCAGTGAATGTAACACATTTTTCTTCATGTAACAACAATTTCTATTTAATTCTCCCTACCTTATACTAAGTTTTATTACTATTACTACAAATAGATTAGATTTTTTTGACTTAACTTTTCTTTCATTGTTTTACTTTAAGGTTTTTGTAAACTCCTATTTCAATTGTATAGATTAAAAGGGTTTCTAGCTAGTCATCATTTTTAAAAAACTTGATAGAACAAACATTGCTTTTAACTAAAGTATGTAGATAATTTATATTTAATGCAATTACTAAAATATTTTTGTTGAAATTGATTATAGTCTTTTATAATTAGTAATTTATTATCTGTTTCTCCATTCCCCTTATCTGCTGTTGGCATGCACACAAATACATATTTTTATAAACTAGGAAATTACCTTTCCTACTGTGTTGCCCTAAAATGACTAATCACAGGCATTCCTGGTTTTTAGCAGAGTAATACTTGTCTCTACTTGAGCCACACTTCAGTAAACTCTTGGATCGTAAGAAACCCTTATTTTATCACCATTCCTAATACAAATGCCATGATTTTGTGTGCTTGAACTCCATCTGTCTCAAATCTCTTAATACATTTGCTTTTTTCAATAATCAACGTTTATTTAACTTTGCCAGGTGTATATAATTTTCTTTTCCAACATACATGTAGCAATTCTGAGCGTAAATCTCCATGTATGCAATATGAATAGCTTTGTTACTTTCTGTTCCAGTTGATTCTAGGATCTGGGTTTTCAGTGTTCTCCTTTTTCTACTAGTCTCCTACGTCTGACTCATCTTGTGTTACCTTGTCTCTAATACCTTTCTATTTAATAAAGAGTTCAAAAATTACTGTTAGATAGTACTTAAGATCTAGGAAAGTTATATTTATTATTTCTAGAGGGAGGATAGTCAGGCTTTCTGGAAGTAGTAGGATCTACTGCTTTAAAGAACTGTGGGGCTGGACACTAAACAAGACTTCCTAGTGCCTGACTGTAAAGAGACCAAAAGAACTCTGGCTGAGCTCTTGCCTATGGCATTTTAGCTGTGATTAGATGCAGCCCTTTCCTAAGCTTGAACCAAAGCTGGGATACGGTAAGAATTCCATGACATCTGACTTACCTACCTCTGTTCTGATTCTTTCCTTTCTCTAACCTGACCAGAAGCTAGAGGACACATGAGTCTTGCTGATGCACGCAGTAAAGGCCCAGCGACTTCAGAAAAGAACAGAGAAGAGAGAGGGGCCAAATAGAAATGGATAAGAAAAGTGGGTTTTATCCTTTATGCTCCTTTGGAGAGCCAAGCCTTGAGCTTGTGTGGCTTACCTACCTGGCATATATGCAGTACAACCTCAGACTGCCAACGTGGAGACCTCCAGATCAGAGCACAGAGGCCACTGATCCCTAGAGTCTGCTGTCCCGGTATGAGTTGTACCCTGTGAACCCACAGACAAAGATTCCCTGTAGTTAATGTAAAGTCTTCAGGACTGAAACCTTGCTCAGCTCCATTGTTTGCTGCACTCCAGCTGATTATGACTAATTCACCAGGTTTGTTCAGATTGGCAGTTGGTGAAGGAATGAAACTACTTCCTGTGCTTTTAATAGGATGATCAGTCAGGGCTTTTACTACTCAGCCAAATTCAGTTGAATGACTGCTTTTGTAAATAAGCTGTACTGGAAAAAGCCATTTCTACTTCTCAGGGCATTGTTCCTGGTTAATCTCATGTTACCATAGCAGGATTGAATAGTTGTCGTCCTGACAGACTTAACAGTCCCGTATGTTGGCTGTCTATTCCTTTACAGAAAAGTGTTTTCTGGGTCCTAGTATACATGTTTACTATTACCAGAAACCCTTAAGAACAACATTTAGGCTCACACCAGTCACCAGTGGGAAGCATCTTTGTCTGTACCAGCTAATTCAACTTCAGTTTCAAACTTGGTTGGAGTGAGTTTCTTTTGCTTATTATGGCAGATCTATTTATTCATGGTGATATAGATAAGATACTAAATATTAAAAACAAAGTTGATAGGAAGGAAAATAAGTAGAGAGAAGTGGCCTAGATTCCTGAGAAAAGCAGATCAAATTACTTCTGATGGAGATAAATGGAAAACAATAACTTTAAAGTGATTAAAATCTGATTAGTGGTTTAATTAATGTGTATACAAATAACTTTGTGTTCATGGGCCTTTGAATGTTGTTTGATGCTATGTAGCACCTAGTACATATGCCATTAATATGTTGGGAGTATTATAAAGTCATTGTCTAGGTCAAGAACATCCTTTGAGTTAATTATAATGCTTATTCTAAATGGGTAGACTGACTTGCAGAAAGTTTAGCTTCCTTGATTGCAATCTCAGGCATGCCAGTAATTGTCTAGAATTGCAAAAGGCCATTTCTGTATTTCCTTCAACGGGTCCGAGTGGACCTATAAGCATTGTTTAAACAAAACACAGTGACGACTCTGTCTCTTACTGTCCCTTTCAGTTTTAAAGTGGAAAAAAAAAATCAAAAGACAAAGTCAGAAATGTTTCCCTCTAAGAACCAGTAGGGAGAACCTCATTGATCTGAGCTGAGGAGGACTGACAACACCACAGCTACCTCAAACTGCTTTTCCATGGAAGTGCTTAAGCCTGGCCTAGAGCACTTTACCAGCCCACCCCTGCTGCATGAACCCTGCATGGATTCAGAGGCGATGTGAGCCTTTGAGGTATCTCATGACTGTGTTATGTATTTATGATGTTCATGAATATCAAAGCAGGGAAGGACAAGTCTGGAGGCCTCAAATAAATGACAGGGAGGCTCTGAGACCTTCTAATCACATGGTTAAAGTCCTCTTTCATTTGTATTCTCTCTAAAACCTTAAAAAATAAATTCCAGGAGACTTCCTTAGCCTGGGCAATTGGAGAGTTATGTTTTGTTTTGTTCTATTGGCTTTCAGGGTTTTCTACCTTTCCAATGTCCTTGATTGCTTTCTCAGCAAGGATTCGGACTTTTTGCTCTAACTTTGCCAAACATTTTCCCCAAGTCTGAGGCCAAATAGGAATTAATTTAGTGTCTAGATGAATGACTTCACTTTGACTAATAAATAATTTAAAAATAGGATTATGCAGATGTCTTACAGGCTTGATTTTAACAGCTGTGAATTGGATGATAGATTTGAATGTTTTTGTTTTTTAAAGTAACTAAGTAAAAACGATTAAATTTCAAGTAGTATTGAAATGATACACATGTTTACATAGTGTGATTTGTCTAAGGTGAGAAACTGACCATGTTAAGTTCCTCATCTACGGTATTCCTCTGTTGTTTTGCTCTTCCCTCTCCAATGTTATTCTTATGTTATTCTTTGAGCTTTAACGAAAGGATCTCTTAATACATGGTTGGGGCCAGAACAGGGCTCCTTCTAGAACATGAGGTAAATGGAGTAGTACCCCTTATGGACGTATTGGGACCTTGGCCTCCCCTTTTCCAGACTACCCCAAGATACACAGGGCATGCTATAATACACGTTTGACATCTTGTCTTATACTGTGTCACCAGAGCTCACAGCAGCAGGGTTAAATGATCATTGCCTCAAAGCTATGAAAGCAAGATCTAAAGTAAATCTTTTTCTCTCAAGTTGATTGTCTCAGGTAGTTTGTTACAGTAAAAGAACATTGACTAATACAAACATTTCCCTTTCTACTTTCTCAGCTTTGTATGCCTCGACATACCATTGAAGACAGAGAAACAGGTGACAAGATTATTAAAAGGCAGAAACATCCAGATTTTTAACAGGACATCAATGGTGAATCAATCTACTCAGAGATTTAAATGTTTTATATCAGTGTAAAATAAAATAAATTATGATCAACATTGACATTTATTAATTAATGAATTAGCTAAATAATTCATTGATTTTCATTGAGAATTGCACCCAGGGCCATACTCATGTACAACAGAAACTTAATCTGTAAGTTAATGTCCAGTCTTTCTGTATTTGTAATAATATATTAATTGTACTATTTTTAAAAGGGCTAAGTGCACAAGTGTTGTCTTACACTGATTAGAAACCTGTGACTTATCTTTACATATTTTCTATGAGATCAACCTAAGATAAAAGGTGTTTTGGTCTATGATGACATCACAATGAAATAGGCTTATGTTATTGCAATTTCTTGTATGTTTTTATAACAGGAACCTCTAAACCAGGCAATTTAAGAAGAAAAGATATTTATGTTTTCTGGTTCTGTAGTCCAAAATTGAAAGGTCCATTTCTTAAAGCTTCTCCAGTAACTCCTGGAGACAGAAAAAAAAATATGAGAGGTTTGGAGACATCAAGGAGAGGCTGGATCCACTTATCATAAATTCAGAGTCTGGAATCCACTCCCAAAATTAACCAAAATCATTCATGAGGGCAGAACCCTAACAGCCTAATAGTTACCCTTTTATTAAAGAATTGTGCGTGCACATGTGTGTGTGTGTGTGTGTGTGTGTGTGTGTGTGTGTGTGTGTACCTCATGTGTGTAAGTGTCCAGGCAGGCTAGAGATCATGACAGATTCCCTAGAGCTGAAATTACAGGAAATTTTGAGCATGACATGGGTAGTAGGAATAGAACTCATATCCTTTGGAAACAAAGGAAGGACTTTCAGCTTCTGAGCTGTTTCTCAAAACACTTCTCAGTATTATTGTACTGGACATTAAGATCCTAATACCTGAACTTTTGGGACATATTAATTTTTCAGTCATTCAAAAATATACATGGAACAACAACTCAGTACCATTCACTGTCCTAAACTGTGGTAAACAAAGCTTACATCTCCCTGATCCCATATAGCCTACAGTTATTGGTGAAGAAGAGATAAATAGACTGACATAAAATACTAAATCTAGAAACTGCTGAAAGGTAAGTGTGTAGTCTCTACAAGAGAATTTAATCAAAGGATCAGATGAGGCTTCTCTTCCTAGTTATTTAACACAATCTGTTTTGAGATTTTTTTACTTAAGGTTGAACATGGCTCCAGGTGTCATTTTCTTTAATAATCATCAAAGTGAATGATTTTAGGCACTACTAGATCAAAGCACTGTTTTAAATGCAGTGCAGCATTTCTGTTCATCACAAGATCATCATATTAATAAAATTCCTGTGTGTAGGAGAGACCTCACACATCTACATAGCAGGCAGGTTCAATGGCCCTTTTCAGTATTACCCTATTTAAAAGGATAGGTGGGTGGTATGATGAACTGAAAGGGGATTCTTTGCTATATGGGTCCAAATACATGAAAATATTCAGTGCTTTATTTTAAAATTTCATGAATGTTCCTAGTGGATGATGATAGACTGACATGCTAATATTTTCAGGGAAATGCCAGTGAATACTATCTGGTATTTTGAACAATCTATCTACACCAACAATTTCAGGTTATTCAATTGTTTATTTACTTGGGACAAGGTCTTACTATATACCTCAGGCTGGCATCAAACTTGTGGACTTGCTTCAGAATTCTGAGTGCTGAGATTAAAACTGTAAATTTTTATATTGCTGATGAATTATTAAATTTATCATATTTGATTCTTTCACATTCACATTGTCCAATATTTAAAAATTATTTATGTCAATTAGAAAAATTTTCATCCTTGTTTGCTACAGAACCCTAAGCAGATCTGAAGCCAACCATTTTAGAAACTACCATAATTAAAATGCATTGTGTCAGCATGTCTGAAGGAACTAGGGTAAGGCACATAGGAGTGTTTGTTTGAATATGGCTTTTAGGCTATTGACAGAAATTTGAGTTGGAGGCCAAGCAGATCAGCATGGGCCTAGGGAAAGACCAAAGGCAGGCATGAATATTTACTGACAGGCAGTTAAGCAAAACAGCCACTCTGCTGTTTGTCTTTTCACTGTCCTGAATATTTGCTTCTTATTAATCTTTTAGGATGTATTCTTCCTTTGCTGAATCTATTATTAAACACAGAGCAGACACTGTGTTAGCGCTGCTGCTCAGGCTGATGGAAAGAGATGCAGTCAATGCAGCCAGAGGAAATGGTTTCACTGATCTAATAGCATCACAAGTGATGCATCATCATAAGCGAGATGTATTTTCATTTGTCAGTTGTTTTTAAGTGAGAAATTATATTTTAATACTAGAACACAAAGAGGAATCTCATAATTTCTCCAAAATCTAAAAGACGCTGTATTGATAGAATTTTGTGATTTAAAAATACATAAGGTAACTGCTCTTTTCTGAAGGGAAACAGAGGGAAACTAGAACTGGGGAGAGGGGCGGTGGGGTAGGAACTGGGAGGAATAGAGCTAGGGGAAGCTGAGGTTGCAATATAACATATGAGATAAAAATAAACTTCAAATTTTGAATTCATTGGTAAGTTGAGGATTATTGTTATATTAATCTGTAGTTTTAAATAATTTATAATATTTTAAAATAAACATTCGGTATCAATACATTGGCAATTCTTAGCACCCTTGAAATTCACAGTTAAACTGAGGACTAGTGCATGTAAGTGACTTGCTTGCCTATTGAAATTATATATATACTATTTATATTGAAGACTGTCTACAAAAATTCAAATTTTCCAATATTACAAACACTATCTCTTAGACATAAATGTCCTTCCATATTATTTTCTCTATGAAGAAGAAGAGGATGAGGGATTGAGGGACATGTTGTATTCATGACTTGACAATGAAGGCAATAAGACCTCAATGAAATAATAAGTGGAAGACAACATTCGAGTGCCCCCCCCTTATTAGTTTTACTAAATAAAGAGTTCAGTTATGGTCATAGAAAGTTTTTGACAAGTCACTAAAAGAAGCGAGACACAAATAATTTGAAATAATATTCTGTTGATTCTTCTTATGCTAGAGATTTATGTTTTTGTCTTTTTGTTTTCTAAAAGTGTCATTTTCACTTCCATTTGACCTGAATGGGTTGTGGGAAGCCGGGTGACTCGCTGCTGATGGGTGATGTCATGGTGAGTGGCATCTACACAGATGGAGTCAGTGATCCCAAACTTTCTAAAGCTCATGTTGTGTTTTAAGAATGTGTTTGTCTTCCCAAAAGAAAGCTGTGTTCAGTGGCAAGCAAGCAAATTTTGGCATTTTAAAAGTGGATTGTGATAAATCATGCAACTGCAACTCGATCAAGAATTAATATACTTTATATCTCTTTGAATTACATCTCTACTGTTTGAAGTCTCTTTTCATATAACACCCTGAATGTTTTTTGAGAGGTAAAAAAAATAAAAAAAAACAAATCTCAAAGCAAAGAAAGAAATTTGAGATATGTGGCCCTGAAAATCTCCCCAAGACAATAAATTTGGGCTTTCAATTCACAACGTATGTGAACTTGGGCAGAATACACAATGTTCTGAGGTCCCCTTACAAACTCTGGGAGCAGATATGACATTATTTATTATATAAAGATTTGATATGTCAAGAGAGGCCCAAGTGCCTAAGCAGATTGCATAATTAACACATGAAGTGCTGTCTCATATTCAATAGGTTTCTTTATTTTATAATCTATATTGATGTGAAATATGCCAAGAACATCGCTATTGAATTGCTTAAGTGTGGCAAATACTGGAGAGTATGAATGAAATAAAGGTGTTTGCCATTTATTTCATATTATTTTTTTCTTTTATCATTTTTTATTTTAATTTTAAATAGCTTGTTTTACATGTCAATCCCAGTTCCCTCTCCCTCCCCTCCTCCCACACTCCCCTTCCACCCCAGCCTCCCACCCTATTGCCAAATCCTTCCACATAGGGGATATCTGGAGTCTGTCATTTCACTCTGGGTAGGGTCCAGGCACTCCCCTAAGAGTCCAGGCTGAGAGAGCATCCCTCTTTGTGCTATGGGCACACGATGACTGTTTGTATACCAGGGATAGACACAATGCCTTCTCTTTGATGAGGCAACTCAATTAGACTTGACCATTGTTCATTTCTTATTAGTTACATTACGACCAATGACAAGCTAGATTGAGGTGAGTAGCAGAAAGCCTGAACAAAGGTGGGCATTATTCTGGTAGTCTCTTTTTACTGTATTCCAGTTTATCCCTTGACTCTTAGACCAGTGTGTAACCAGCTGGCCATCAGGACATTTTCCTGAAGTTTGTGGTAGAAATGAACACTCATTGTATACTCCTCTTTATGTCTTTGAGTATTATTTTACCCATAGTATATAACTGGAGACTTTCTGTCATAATTTTGTCATATGTCTTGAAGTGTAATTTTTCAACAACCTTGTCTCATGTGATTTTATTTTAAGAAAACAAATGGCACGTGGACTATTATGCTGAAGGTGTGTGTGTGTGTGTGTGTGTGTGTGTGTGTGTGTGTGTGTGTGATTATTCTTCTACCCCAAAGATGTGACTTCTTATAAGGCAATGAAAATAAAATTTTCATAGGGTTTAGGGCAGAGTAAACGCTCATCATAGACTCCTGTGTCAAGTCTCCTTCAAGAGTCTGTCCACAGATTGAAGATTCACTCTTTACTCAATTTGCATCCTTGGCCCAATAAATGTTTTATGACCTCCCTCTATGAGCACTCACAGCCAGAAGGAGGTAATGCAAAATTGATCTGTATATTAAAACTGCTGAGCCAAGCGGACTTGCTCCTAGAATTACACTGATTATGTGTGTCTGATTCAACAGGCCCTATTGAAGCACCACAGCATTTGAAAAAGACACCCACCAGCTGCATTTTTTATAACAACAGTTTTCTTCTTTTCCTTACTCTCTTAACCCTATGGACCAACTCTTATATTCCTGTCTTTAACACCCCTTTGGGCTCATGAATAGCAATAAACGTTTTCAATGGAGACGATGCTTCACTATTATGTTCACCAATATATTATCTGTAGGACAAAAGGAAAGATATGGACTTTGGAGGGGCTAGAATGCTAACCTCACTACTTATTTGTTATGTGATTTTGAGAAAATTGTATCCGTTGCCCTTGTATTACTATTTGAAAGCACAGACAATAATACCTACCGCTATGAATTGCCACATATTTGTCTAATGTGACTAGGCTTCTGCTGCCTGTGAATATGAAATGGGACCTATTGCATTTAGTACCCAGATGATGTTGCTTTGAATGAATACTGGCGAGAGAGGACCTATAAAACATACTAAATTTTTTTCTGGAAGTGATGCCAGCTTTTTCTTGTGCTAGCCTTCATCCAGTTTCTTCATGTTGTTCCTTCTTGAGAAGCTCCAAAGGTATTGATTTATTCCCCGACAGTTCTTACTGAATGCACATTTTGTGTAAGGATGTACATAGGTTGAATGATGAACAGGACAAGTGGGGTCTCTGCTTTCATGGAGCTGGTAAGAAATGGCAGAAAAGTGTTAGAGAATTAGACAAAAATCTTTAGCAATTACATGGGGGGAAAACACTCCAGAGGTTATTTTATTTTATTTTATTTTATTTTGGTTTTTCGAGACAGGGTTTCTCTGTGGCTTTGGAGGCTGTCCTGGAACTCACTCTGTAGACCAGGTTGGCCTCGAACTCACAGAGATCCGCCTGCCTCTGCCTCCCATGTGCTGGGATTTAAGGTGTGTACCACCAACGCCCGGCTACACTCCAGAGGTTATAAAACAGAGCAATCTTGTGTAAAACCAGCTGGCCAGATGGTTAAGAAAAGCAACATCAGAGAGGGTTTACTGTAGTTGTCTTAGTATTTGAAGCAGAATGGTCATGTTGTCAAACTTACTTCTGAATATCTATGATTATATCCATGGAGTTACATTGTTCTCAACATTTGACAGAGAAACCTCTTTTTGCAGAGGGTAATAGTTAATTCAGAGACGAATAACTAGTCAGGATATTGAGTGTCAGTAACTGAGTGTGCTCAGCTGTGGATTGCTGAGCATATTTATATCAACTTTCAGAAAGGTGCAGGGAGTATGGAGGAGATGGTAACTGAAAGAACATGAGCACACACTGATGGGGGAAGTCCTGTGTATATATCAATAAAGCACTGTTGGCCAATAGGGAGCCAGGTGGGACTAGGAATCCAGGAGGACTCTGGGTAGGAGAAACACAGGAATTCAAGATGTAACGCCATGGGGTAGGAAGCTCGGAAAGGTCTCCAGTAAGAGAAATACTTAGATTAACAATTATGGGGTAAATACTTAAGTCAGAGCTAGCCAGTAAGAAACAAGCAAGGCCAACAGCTTCATAATTAATATAGCCTCCTGTGTGTTCGTTTGGGACTGATGCTTCTCTGGAACCAGGCTGGTGGGAAGGCTTCTATTTACAACACACGTAGCAGAGAGTGCTATGAAATGCTGATTTCTACACATGATGCGAACTGTAAATGCCAATAGTAACTGTGGCTGTATGCACAGCACAAGAAATGCAGATCAGGGCAGTCAAAATTCAAAGAAGAATGGGGAGGGGCTTCTAAAGTCCACCTTGGTAGGAGGGTCTATAGTCAGTTGATGTCTGTCGAGGTTAGAGTATCATCCCTTTGAGTTTTTTGACATGCTGCTACCAGGGCACTCTTCCCCAGTTGATGAACCCCAGATGTGAACATATGGGCAGCACTATTTGTAGTAAAGAAGTTATTAATAAAAACAAAAAGATGCCCTAATTGAGAGATAAAAAGGTAGAGGGCAATAGGGGGAGTTGAAAGCAAATGATGGTAGATGGATATGAACAAAATAGATTGTATAAATGTGTGATATTTTCAAAGAAAAAAATTAAAATGTTATTAAAGAGAAAAACTGTTTGGAAAGATAGCTTTGAAGAGGAACTGAGTTCAGTTTATAATATCCATGTCATGTTGCTTACGAGTGATTATAGCTTTGGAACCAGAGACTCCAATGCTGTCTTATGAATTCTTTGGATACCTACACTCACACGTGCACATACCCCTCTATCCCACTGACACATAATTAAAAGTAAATAAATACTTATAAAATATAAACACAAAGGATAATCAAGATATTAAAAATAGGATAACTATTAACAGAATAGCGAGAACATCTTTGCTACAGTAATGTTTTGAGAAGACCTGACATGACTAATGTAAAATACAATTGTCTTCCATGGCCTTAGAATACCTTTGAAGGAGAAGAAATAGCACTGGATGTGAACACACACACCACTATTATTCCAAAATCTGTTTTAACTCAACATTTTCTGGCCCCTCACCTCCAAAGTTGACTAGCAGTTTACTTATTAAGAGGTATGGCTTTACTCAAATCAATTGCGGTAATGTATACACAAAACAAAAAGCCATGTTTACAGTCCCTTTAAACAAATTTGATTACTTATTTTATGCACAAGTGCTCTTCTTGTATACCTGTGTGACAGAAGCGGGCTTTAGATCCTATTATAGATGGCTGTCAGCCACCATGTGGTTGCTGGAAATTGAACTGTGGACATCTGGAAGATCAGCCAGTGCTCTCAACTGCTGAGATACCTCTTCAGCCCCCATGTTTATAGTCTTTAGCATACTCTTTAAAACATTTCTTGTGACCAGTTTATGTAATAGAGAATTAGGAAATAAAAATTCATTCATATTAACACATGCCATCATTTTTAATCTATTTGTGTCCTTGTAAATAAAGTGAATGCTTTTTTTCCCCTCAGATACTACATAGACAGATCATGTTTTCTATTTGTGTTTTCTATTTAGAAATGTTGATCCATTTACTTTTTAAGTAATTTTGGAGCTTACAGCAAAGTGCCCAAAGCCTGTGTGTTAGATCAGATTTCCAGTCTGTGATACTTGGAGGTATTTTGTCCCAGGGTTCTTTGTTCCCTCTTTCTGCTTCCTGTATTCCATGAGTTGTGACATACATTTACTATTCTAGGAATTTGTGCTGCACTATGAGCCCTGAAACAGAATCAAATGTTTCTGAAACGGAGCCCTGAGCTGTGTGCCAAGATAAAGCCACTAAGTTGTTCTCTCAGGTAGTTTGGTAGTAGCTACGTGAAAGTAGCCACTGTTCTCTTGCACAATAATCTTAATTGTTTCATTTTTGAGATTCTGATTTCTTTTCCCTCCCAAACTACTTGAATCCCTGTAGTAGAATTTCATTTCAGTTATTATATTTTTCAGCTCTAGCACTTTTTTGATTCTCTTAGTAGCATTTTTGTGTCTTTCTTGACATTTCTTTTTTTCTAATGAATCATTTTCTTTATTGCATTTTCCTTTAGTTTTTCATATATCTTTAAGATGTTTTAAAGTTTTTCTAGAAGATTTTCATCATTTGTTTTTTCTTCTTTAATAGCCTGATTTAGTTTTTTTTTATTTGAATGGCCCACATTTTCCTGCCTCTTTGCATGTCTTTTTCTTTATTTTTTGAGAACACGATGCTTGAGAGATAATATTATGACTTGTAAGCTTTTCTCTTTTGATTACTATAGATTGGTTTTGTGCCAAGGTTCAAGGGATAAACACAAGATCTCCTGGGATAATTTTTTCAGTCTGCACTCAGACTGTCCATTCACTTTTGATTTTTTTTCTCATATTCACAGTAAGATTTCATTGTCAGTGTCCTTTGTGTATAGTTCAGGAAAAGGGGAAAGAGAAATAGGTAAAAGGTGGCAGTGATAGATAAATATTTTAAATCCCTTAGAAGTATTCCAGCAAGAGGGAGACCAGAGGGAACAGTAGTGCCGTAATAACCACTCCACCATTTGTCTGTACCTCTGTGACCAGAAGCTCCTCATATTTGGAGAAAAGGTGCTTTTGACTATGTAGCTCCCACAATCTGTGTATAGCTGCCTGTGAAAAGCTGAAATTCTTGGAATTACCAAAATGGTAGCCTCCAAGCCTACTTCAGAAATTGCAAGCCTTCAACAGATTCTAGAGTCACAGCATAGCTGTATCAGAAAGTTCCGGCCAGGACAATCATGTAGGTGGAAGATAGGCTGTAGGTACTTCCCACCCTATGATCTACGGAGAATCCATTCTCTAGTTCAACATTAGGGGAAATGAATGGATGTTATCTTGAACAATGGCATGACTAATATATTAATACATGGCACTGGGGAGCGTCTCTAAATAACATCATGTGCAGCACATTTGTGCTCTAATTCAGCCACACATGTTAAAGCTTGGGTTAAGTTCATTTGTGAAATGCTCATTCTGTAGTTCTTCCCTTTTCAGTCCTGTACTTTATATCATAGATGATGAAAACATTTCACTGACCAGCAATCTTTTCTTATTCCACATCCATCCCAAAGATGTGGTTTGCTGATATTCAGCTTTCCTACAGGGAAATTTTAGGTAGAATTCGTGGCATTGAATGTTCTACCTTTTTTCCTCATAGAGATATATGTACATAACATGAGTTCTAATATGTCTTAATAATAAAAGTCCCTAGTAAGATAAAAGGGAACATGCAGAGAAATCAGTGAGCTGAAGAAGGAAAACCACAACCACCCTACCTATTCAACTTCCCAGTCAAAAAGAGAGTGAGCTCCTGTCTCCTCTTGCCTTATCACTTCCATTCTCAGCCCAGCCACATCACTTCCTGTCTGTCTGTACAGACCTCCAGACCTCTACGGTTAGCTAGTGGCAATATCCTCTGATCTTCAAGCCAGCTTTATTTGTACAAACAAGGTATTACCACATTTCCCCCCTTTTTGTAATCTAAAAATAAAAAATCTTGTAACTAGTATAAGAAAAACTATATACAATAAGTACAATAACTATATACAATATATGCAGTCACTAAATACATTAAAAATTGTCTAGTGCATTAACAATTGACAAATTCAGAGAAGACTCTTCTTATCCATCCTGCCCTGGTGAGCCCAAAAAGTTGTACCTAATTCACTTTCTATTCTAACTTGCATTACCAAAAGGATCTTTCTGTGTCTCTCAACCTTATAGCTTTTATATTTTAAAAATAAATTCCTTTGCTGAATCTTGTAGCAAGGAAAACTATAATGATAAAGTCTTAACTCCATCAGATACCCGAGAAAGAATTATTACTTGAATATGCAGGAATTATAAGCAAGTGATTTTCAAATAATGTGAGAAATGATGGAAACAGCTGACTTCCTGGACAGACACATAAGGTTCCTCTGCAACATCGGTATATCCATCTTTGGCCTACAAGCCTAGCATATCTGACAGGCTTTTCTGTGAAGCAGGATGTTCTGAAGGACTGTCCTACTTTGTCTTGGAAAAATTCGGCAGTCCTTTCTTTTGTGTCCTGCTTGTCCAATTTGGACATCATATTGTCAGCAGTTCAGGTAAGAGCACTTTATGCCCACTGCCTAACCTTTGTCACAAAGAATGCACACTCCATGTGGAGTTTCTTTGATGTCCACCATATTCTCTGAAGTAGACTAGTCCTTCCAGGAGCAGACATGTCTCATTGTAATAAGAAAGGAGTGAGCCTGTTATTAAAACATCATAAATGCCATATTCTGCAAATCTCAGAAGTGTTTGAAAACAATCTGTCTATCTACAATATATCTGTTTGACCTTGAAAACATAGGTAATATGACTGTAAGTTTGATTGTAATAAATGATTAATTGTTAACTTTCATTTCCTATTCTAAATAGTTGGTAATAATAACTTTCAAGGGCTAAAATTTGCATTACCTTGTTAAGTGAGTTGTATAGGTACCATACCTTGAACAAGATTAGGAATGTATGTACAGTACATTCTAACAAAAATAACCTCAAATTCATATCAATAGACAAAAGGTTCAAGTCAATGTAAAATATTTAAAACTAGTAGTTGCTGTTTTGGTTTAAAGGTAGATTCCATTAATCCATTTATTAACCCTATTTCTATATTTCCCCTTTTTCTTTTCAGAGTAGATTCAAGAATATATCCTTATATCCTATCATGTCTCC